>NW_026067902.1:3305326-3514868 GCF_014885135.2 Alexandromys fortis
CAAAGGAAAATGAAACATAGCAACTATGCCTTCCTTATTGGACTAAGGGATAGAATAATATACGTGGTAATGATACCAATGACGACCGTTAGCTTTCAGTACTGAATGATCAAGTTCTGTTCCATCTTTTCCCATATAATACAGAGGGCTCCTAAAATAGTTATGCAGTCTAAACTTAAGAACCTGTCACAACTGAGAGTAGGCGCTACTGCTTTTGCTAGGTGAGCTTTCTTAGTGAGGGGGTGCCTCCTTCACTGAGCTGAGTCCCACCTGTGGAGACTGTAGAGAACATACCTGCTACCTTTTCCACGACCACACCTCGAACATTTGAAATACTGTTTCATCTCTACTTCATCAATTCCTCCAACCTGTTCTCATCTATAGAGTTCCCAGATTTCTCACTTTCTTTTGTCCATTTAAAAGACAGAAGATATGCTCATCCCGTGAAAGAAACAAACAAACAAAAAATCCTCCCCCACTCAAAAGCTTTTCGGTAAATCATAGAGTTTTTATGTAAAGAGCAGGATGTCCATTCTGTTTGGTGGGTACCCACCGTGTCTGCCTGTCATACACACCCACAGCTTGCACCAGTTTAAAATGCATCTGGAGTACGAGTCATAGAATACTTCTTGAGACTGCAATGAAGCAAAGAGCAGAGGTGTTACGGTGGTGGAGAGTTACATGTTTGACAGGTCCAGGATGTATGTTATTACGTGGGTAGAAAGGATTAGCTGAAGACTGAAAGTCCTACATTCCAGTTTATATGAGGCAGCCAGCTAGGGTTTGCTACTCCGCTGTACCCCCCTCCATATTGCTCATAAACAATCTGCTACCAGTCACCTCATAAACATAAGCCATGGACACAAATCTTATAGAGCACATATGGGCCAGCACAAAGCTGGAAATGATGCCAAGAAAAATCTCAGTGGTAGTAGATAGCTTGGACCAAGATTTCTGCTCCCCTTTGCTTAGATTTCTGAAGCTTCTTCATTATGGACCATATTCCCATTTCCTCTGATTCATTTATTCTAGAAGCATAGCCATTGTAGATTGTAGGTAAACTCAGAAGATAACAGTAAAGAGAGTCTGTGTTTTGAGCTGTTTATCCATTTGTTTCACTGTTTAGGTTTGAAATGAAATCTTAATATAATTAAACTGACTGTAATATGGGTTGGTGAAAGAATAGTCATCCAGAGTGGTTCAGTGTGAAACAATAGCTTCTAACAGCAGCTCACAATGATTGATCTCCTAGTCTGTGCTGTGAGGAAGTAGCAACCTCATCACCCAACAGTGATGCCACCAAGACTCGGTTCCTAGTAACTGCTAATTGGCTGAATAATTGGGGGAAAGTAGTGAGCTGGTTTCTCATTGGTTGATCTATTTGATTGGCAAGTAAACTGGACAAGTTGAGGAATCTTGTGTGGACTGGTCCAATCTAGGATACTTAGGAATCTGACCTTGAAGCTGTCCAAACTAGGCAGGTTGCTGTCTAGGGATCTTGACACTCTTAGACATGGGAATTTGCAGACTCTTTCTGCATGCCTCAAAGCTTTTGCTATTGTGGAAAATGTGTGTGCAAAATTTTACTGCCTTCTTTAGCTTGTATGTATGTTGATATACATACAATACATATATATCAATGGAGGTGGGAGATTACATTCCTTTGAACTTTCTATGTCCAGTTAAATCCAGACACTCTTCAAAGGCAGACTCCTGCATAATGTTTTGGTGATAATCAAAGTGCATGGTAATCTCTCTTTCCCCAAACTTGTAGAACTTTCCTTGTCTAGATCAGTGAATCTTAAGCTTCAATATGCACGGAACCTTCTGGGGAATCTCCTTAAGATGCAGCATGTCTGGATCTCTAACAGGGGATGCATTCTTTGATAGTAGAAAAGGACTGTATTGTGATAGTAGAAAGGGACTTTGTCATTTCTCTGAAAGTCCTTTGAACTTTCCATGGGCATTCTATGCTCTCTTCCCTAGTATACTCTCCAGCACCCGCAACAATGCTATGCAAGCAGGCAGTGCTTGATAAATATTTGTAACAAAAGCAAACATCCATCTACATTGTAGAAAGAATTCTGATTCCTCTCCAGCACAATTTATGTGCTTAATGATTGTTATGTAAGTAAATGGAGGAAGGGCCTACCAGGGATGTAGGTGGTTAGTGAGAGAAGACAACACAACACAACACAAAACAAAACTAAACTAAACTGAATCTAGGCTCTGATTCAGGGAAACAGGTGGGAAACATAAAGATACAAGTCCAGAGGAAAATGATGTGTATGATATATGGGGTCAATACTTCCACACTCTCACCATGTAATGTCCAACATACTACATTTTTCCCTCCCTGGACGTGGGAGATTTTCAGTCTGAAGATTTTTCTTTATCTTGTTCTAATTTCCACTGTCACAGCAGGTGAACCTATTCATGAGCTCTGTTTGGGGTAGGAAAGCTCAGTGGTTCCTCCTGCAAAGTCTGTAGAAAGGAAGTTCTGGGCTGTTTTGAGACAAAGAGTCACATTCACACAGTGGTTTTGAGATGCTTTCCACAGGTCTCCACTTCCTGTCCCCATGTCTGACCGCCGCAGATGTACATTCTAGCCATAGCGACTTTCTAACCGTGGTTTAGAAACGTGACTGTCCTTTCTTCATAGCTTCATCTCTTTAGAGCCTGGACCCAGAGCTCCTACCCCACCACTTGGCCCCAACTGAATATCTAGAACACGGATGTTCGTAGACAGGGACCATTTCCCAACACTGAAGAAGGAGAGACAGCAGTGGGGAAAGGTGAAGTAGTTGGGAGCAGACTTAGCTACTGGGAGGATAGGCAGGCTCAGGGCTGAGCAGCAGCATTAGTCTACTCTTTTGCCTTAGGGAGTTCCATTGATGGCCCAGCCTACACTGGGGAAACTCAATGCACATACATAGTTTTACAGCTCCTCAGCTTGTCTTCATGAATCCTTCATAAGCTCTCTCACTAGACTTGATATTCCTCTTTTTGTACCATCAGAACCATCCTTTCTGGATCAGTAAACAACAGAAGCTGCCTTTGGAAGGTTACAGCTGACCGTCCTTTTGATGTCCGATCCTGAAGTGGGGTAGAGGTTTGAGTATTTTCTTGTCACCTTCCTTTGATGCTATATGAGCAGGCAGTCCCACCCCCAGGTGTTATTTCTAACACTCTTCCAGCTGGAGTTTGAAGGGAGTCTGTAGAATCAGGTAGGGTTTACTGACCCGAGACCTGAGTTCTGATGCACAATCATTCTGGCTGTGGAATCGATACTGGACTAGGGGTCAACGGGGAGCATTTGGATCTCCAGGACAAGGAGAACAGTCTACAACCCGGATCTGCTTCAGGAAGGATCAGAGAGCAACGGTGAAGCCATGGTGTCCCCAGATCCTGCAGAGACCAGACCGAGAGTCGCCCCTGTCTCCGGTGACTGCGCTGACTTTCCAGCCTGTACTGCAGTCTGCCTTTATACTGCAGAGTCTTGGTGCCTCCAGATGCAGGCGGCCACTGATGCCCCACAGGCCCCAGGAAAGGTGTGCCAGGCAACCTTTTTCTCTCTGCATAGCCCTAGGCTCTGCAGTGGGGACCTGGGCCAGCTCTGGGCTGACTGCCAGCAGCCGCTTGCAGACTGTCACAACATAGACCTCTCTGACTGCTGGCAAGGAAGGAATAGATGGTGAAACTGGGATGTGCAATGTATCTTGTTTTCACTTTCCCTTCTTCCCGCACCTCCTCCCATCCTTCATGGGATCTATGGCTCCTGGTTTCTTTTGTGTTACTCCCCCTCGCCGTATTCACCGCTCTGAAGTATTTATATCCTTCTCGGTGGCTCCTTATGTCGTCAGTGCATCCCTTAGGATACTGCACTGTAGGGAGAGCTGGATGGAGGGCCTGACGAAGTGTAGGCATTTTAGCAGCTCTCTGTGAGTAGTAAGGGAACCATTTGTCCTCTAAAAATACTTGAACTTCCATCTAGAGAGGCGTCCCCTGGGACAGAGTCAGCAAGATGCCCTTGGCATATTGAGTTCACCTTTCTGCATCTTGTTGGACCTGTCTGTAGAATTATAATTGTTCTTCCCTTTTCTGTTTTGGAGAGATCTGTATAAAGTAGCAAGTGGGAGAATATATTGTTTTATCAACTTTAATATGCTCAGGAATTACCTGCAGGACTCTCGTTAAAATGCAGGGACTGGGGTGAGGCCTAGGATTCTGCACCTCTAGCAAACTCCCAGGTTAAAGGATAGCTGGGGAGAAGAGAGAACAACTGAACAGTGTGAAGTAGCAGACAAGTATTTCATTTCAGTTCTTTTATAGATCTGTCCTTGAAAGAAAAGCATATTCGCCTCTTAGAAGGAGCTGGCTGCATCCTTAATTCAAAAGCAGATCATTATAGCTGCTCTGGGAAAGAGGGAAGGTTAGGAGGGACTCACATAGCTACCTATTCCTTCCTTCCTTCCTTCCTTCCTTCCTTCCTTCCTTCCTTCCTTCCTTCCTTCCTTCCTTCCTTCCTTCCTTCCTTCTCCTTTCTTCTGTTAAGAATGGGCCCTGGAATCAGAGGCAGGTTCTGACTCCAGTCATGATGACCAGTAACTGCATTTAGTTACTTCCTAGGCTAGATGTGTATAAAAGAGGGACTGGTTAAAAGCCACCGAAAAAGACAATGTGTGACAAACTGCAAGGACGAGAATGCTCATAGCAGAGTTGTTCCTAACGGCAAAATCTGGAAGCAGCTCATGTGCCTCATAGCAGCCGCAGAACAGAATAAGTTGTGTTTGATTCATGCACCAGAACAAATGATTGTAACATGCAATCCCTGCGGATGAGTCTCATAGACAGTATGACAAATGGAAAAAGCTAAATACATGAGTATATACTGTACGAGTCCTTGTTTATGGAGCTCAAAGCCCAGTAAAGCTAACCAGAAGTCAGGAAAACAGTGTTCTGAGACGTTCACTTCTGCTGAAGAGAAATCTGGGAGGGAATCAGTGGGTTCCCAGAAGCCCCATCGTGTTGGTCAGGGGCTTTCTATACTAGTTTACTAAGATGGATGTTTAAGATTTGCATTATTTGCTATGTATTTGTTAGATTTGAATAAAGACGGAATACTTGAAGCTAAGCATCAGAGATGGCTAAGTTCTGATTTCATCTGCTCACTGCTCACATTTCTGGCCCTTCTCTCTTCTCCCACATTGCTCAGAAAGTGAAAACCTTTGTTGGTCTCATCAGTCATCCTCTCTGATTTGCCTCTTGCGAGCTTCCCAGGTACTTTTTCTAGACTACATATCAAAAATAGAAGCTGCCTTCTCATCACTTCTTTCCCCCGTGACTTCAGGGAAGGTTCAGGCTGTGTTGTCTGCAGCACAGAGAGCTGACCTCTGGACTGGGAGCCTTTCCTGCCCAAGTGCTGTGTCCTCTGTTATGGAGACTCAACTCCAAAAATAAAAGCAAAAGTCCCCACACGTTAAAACTTGTATCTTGACTACTCCAGCCTGATTCAACGACTTGGGCTATTTTAAGCAACAGCCAAACGTTTTGTGTCCTCTGGCACCTTACCCTACATGGCCAGTCCCCCGAAGGAGAACTGGTGCGGTCAAGTTCATCACTTAACAAGATCTAGATATGGGCCTATCCAGATATAGAATCCCCACAGAGGCACAAGGTGGGAGAATGCGACCTCCATTATCAGTTGTAAAAGAAACCCCAACTCCTGCTTGTGAGGGCATTTTCTCTGAGAACTGGCTGTCTGTTTTGCTCTACTAATGTTTATATATGTTACAAGTCTTTTTATATTAATTCTCATCTGGTAAAAACTTTTATTCCTTTTACTTCTGATTTACAGTTCCTGGCATGATATTTTGGTGGACCACACAGAAAAGTCCCTCCTTACCATCGTTGGGCCCCTGTCTGCTCCTATATACTTTTATACCTGCCCTCCCTTGTATCGTTGGTTCATCCATGAGAACATTTTTGCTCTCATTCCCGAGAGGCTCCCGACTTTTATTCAGTGTGGTTGGAACATGTGCCTATTATTGTCTAGCAAACTTATCTGGGCATTGTCACATGGTACTTGCTAAGGATTGAAGGAAACGTGAAAAGGTATTCAAGATCAATGGAGGCCAGGCTTGGAATTGACAAACTTTTCTTTCCAGCACATTCTGTTGGTTCTAACAAGTCATAGATCAGATTCAAAGGGCAGGAAAATAGTCTACATCAGGACTAGAAATACTGCAAAATCACATTGTAAAAAAATGTGCCTACAGTGAGTTGGAGGACATCAGGCCCCTTTGACAATAAATGACATGTGACCAAGGCACAAAGAGGTCAGGTAATGGTGACACACACCTGTATATTTTGCTTTTATATTTTTTCTTAAAAAATGTATGCATTGTTACGTAAGGCTATTTTCATGCAAGCACACACTGCTCTTTGAACATAACCCCCATAACCCACTATCGTCCCTCCTCCCTTTCCTACCTTCCCTTCCATGAGTCTCCTTTTGCCCCTAGATGCTTTTACTTCTACTTTCATACCATGTGTGCATATACAATTTGGTGTGATTTACAGAGACTAGGACCAAAGGTCTCCTCTCTTCCATAGCTCGATCCAGTCCTCCTGGACTGCAGGTATGACTAGGACCTTACAAAACTAGTCAGACTTGTTCTTCAGCCATTTTTTGTGCCCTACTCCTCTATGGCTTATTGAGTCCTGTTAATCGACACCAATCAAATAACTTGGTATCAGTGTGCATGAAAAGGCGACAGGAGTTGTCACAGATGTTCCTGCTCACAAGAGAAGTGTTTTAGATGAAATTTCCTAGAAGGATTCATGTCAAGTAGTCGGTGGAGGGATGCTTCTCAGCAGCAGTAGGGAGCCTGGTATGGTTGTAATGGTCCCATCTTAAGACAAGGAAGCTGCTGTGCTCATGGGACAGACTGTCTTTGCCTGTGAGCCTGGGGGCCTGGCATAATATCTCCATCGTTGTGACTCTTATCATCATAGGGCAATGTTTGAGGGCAGGGTGTAGCTTGAGCTTTGACCAGTCAGTACTCAGAAAAGCTGGAGAATGGATATATGATTTAGCAAAAAGGTCTGAACTTGACCCCAACCATAGCTATCACTAGGAGGCAATGTGTATATTGAGAAGCTTATTTCTTTTTTTTTTTTTAGAAGCTTATTTCTGAACTTCAAAGAATTAGAGAAAGTATAGAAGAGGCCTAACAACTGTCTCTAGATATGTGATGAGTTCTGGTGACTGGTAAAGAACTCTTTTGTGGGTGGACTTGGGACCTATAATTAGACTCTCAATATATATATGAAGGGAGAATTTTGGACAGGACAATATGAAAATAAGAAGTTTTCTCTTGGGGTATGACTTCTTCTATACACAAGAAAGAGACTGGACATTTGCTGGGTAGATAATAGAAGACAGGGCTTAGGTTCATCACAGAAGAGGAGGCAATATTGGGAATCCTATATCTTTGAGTATACAATATTCTGACTAGAAACCAGAAAAAAGGGTATGCAAGGGAGATAGTCAGGGTAAACACATTCCTCTCACCATAAGGCTTTAGCTACAGTTCCTTCTTTGTTACATGTTCTGGCTGGCTGGGCACTGACAGGAGATATGAAAGATCATAAGGAAGATGGATCACTGTGTACCTCCTCTCTCACCTCCCAAACTCCATGATTCAGTGATTCCTTTGAAACCTACTAGAAATAGGTACCATCAAATATATGGATTTTTCTTTCCCCCTTTTATTAAAAATAGATTCTTTTCTCATAAAATATATCCTGATTACAGTTTCTCTTCCCTCTGTTCCTCCCAGTTCCTCTCCATCCACCCCCATTCAGATCCACTCCTTTTCTGTGTCACATTGAAAAAGAACAGACTTCTAAGAGATAGCAAAACATAACAAAAATATAAGAAGATAAAACAAAAACTATCATACTGAAGTTGGACAAGGCAAACCAATAGTAGTAAAGGAGCCCCAAGAGAGGGCACAAGACGTAGGAGCCACTCGTTGGACGCTCACATGTCCTATAAAAATGCTAAACTGAAACCTATAATACATACACAGAGGACCTAGTGCAGGCCCTGTAGGCCCTGTGCTTGTAGCTTCGATCTCTTTGAGTTCATATGAGCTTTGCTTTGTATACTTAGAGGACCTTGTTTCCTGGTATCCTCCATTCTCTCTGGCTCTTACACTCTTTCCGCCTCTTCTGCAGGGTTCCCTGAACTCTGAGAAGAGGGGTTTGATGGAGATATTAACTCATTAAGAGCTGAGTGTTCCATGATCTTTCATTTTTCTGTGTAATGCCTGGCTGTGAGTCTTTGTGCTTGTTCCCATCTGCTGCAGGAGGAAGCACCTCTGATGATGGCTAAATAAGGCACTGATCCATGGGAATAGCATCTATGAATATAGCAGGAGATGGCCAGTAGCCATTTTATGGTTCCCTTTTTCTTAAAGACTGGTGAATTTTGGTAGTGTCCAGTGACCAGTTTTACCCTAGGCCACTGGACTATGTAGTCTCTGGTACCCAAGCAGTACTGGGTATGGATGTCATCTTGTGGAGTGGGCCTTAATTCATATCAGACATTGATCAGTTACTCGCACAAGCTTTGTGCTATCATTGTCATAGCATATTTTGCAGGCAAGACAGATTGTAGATCAAAGGTATTGTGGCCGAGTTGTTGTTTACATTTCTCTTTTGGTAGCCTGCAGAGTACCTTTTTGTACCAAAGATACTACAGCATAGGGGTGATGGTGTCCATGCTCAATAAATTGGGTGGGTGTTGTCTTCAGCAATGGGGCCTTGCTGTCAGTTTGTTTGAGAGACGTCTATTGTCTTGGCAACAGCCTGGGTTGTTTGAATATTTTCATGGGACCTCCTTGGCTGATAAGTCAGTACTGGAAGCTTGATTTGGTGGCAAAGAGATGGCCAGTTGTGTCTCCACCTACCTCATTATTTGGAGTCACCATTAGAATCGCCTTCAGATATTTAAGGAAATTTCCACTGTACTAGGTTTCCATGTCATCCTTCAAATGCCACACAATTCTGTCTCTCTCTGCATTCCCTTGCTCAACCCCATTTCCCTCCCCTTCCTCACTTGATCCCCCAGTTGATATGCTTCCTTCCCCCAATCTATTCTTAAAATCTCTTCTATTTCCCCTCTCAAGGAAATGTCTCTCAGTCCCTTCCTCTACGACTAACCTCTCTGGGTTTATGGATTGTATCTTGGTTATCATTTATTTAATGACTAATATACATATATAAGTAAATAATACTATATTTATCATTCTGGGTCTGGGTTACTTCATTTGGGGTAATATTTTCTAGTTCTATCCATTTGCTTGCAAATTTTATATCATGTTTTTGTTTTGTTTTGTGTTAAGCTGACTAATACTCCATTGTGTAGTGTACCACATTTTCTTTATCCATTATTTGTTTGAGGGACATTTAGGTTGTTTCATTTCTGGTTGTTATAAATAGAGAAGCAATGAACATGGTTAAGCAAGTGTCCTTGTGGTAGGATGAGTCATCCTTTGGGTATATGCCCAAGAGTGGTATAGTGGATCTTGAGATAGATTGATTCCCATCATTCTGAGGAACTGCCAAACTGATTTCCATAGTGGCTGTACAAATTTGTACTCATACTAGCAAGGAATGAGTTTTCCTCTTATTCTATACCCTTGCCAGCATGAGCTATCACTTGTGTTATAAATCTTGACCATCTCGACAGGTACAGATAGAATCTCAAAGCAGTTTTGATTTGCATTTACCTGATGGTTAATGATGTTGAACATTAAATGTTTCTCAGTAATTTGAATTTCCTCTATTGACAATTCTGCTTATCTCTACCCAATTTTAATTTGGATTTTTTTATATCTAGTTTCTTGAGTTCTTTATATAATTTGGATATTAGTCCTATGTTGGATTTGGAATTGGTAGACATCTTTTCCTATTTTACAGAGTAGGCTTTGTCTGAATAATAGTGTCCTATGCCTTAGAGAAACTTTTCAGTTTCATGAGGTCCTATTTATTAATGGTTGATCTTAGTGCCTTAGTTAACAATGTTCTCTGTTCAGGAAGTCTATTGTGTCAAGGTGTTCCTCACTTTCTCTCCTGTCAGGTTCAGTGTATGTTTTTATCAAAGAGTTCAGTCTTTGATCTATTTGGAGTTGAGTTATTGGGGGTGATGATTATGGTTCTATTTGCATTCTTCTACATGCAGCCATCCAGTTTGATGCACCATTTGTTGAAGATACTGTCTTTTATTCGAATGTGGGTTTCTGGCTTCCTTATCAGAAACCAGGTGTTCTTTATCAGAAACCAGGTGTCTATAGGTTTGTAGAATTATTTCTGTGTCTTCAGTTCAATTCCATTTATCAATGTCTCTGTTTTTATGCCTATACCATGTTGTTTTTATTACTATAGTTTTGTAGTACAACTTGAAATTAGGAATGGTGAGACCTCCAGCAGTTCTTTTATTGCTCAGGCTGTTTCTTTTTATTTTTATTTTTGAGCTACCTTGAGCTTTTCTACATGAACCTGAGATTTGTCCTTACAAGATCAATGAAAGGTTGTGTTGGAATTTTGTTGGAGATGATGTTGAATCTGTAGATTGCTTTTGGTAGGATGACCATTTTTACTATGTTAGTCTTACCAGTACATGAGCATGGGAGATGCTCTTCTGATGTCTTCTTCCATTTCTTTCTTCAGTGTCTTGAATTTTTTTTTTTTTTTTGTATCATACAAGCCTTTCACTCTCTTGGTTAGAATTACCACCCCCATTTCTTTTTTTTTTTTTTTTGGCTATTGTGAAAAGTATTGTTTCCCCCATTTTTCTCAGTCCATTTGTCATTTGTATGTAGAAAAGCGACTGATTTCTGTGCATTAATTTTGTATCCTGCTACTGTACTGAAAATGTTTATTAGTACATGGCAGACTTTTTTCTAAACGTAGATTTTTCTCTGTTTATTCCAGCTACTCAGTAAAATCACTTGGGAACTTTTTAAAAATTCCACATCTCATCTTCAAATTTCTAGGGGCAGGTGCAAAGAACTCCAAATTTATACATCTTGGGTAATTTTATTCTAAAGTAGAATATTATTGTATTAGGGGCAGCAGTTCACAGACATTAACTCACATCAGAATCACCTACCACATTTAGTGAGCCATGGATGGCCAACTTTCACCCTCAAGGTATCAGTTTCTACAGGTCGGGGATGGGCTAAGTTTTTTATTTCTGTCTGTCTCCCAGGAGATTCTTCTACAGGAGGCCTGGAGTGATACTTAAAGCATTTCTGTCGATATTCAGAGTTATTTGCATACCAATCCCTGAAGATTGTTGTAAAATGAATTCTGATTCCTGATTCCATTGGTTTAGGATGACACCTGCAAATCTGCATTTCTCACAGTGCCTGGGTGATGCTGATGATACTGATGCTGATGGTGCTGCTGGTAGGAGGACCACAGTTCCAGAAATGAGTGTCTAGATTTAGTTCCTCCCACCACCAACCCATCCCACCTGTGCTGACTTGATATGTTAGCATTCTACTAGCTAGACCTTTGCTTGGGAGCTGGTGGAGGGAAACAGTAATCCAATGGGATGCTTACTAGAGCCTCATGGAGCTTCATCTGGAACTAGAAGAGCAAGGTAAAAGATAGTCTATTTTCGGCATAAGAGGTGATTTTCTCAATTAAATTGAAACCTCTGCTGCTAATATGAGAGAAGTGTCAGGGGAAAATGACATATTTCAAAGTAAGTGGTTCTGAGAGTACTTCTCCATGAAGAAGATATTGATGCATAACTTGTCTGTAAACTAAGAACTTCTGGCCTGAAATTAACATTATGATATGAAAAATTCCACAACTGAAGTGAAATGAAGTCAGAACAAACAATCAACAACATGAACCATCTTACTTGGGCTTCTGGTTAGGCGACCAATACCTGAGGTTTGCTGGGTAAAAAGGAAGATGTACTGGAGGCTACAGGTTTTGCGGTTTTGATCCATGATCAATTGGCAGCATTCTTCAACTTGTTGAACCACAGTACACATTTGCAATTGTTTCTAAGCCTTCTTTGGTTATTTCTTTAATACTGCATTATTATTATTATTAATTATTATTAATTATTATTATTATTATTTTGGTGTAAGAAGAGGCTGAACAACTAAACCCATTTGTCTGTGGTGGGAACTGCTGCAACTGACCAATTGCACCTAAAGGCCTATGTGTGAAGGGTCTATTGGGGGGGTTGGTGAGAGGGTTGTGGGCCTCAAGAGAGGATTGTGGGATACCAGGCATTTTCTCCCTGTTTTGTACTGGCCTCTTACCAGGCCAAGCTTTCCTCCAGTTTCATCCACCATGCCTTCCTGTCACAATGTACTGCCAGGCCAAACAATGAGGAATTTCCAAAATAACACTAAGCATTTAACAAAAATTTTACAAGATTGAACTTTACATAGGGAAACTTTTTAGCACTCTCTTAAAATAGATTATGTTTTATACTAATATTATCAATTATACCTAATCAAAACGTTATAATTTATCACTATAATTTATGTAAATATTATGAGTTCATATTAATACTGACCTAAAATATTTTCTATCAAGCCAGCTTTGCAGCATTGCTAATTAGCTACCTTCATCCTTTCTTCATTCTTACTTTCTTAATTTAACAGTGAGAGTTTTTTTGACTAATACAGCATCCAGTAAAGTACAACCATTCTAACTTTCTTGCTCAACCTCAGCATTGAAATGTGACTGTAGCTGAAGCTTCCAGAAACATTTCAGAAGATGCCAACTTCCATAATTGATTTACCTGTTAGTTATCCTTCATCATTTTTCATTCTGCTTTAAACTTCATCATTTTTCATTCTGCTTTAAACATGGGTAAGATGTAGATTAATGAACCTATCAGGGACCTTAAAGTAATTGAAACTGTAGAAAATTTACCAGCCTATGTTGGCATGATGAAAAGGTAGGAAGACCATCGATTTTTTCTATAAATTTATTATTATTATTTTATTACTTTAAAAAATACCAATCCAAATTCCCACTTCCTCCCCTCCTCCCATTCTCTCTACACTCTTTCCCACCCCTCCCCTCTCCAATCCTAAGAGAGGACAAGGCATCCTGCCTTGTGGCAAGTCCAAGGTCCTCCCTACTACATCTAGGTGACCATCACATTTTGTAGCATCTGTCTAGAGGTGTTGACTTCCAGGATTTTTGTGGTCCCAAAGAGTCCTCTATTGACTTACACCATGGTAGCTCCACTTCTATTTCTTGTAGATCTTACCATTTAGTATGCTTGGACATTGAGCTAACTGCATCCTCCCTCCCCTAAACCTATCTGCTTACAGTTTAGAAGTGGTTCCGTTACGAAGCTTCTCAGACTTCAGCAAGCATTGGAATCATTGTCTTGAAGCACATTTTCAAACTCAACTCTTGAGTCTCAGCCCCAGAGGTTCAGATAATCTAGGGTAGGACCTGACAATTTGCAGTTTTAATCAGCTTACAAGTGGTGCTGGCCTTTGGAACAGTACATTAAGTGCTCACTGATTTGGGTGTATTAAAGAAAGAGAAAAATCTGTCTGTGATGCTGTGATGGTTTCAGGTGAGAGCTTTGAGTGAACTGACAAATCAGTGTTCGTTTCCCAAACCCTCTAGTGTTGTGATTCTGTTTATCCCAGCACAAAGACTCGGATGTTAATGATTCTCAGCTGTAGGTTCTCAGATATTCAAACTCAAAATGATTACAAAGCTACTTTCAGGCCATCCTAGGAATTTCATCATTAGGTAGAAATAATTCATTGGAAAAATACATACCAAGAAATTTCTCAGGCTCTGGCTCATGTTTCTCATCAGCTCCCAGCACACTAATAATTACTTTTCTCTATTTGCAGCATCTTGCTTTTCAGAACCATTCCCTTCTAAAGTTTGTTTGAAAGCATACTCTTTCCCTCCTCTAAAATCCACAAATTTAGAAGAAGCTCAAGGTGATATTGTCTTCCCACTCTTTTATTTTTTTAAGCCTTTCATACTTTTTTTTTTTTTTTTACCAATCGTTGCTAGCTTCCCTAAAGAGCTGGAGGAGATTAATATTCTACAAAAGCTAATTTATGATCAGCCACCTCCATTGAGATGACCTTCCTGACTCACTCTCTGACTCATGCTCGCCTCAGAATACTCATAATAAAATCTCTCCTTTAAACACAAAGTCTTATGGAGAAACTCCAAGATCTTCACACATTTAGCAATTAATCTTGCAGCCAGGTAGGAAAAAAGCAAATATAGACTGTTTACAGAGCAGTAAATATGGAGATCAAGTTCCAGTTTCTGGATTGCCTTGAATTTGGCTCTGTTGACCCTTTGCCTTTCACATCCCCTTAGTTCCTACAGTCAGAGATAAGGCTGACTCCTCCTTAATTACAGGTCTTAAGAAACTTAAAATTCGAGATGTTCTGGATCCAAGTAGGGTGATGATGATGATGATGATGACGACAATGAGTTTAGAAAACATGCCATTATATTAATGCCTGAACCTTGATGTTTTAGGAGGTCATTAGTCTAAATAATGACCTTCTGTGATGGGACTCACATATCCCTCTCATTTCCCAGTTGTGTAATCTACGAGAAGGTGCTAACTTGCCTGCATTACAGCTACTGGGAGTAAAGCTAGCATTAGAGGCCCATCAAGGTTTCTTAATTCAGAGATGCCCTAACCAAATAAAACCAAACCAAGTCTAACAAAAATACCCAACAAATGGAAAATGGGTGACAAGTGGTACACTGGATTCAGGGTTGTTTTGTTTTATGTGACTTTGACTTAAATCTTGTATCCCTGAAAGAACCTGAGGCAACATATTTTTTTGCCACGTCCACAGCAGTGACTGCCGTGTAGTGACAAAATGCCTCTGCGCTGGCTTTCGCCTGCTGAAGGATTGGGGTTAGAGCTTCCTGGAGTGAAGCCCCAGGTGGTCCCCTGGCAATCAGTGGTCAAGATAGGACCTGATGCCTTAGGCAGATCTCGTATCTGGAAATGGCCTTGAGAGCGAGCCCTCCTGGCACCCTGCATGATCTTTCTCTGTATTTCTTATCTTTCCTGTTTTCAGCTGACTGCTCACCAAGAAATCAAAGTATGTCCTTGGCTCGGCCCCACCGTTAACTGAAGCATGCCCCACGCCACATGAGCCTTAGAAACTTTATTAATAATAAAACAGAAGAATAAAAGACTATATAGACAAAAGCTAGACCCAGGACTCTGAGAACTAGTCCCCCACAGTAGAATATGGTTAGTGGTGTGAGACAGAATTCTAAGAGACAAAACTAAAAGTCCTTGCCAACACCTTGAGCACGTAGAAGGAGTTCTATTTTGATTATGCTTAGCCTTGATTTATGTCTGGAACCCTGAATGGGGTGATGCAGTGAGCCTGCCAAGTTCTTTGATCTGTTTTGTACATAAACTGAAGCTTTGCAGAAGTAAAATTGCAGCAGATTTTCACTACCAGTGTGTCTGTCTGTCATTCCCTTGCGTCGTATCCTGGCTATCCTATCCTTCACCCTGTTCTCCCGTGGATAGTGGTCTCCAAGAGGGACGGTCCGCGGCAGGTGGCGCTCGGAACAGGGACGTGAAGGATAGGTAAGCTTTTCCCCCTTCTCTTTTTCTTTCCAATAGTCAGGAACGACTCTCACCAGGACGCTGCAGGTTCGCCGGTAAAGGATCACCGGTTAAGTGTGAGTAATCTAAGTATAAGGGAACCATGGGGCAACATATGACTAAGAGCGATAAAATGATGGTAATTATGCTGCGGCGACAGTTAGCCAAAGCAGGATTTCAGGTCGCAGAAGACGACATGGTAACTTTTACCAAGTTCCTGAAAAAGGTCAGCCCTTGGTTCACGGAGGAAGGGACCTTATCGCTAGATGAATGGAAGCGTGTGGGTAAGGAAATGAGGCGCTATGTGCGTGAGAATGGGGAAAAAACTTTACCTACCTATGCTTATCAAATATGGTTTCAGATCCGAGAACTGCTGTCGGAAATTTCCCCCTTTGAAGGCTTGTGTCGTGACACTGCCTCTGAAACGGGAGCTGCTTCTCCTATCTATAGTGAAGTTGGGGAAGAGGAGGGGGACGTGGAAGAAAAGAGACCATTAAAACCTTCTGCTCCCCCCTTCGCCTCATCTCATCAGCCCTTAGCAAGGAATGATCTTGATGGCGACTGGGGTCTGGATGATCAGCAGGAGGAAACAGAATGGGAGGATGATTTTAGAGACCACACTGATCCTCCAGTAAGGGCAGCAATTGGGAATATCACAAAAGGAAAACCTGTTCCAAAGCCACGCAGCCGCCCCCTACCTCCTGTAGGTTTTCAGGGAGCGCTGGCTGAGGCACGTAAAACAGGTGATACTTCCTTGGGGATATTTCCTGTTACAGAAATTGGAGATAACGATGAGCCCATATGGGAGCCTATGCCCCTTAAAACTCTTAAAGAATTGCAAAGTGCTGTTAAAAGTCTGGGGCCTTCTGCCCCCTATACCTTACAGGTTTTGGATATGGTCGCAAGCCTTTGGCTCACTCCTCATGACTGGATGCAAACTGCCAAAGCCACATTAAGTCCAGGAGATTACATTCTCTGGCGTACTGAATATGAAGATAAATGTAAAGATTCTATAGTTCAATCTATAAAGAAGAGAGGCCCTAAGCCAACAATGTCCATGTTGATGGGCACAGATGACTATGCTCTTCCCCAAGATCAGGTAAAAATCCCACGTGATATATTGACAATAATAACTGGTAATGCCGTTTTGGCATGGCGCAAGCTCCCACCTCCCGGAACCAAGGGTGGAGCATTGGCTAGCATTAGGCAAAAGAATGAAGAATCCTATCAGGACTTTATTTCCAGGTTAGAGGAGGCAGTCACCAGAATGCTGCCTCCTTCGGAAGGAACAGATATGCTATTGAAACAATTAGCATGGGAAAATGCCAATGCTCTTTGTCAAGATCTTATTCGACCTCTAAGACAGACAGGGACATTAAATGATTATATTAAAGCATGTATGGATGCCTCACCAGCGGTCGTTCAAGGAATGGCCTATGCAGCTGCAATGAAAGGACAGAGATTTAGCGCCTATGTAAAAAAGACATATGGAGGGGGTGCAAAAGGCATCACCACTCCTACTTGTTATAATTGTGGAAAACCTGGGCACATTCAAAGGGATTGCAAGAAATCCAAAAGCTCAGGACGAAAAAGTTTACCGGGCATATGTCCTCGGTGCAAAAAGGGAAAACATTGGAGTAATGAGTGTAACTCAAAATATCATAAAGATGGTTCACCTCTCACTAAAGAAGGAGAGGAAGAACCTAAAGAGTCAAAAAACTAGAACAGGGGTGTTCTCCTAACCCGACACCCAAGGGAGAAGAAGGTTCTCCGTCCCAGGGCATGTTAAACCCTGAGGCATCAGAATTCACTATTCATGATTTGCCTAGAGCTACTCCAGGAAGTGCTGGACTAGATCTAGCAAGCTCAGAGGACTTGCTCCTCTCCAAATGGGATGGAGTGGCCTTAGTTCCTACTAAGGTTTCTGGGACACTCCTCCCTCAGACAGTGGGACTAATCATAGGGCGAAGCTCTAACTACCAGAAGAACTTTGAGGTTCTTCCAGGAATAATTGATGCAGATACCCAAAATGACATTAAAGTGATGCTTCGGCCCTTGGCTGAAACTATACAAATACACAAAGGACAACGTATAGCACAGTTATTGCTATTACCATACATTAATTTACCCAATAAAATATTAAAAGAACAAAGAGGTGAAGGGCAGTTTGGATCTACTGAAGGGATCTTCTGGGTTAAGGAACTCAATGAGAGACCATTTAAAACTATTAAAATAAATGGTAAAAAGATAAGGGGTCTCATGGATACTGGGGCTGACAGGACATGTATTTCTAGCAGGGACTGGCCAAACTCTTGGCCGATACATAAGACGGGATCATCTTTGCTTGGATTGGGATCAGCCTCAGGAGTTATGCAAAGTTCCATGATTCTTAAGTGGGAAGATGAAGGAAAAACAGGACATATCCAACCATATGTTTTACCCTCCTTACCATTCACACTCTGGGGGAGAGATTTGCTGGATTCCATGAATGTTAAACTGGTTACTTCAGATAACCTTAATGAGCAGTATTTTACATAGGGGCCACTGCGGAAAAATTATATGCAGATAAAATAGAATGGCTGACTCAAGAGCCGGTTTGGGTGAGTCAGTGGCCCCTAACAGAAGAAAAAATACAGGCTCTTGAGCAGCTGGTGCAAGAACAACTAAACAAGGGTCATATAGTAGAATCCAACAGTCCCTGGAATACTCCTGTATTTGTTATAAAGAAAAAGTCGGGAAAATGGAGATTGTTACAGGATCTCCGAGCCGTAAATGCAGTCATGAAGGATATGGGGCCCTTGCAACCTGGGCTTCCATCACCAGTAGCCATACCTCAAGAATGGAAGATTATTATTATAGATTTGCAGGATTGCTTTTTTACCATTTCCTTGCATCCTGAAGATAGTGAACGTTTTGCCTTTAGTGTACCTTCAGTGAATTTTAGGCAGCCTTTTAAAAGATATCAATGGGTCACCTTGCCTCAAGGGATGAAGAATTCTCCAACATTGTGTCAGAAATTCGTAGCTCAGGCCCTGCAGGAGGTCAGGCAGGAATTTAAGGAAGCCTATATAATGCATTACATGGATGATATCCTTCTGGCTCATCCAGAACAAAGGACAGTTGAAAAAATTTTAACACAAGCCATTTATAAATTAACCCAGTATGGACTTGTTATTGCCCCTGATAAAGTTCAGCGTGACAGACCATTGAGCTACTTAGGACAAACTATAGGCACTAATTATATTAGTTCACAAAAATTGTCAATTCGAAGAGATAAATTGAAAACATTAAATGATTTTCAAAGGCTGTTAGGAGATATCAATTGGCTAAGACCTTATTTAAAAATTACCACTGGGACTTTAAGCCCTCTTTATTCTATACTTCATGGGGACGCAAATCCTAAGTCGCCTAGGCAATTAACCCAAGAAGCATTAAATGCATTACATATTGTTGAGGAAGCCATTGCCTGTGCCAGGGTTCACCAAATAAATTATCAAGATAGATGGGGCCTGCTGGTGTTTCCAACCGCTTATACTCCCACTGCCTGTTTGTGGCAACACGGAGTATTGGAATGGTTACATTTACCACATACTCAGGCAAAAATGTTGGCTGACTTTCCTTATTTGTGCTCCCTTTTAATTATAAAAGGTAGAATTAGATCTAGAGAACTATTTGGACGAGAGCCACATTTTATAATAACTCCTTATAAGAAGGCTCAAGTAGACTTATTATTACAAAATAATGAAGATTGGATTTTGGCTTTACAAAATTATACAGGTCAGATAGAATATCACTACCCCAAACATCCTCTCATAGAATTTGCTAAGACCGTGGAAATTGTGTTTCCTATCTGGTATTCATCAGAACCTCTAGATCAAGCGATATTAATCTTCACAGATGGTTCTTCCACTGGAAGGGCTGCAGTTTATACATATCATCATGGCTCATACTGGGAAGAAGGAGAGCAGACTTCTGCCCAGCAGACTGAAATAAGAGCAGTAATTTTAGCCTTCATGACATTTCAGCAGCCTTTTAATTTATACACAGATTCTAAATATGTAGTTAATTTGTTTCCAGCATTGGAAACTGCCCTTTTGTCAGGGAAATCACCTATATTACCTTTGTTACAAAGATTACAAATGCTTGTACACCAAAGGAAAGAGAAGTTTTTCATAGGCCACATACGTGGTCATTCAGGTCTTCCAGGCCCTCTAGCACAGGGAAATACTATGGCTGATTTATTAACTCGGTCTCAAGGTGTCTTTTCAATGCAAGAAGCACAAGAGAGTCATGCCTTACATCATCAGAATGCAAAGGCTTTGAAACAAATGTTTCATATTACCAGAGAACAAGCTAGGCAAATAGTAAAGCAATGCCAGCATTGCCCAGTTGCCTACCATCCCTTAAAAATGGGAGTGAACCCTAGAGGTTTAAAGGCTAATGTTATTTGGCAAATGGATGTGACTCATGTTCCATCCTTTGGAAAATTGTGTTATGTCCATGTGGTCATAGACACTTATTCTCATTTCATACATGCTTCAGCCCGAACAGGGGAAGCTGTAAAAGATGTGATTCAGCATCTTATTCAGAGTTTTCAAGTAATGGGTATTCCCTCACAGATCAAGACAGATAATGGGCCAGCATATACTGCCAAAGCATTTGAGCAGTTTTGTATGCAGTGGCATATTCAACATGTCACAGGAATCCCTTACAATCCACAAGGACAAGGGATTATTGAAAGGGCCCATCAAACCTTGAAGATGCAAATACAGAGGCTACAGCAAGCCAACAAGTATTATACTCCTCATCATGTGTTGTCACACAGTTTATTTACATTAAATCATTTAAATATAAATGATCAACAAAATAGTGCTGCAATAAGGCACTGGAACAAGGATAGAAGACAATCTCCATTGCCACTAGTAATGTGGAAAGATCTCCTTTCCGGCCTCTGGAAGGGGCCGGATGTTCTAATCACCTCGGGACGAGGGTATGCTTGTGTGTTTCCACAGAATGCCGACTCCCCCATCTGGATCCCAGATCGCCTCATCCGACCTGCTGTTGCAAAGCAGAAGAAGGAAAAGACGGTGGCGGAAGCAGAAAAAGCAGCTCCAGCAGCAAATGAAGAAAATGAAACTAAGCCGGCCCACGGCAGAAATAACATGGACGAAGATTCGTCATCTGACACGAGAAGCGAAACAGCTGCTCACTGAACAAGGAAAATCCCTGACAGCGTCTATGTATTTCCTCGCCTTTTTGGCCATTATCTCTGCTCCCCAAAGGGTGGAGGGAGTTTCCTACTGGGCGTATGTCCCGAATCCCCCTATCTTGCAACCCGTGGGGTGGTTAGATCCTGAGCCTTTGAAAGTGTTAACCAATGATTCAGTGAGAATGGGTGGTGCTCAGGATTCTGACGCACGAACTGGTTTGTCCTCTCTTATAACCTTTGAGGGAAGGGCAGACTCGCTTCCGATCTGCATTTCGCTTCAAGGGAGAGTGCCTTCGGGTTGCCTGAGTACACGCTACAGTACTTTTCTCACTGACGGGCCAGACAAAGAGAATGCAGGTAGGAGATGGATGTGGGAGATTCAGATGCAGACCTTGGGAAATCCTAATTATCATGACAACTTTACGAAAGTTCATGATCTACCTATAGATCCCTGTATAGGAAAATATAGAGACAAGAATCAATTTTGGGACTCTTCTTTGTCTAAGTTTCCTACATGGCTAGCTTGTGGCTTTTCGGATTCTGCGATGTGGGTTAGGCCTGTTGATTATGATTATGAGATATGGGACTATTCAAATTCTAATTCAGGGGTTAAAAGGAGCAATGGCAAAGGACTTTATGAAGATTACATTGATACCCATAAAGACAAGTACCACAATTATGCGTGGACTGGATTAGGAGAGCCACTTAGGCGATGGTTTTCTCCAGGATTTGTAGAACCCTACTGGTTTGCAAAACATGAAAATAAGACAAGGAAACATACTGATCTTTTTAGACTGGTTGCTGCAGCCAATATGTTTCTGGAAAAGAAGCCCAATCATACAAAATCTGAACCTGTCGGACTGAAAGCCTGTATAGCATATCCTAATGCATTGCTGTTAGCTCAGGCAACTTTTGTGAATATTTCTCAGGAAGGGAAGTCGTATAAAATAGTTTGTCATTCCTGTAAATTGACCAATTGTATAACATCGGCAGAACAAAAAGAGTTAGGTACTATGATCATTGTTAGACGCCCTCCTTTTGTGATGTTGCCTGTAGATTTGGGGAATGATCCCTGGTATGATAATTCTGCTATGCAGGTTTTAAACACTCTAAATGAGTTGATTAGGCCAAAGCGATTTGTAGCAGTATTAATTTTGGGAATTACAACATTAATTTCTATATTAACCACCTTTGCTATGGCTACTACAGCCCTGGTGCAGGAAATTCATACTGCCCATTATGTGAATGCTTTGAATAAAAATATTACTTCAGCATTATTAGAACAAGAAGCTATAGATAAGAAGTTGGAAGCAAAATTAAATGTGCTAGAGGAAGTAGTGCTCGTTCTTGGTCAGGACATTGCTAATTTAAAAACAACTCTATCAACACGTTGTCACGATGATTTTAAATCAATCTGTGTCACACCACTACCTTATAACACTTCACAGCCATGGGATAAAGTTAAGGCTCACCTACAGGGATTGTGGCGGGATAACGATATTACTCATGATCTAGCCGCATTACAAAAGGATATTTCTGCTATGAGTCAATCTCATTTACAATTAGGGGGACTGCAAGATTTGGCTTCGCAATTGGAACGTGGACTTAAGAGCCTTAATCCCTTAGATTGGGTGCAGTACTTTGTATTCATTGGAGTAATTATACTCTTGATAGTATTGGTCATCTTTTTATTCCCCTGTCTCTTAAAGTGCTTATTTTCTTCATTACAGGCAGTGAAACAGGAGGTGTTCGAGCTTCATTTTAAAAATAAAAAAGGGAGACCTGCCACGTCCACAGCAGTGACTGCCGTGTAGTGACAAAATGCCTCTGCGCTGGCTTTCGCCTGCTGAAGGATTGGGGTTAGAGCTTCCTGGAGCGAAGCCCCAGGTGGTCCCCTGGCAATCAGTGGTCAAGATAGGACCTGATGCCTTAGGCAGATCTCGTATCTGGAAATGGCCTTGAGAGCGAGCCCTCCTGGCACCCTGCATGATCTTTCTCTGTATTTCTTATCTTTCCTGTTTTCAGCTGACTGCTCACCAAGAAATCAAAGTATGTCCTTGGCTCGGCCCCACCGTTCTTTAAGCAGTCCTTGAGGAACTGAAGCATGCCCCACGCCACATGAGCCTTAGAAACTTTATTAATAATAAAACAGAAGAATAAAAGACTATATAGACAAAAGCTAGACCCAGGACTCTGAGAACTAGTCCCCCACGGTAGAATATGGTTAGTGGTGTGAGACAGAATTCTAAGAGACAAAACTAAAAGTCCTTGCCAACACCTTGAGCACGTAGAAGGAGTTCTATTTTGATTATGCTTAGCCTTGATTTATGTCTGGAACCCTGAATGGGGTGATGCAGTGAGCCTGCCAAGTTCTTTGATCTGTTTTGTACATAAACTGAAGCTTTGCAGAAGTAAAATTGCAGCAGATTTTCACTACCAGTGTGTCTGTCTGTCATTCCCTTGCGTCGTATCCTGGCTATCCTATCCTTCACCCTGTTCTCCCGTGGATAGTGGTCTCCAAGAGGGACGGTCCGCGGCATTTTTTTAAAGAAAAAATCCTATGCATATCAAGCATATTCTAGTTCCTTTAAGCTTTTAAATTAGCAATTATATTCTATCCACAGTGTGTTATATTTCTGTGTTATATAATTCTGCACATTTATATATTACACATTATGCAACAGACACATAATATATTATTATTTATCTAAATAATACATGTTGTGGTTTGGGTAACCATCACCCAAAGCATCATGTGTTTAAGGATTGATCTTCATGGTGGTGCTACTGGAGGTAGTGGGGCCTTTAGGATCTGGAGTCTGGTGATACTGCCTTAAGTCATTGAGGCTATGCTCTCTCTTGCTCTTCTATTCACTGTCCCCTGGCTTGTGATATAAGCACCTTTTCCTCTGCTGTGTAGATAATGTGATTCCTCAAAACAGATTCAGTTTAATGGCCTGGAGCCTCCTCAGTCAAGAGCCAAGACAATCCTTTCCTCTTTTTTATCTTCTGTCTTAGTCAGTGTTCTATCACTGTGAAGAGACACCATGGTAATAGCAACTCTTATAAATGGAAACATTTAATTGGGACTTGCTTACATTTTCAAAGACTTAGTCCACTTTTATCATAGCAGGGAGCATGATGGTACATAGGCAAACATGGCACTGGAGAAGTAGCTGAGAGTTCTATATCCACAGGCAGCAGGAAGAGAGATAATCACTAGACCTGGCTTGGGCTTCTGAAACCTCAAAGCTCATCCTCAGGCACAATCCAACAAGGCCATACTTCTGGTCTTTTCAAATAGGGCTACTCCCTAAGCATTAAATATACGAGCCTTTGCGGGCCATTCCTATTCAAACCACTGCACTCCCTGGAACCTACATTACAATGCAAAATTGCATTTAGGTCAACTTCAAAAATAGACTATATGTCTCAACCCTGCTTACAAGCCCAAAGCTCAAAGTCTCTTCTGAGATTCCTGGCGATCTCTGAACTGTAATCCACTGTAAAATCCAAAAAGCATATCACATATTTCCAAGATACAGTGACACAGAATATGCATCACCATTCCAAAAGGGAGGAAAGGGAGTATAGTGAGGAAACACTGGATCAAAGCAAGACTAAAAGCCAGCTGGGCAAACTTCAAAGTCTGCATCTCCGTGTCTGATGTCAAAACACTCTTCAGATCTGCATTTTGTTTCAGCTTTCTTGAGGGCAGCACACTTCTATCTCTTGGGTTGATTCCATTCCCTGCGAGCAGCTTTCCTCTTCAGGTACCCCACAGTTCAGGCATCTCCAAAACCATCTTGAGGTCACAGCTCTCTCTGGGCCTCTATGCAAGGATAAATACCCTTGATGTACACCTTGCCTCCAAGGATTTTCTTAGTCCTGGGGCGGGGGAGGTGGATTCTATAACCCTCTCTTGTATCCTTGTCCCTAAAGCCAGCAGCATGTAGCTGAAGCTGCCAAGTTCTGCTATTTGTTAGGGCTGGATCATGCACTCTCCCCCTTGTTAAATTATATCTGCATCCACTCTCTGTTTTTGACCATTTACTTCAGTGGGTAAGCCTTTCTTTAGTTCCTTTTCACAACTTGGAAGCTTAGCTGGGTGGAGTCTTTCTTTAATCCTTTTATCTCCTGATTACAGACTGAGTCCAGTATACTTCCTGGTACTCATTTCATCCTCAAACTGTACATTTTGCACTATCCTTTGGACTTTTTAAACCTCAAAGCTCACCTACAGTGACAAAATTCCTTCAACAAGACCACACCTCCTAATTCTTTCAAATATTGCTACTCTCCAAGCATTCAAATATATGAGCCTATATTATCCAAACCACCATTTTTAGTTTCTCAAGAATTTTGCTACTTCAAACCACCACATCACTTAGTTCCTCAAGTATTCTGTTACAGTAATGGAAAGATGACTAATATGACACATTACAGTGATCAAAACATATTATAGATGTTGATAATTTAATACATATAGGTTTTGAAACATATTTACTAAGATATAATTCATACACCAGAAAATGTGCTAAAGCATATAATTCAATCGTGCTTAGTAAGGTAACAGCATGTTCAGCCATCCCTAGTGTCTAGTCCCAGAGCTTTCATCATTACCTTCAATAAACTACTACATACATTGACAGTTACTCCTCAGCTCCTTCCCTCCCTTCTTATTCCATTACCTGATGCGACTTTTCTCCTGATTATGACCAAATATCCACCATAAAGCAATTTAAAAGAAGAAAAGTTTTCTTTGGATTAGGGTTTTTAGGAAATAATAGTCCCTTGAGGCAGAGAAGGGATAATAAGTAATAAAGCATTGGAAGCTGTTCATATTGAATCCACAGTCAGGAAGTAGAGAGAGATGAATTCCAATGCCTAGATCACCTTTCTGCTCAGCTTGCAACCCAGTCCATGGGATTCAGTGTGGGTCGTCCCCATGAAGTTAAATCTCCATATAGACAATCTTAAGGAGACATGCAGAGATCTGAATCCTAGATGATTCTCAGCCTAGTCAAGTTGGCAATGAAGATTAGCCATAATGCCTGGCAACCACTAATTTACCTTATGTCCCAACGAAGTTGCCTGTTCTCCTTTAAATAAAAATACAACATTTTGTCTTTTGTCATGGGCCTTTAGATTTAAAGGGCTTTTAAAAAGTAACCTACATTTTCAAATGAAATAATACAGAATTCCATTTTATGGACAAATTCTTATATGGAATATGTGGCATTTTATTATCAGTTGATGGACATATGGCTTGCTTTCACTCTGTGATCATAATAAAGGCGCTATCAGCATCCATGTTCAAGTTTCTCTATGAACATGTCTTTACTTTTCTATGTAGTCATGGAAGGCAGGTATAGCATATTTAATTTTTAAACAACTGTTAGACGATTTTTCAAAAATGTTTGTATCAGTTGACAATCTGAGCAGTACATGATGGTCCTAATTCTTTCACCTTACCAACATTTGCTTAGTCCTATAAGGGATGTAAAATGGTATTGCACTGCCATTTTGATGTATGTCTATGTAATGTCTGGTGATGTCCAATGATACTTGATAAAAATGTCATTATGACAGTTACTTCAGTGAAACCTACTGACAATTGCCATAGCAACAAATTTGCCTTCATTAATATTGTTCTATCCTCACTTTTCAAAAGCTGACTTCTGTTTGAGTATGTGTAAGGACATTACTTTGACCCGAGTGATTTCTTTTTTTTTAAGCAGAGTCCCACTGCATTGTCCAGGCTGGCCTTAAACACTTGATCCTCTCATTCCAGCCTTCCGAGTGATGGATTAATTGTGTGACACTGTACTGGGCTCTGCTCCAAGTGATTTGAGAAGCTATCTCATAAGTGGTTGGATACTTTTATTGCAGAAAGCACAGCTTTTTGCAAGTGTCCAGTAACACCTTCTGTGATACAGAAACAGCACTTGGGAGGAAGGGTAACTTAATGCTCTAGAGGGTGAGAAGGGAGTGTGCTGGGGGCAGAGAAAGCAGAAGTTTGCAGAGATGCTGCTATGTCAGAGACTCCACACACATCTCAGGACTCGAGGAGGGTGTGCTCCAACAGGACCATGGATGTCAGCTCTGGGACACTGAGGCGTAATTGGTAGAGATGGAGAACCATTGGGCTAGGCCCTTCCCTTAAAATCAGTACCCTATAAATATCAGGACTCTAATTACTAGGCACTTGAATGGGACTTGGTTCCTGCTCTGGCCATGAATGGAGACTTGAAATCATAAATAGCCTGGAAAGTTATTACTTGATAATTATTTAAAACTGGATTCCTCATGGTACAGATTACTGCTGTGTCTACAGGTCCAATAACAGGAAAGGGGGTGTGGGAAGTCCACAGATGGACTGATCAGGAATTTGACTAAATGTGTGGGCTGAGCAACACATGTTAATAGATGACAGAATATTGAAGTGTTTTCTTTCTCAACATCAAACCTACAGGCTGGATAAGAATCATCACTTAAAAATGATAGAGCTGCTTATCAATATTCCTCAGTGTGTATTTTAAAGCAACAGCATTAATCTTCTTGGGAAATGGTTTTCAGGTTTTGGTTAATATCTGTTTGTGTTTTGAAAGTTCTCCTTAAAAACAAAATAAGAGAGTATTTACAAATTCCTGAGCTGTTTTTTTTTTTTCTTCCACATCAGAGTCATGATTCTCTTGTTCCTAGTAACTAATGGCTTCAGTCCTAGGTCTCTTTCTCCTTAAATTGTCCTGTAGCTGAGCAAGAGGCTTATAATTTTCTTTGTATGTATTTGAAATTGAATGGTTAATTAAATTACACACTATCTTCTAAATTGAGTGGACATCTAAGAGATGTTTCCAAGGACTTTTAAGGGGATATTAAAAATAAATTATGCATTGAATACCCAAAGCCCCTGCAATTATTTTACAGGAGCACTTTATTGGAGGCACAAACCCTTGCAGTATGGAAAGTACTACAGAGAATGGGCTGGACAGCAGCAGAGTATCTGTGTAAGAGTGCAATAATGGCTCTGTAAGAATGCAGCCTAAAGAATTAGTTTCTCCAGGCAATGCCATGCTAAGGTCAAGAACAAACCTGGGCTATGATGCCAGAGAACAACTCTCCCAGAAAGAGATGCCTCACAGTTTTAGAAACTTATTTCACAGCAAAATACACAGTTATGGCTTCTGGGTTTTGTTTAATTTTTCCTATAAATTATAATATCCACCTCAGCAAAGGCAGAAAAACTAAGCTTTTCTGGCCCAAACTATAAACAATCTCATTTCGCCTTACTAGTTTCTAATTTACTAGCTCTTTGGTAAGTTGTTAACCAGACACCTAAGTTTCCTATTGCTTTTGTTTTTTTTACCCAAAGGAAGAGCCCAGTACTATTAGCGAAGGAAGAAATGTGGAGAGTAATGGGGATAGTAAGGAGGGATGAATACTGTTGAGATTGGATAAATCATTTTCTGCAGAGGCTCAAGGGTTTGAACACTTTATGCATAGCATTTTAGGAAGGCCGTGAAATCTTTAGGAGGTGAAGCCTAGTTTGAGAAAGTGGGTTCTGTGGGATAATGCTCTTGTACACTGTAAAGATTTGTCACTCATATTGGTTAAACACTGATTGGTCAGTAGCCAGGCCAAAAGTATAGGCAGGCCAACCAGAGTAGGAGAATTATGAGAAGAGAAAGGGCAGAGATGTGTTTGCAAGCCAGACACAGAAGAAGCAAGATGAGAATGCCTAACTTAGAAAAGGTACCAAGTTTAGGTATGTGGCTAAACATAGATAGGAATTATGGGTTAACTTAAGTTGTAAAGAGCTAGTCAGTTTGTTATATAAACATCTGTGTGTTTATTTGGGACTGAATGGCTGCAGGACCGGGTGGGACAGAAACTTCTGCCTACAAGTGGGATTCTATTGTGTGGGTATTGACCTTCTTAACCCATCCCACTTTGAGCCTGAGCTCTCTGTTTCCTGATGCACAGATGTGTAAGGAATTATAGAATATTTCCAATTGCACACTCCATTGCCATGAACTCCACCATGGCTTGTACCATTTCAAAGAACAAGTCAAATTCAAACTTTCCTCCCTTAAGTTGCTGCTGTTGGGTAGTTTGTCACAGCAGCTAGAAAAGTACCATGGTGGTCTGTGGTGTTGCACTGTAGCATCTCCATAGAGTGGAGTGGATGAAGACATTTGAAGGAAAACAATACCAGACTCCGAGGTAAGGTCAAAGAGAAGACCCTACCCGAGATTGACAGCAGTGCATAGGTTATCTGAATTACCCTGAGGAATGATAAGATGACGGGAGGATCTCCAAGTCTCTGCTGTATATACTGTCCAAAGCCATTTGGGGAACATAGGGGGTAGGCAAGAACTTACTGAGACATAAACCTTTCTTTTATCCCAGTTAAACAGGGAGTTGCAATAGTCAGCTACAATTTGATTTTTTTTCTTTTGAAGATTAAAGCAGAATGCCATATTTATAATCGGTAGAATTTTTGGAAGCAGAACCAGCCTGACAACTTGAGTTAAAAAATCCTCCCTCCCTTTGATCTCTGTGTTCTTGGGAAGAATCAAGCAGGCGTGAGTCAGCTGAACACCTGCGACTGCTGCAAGACCTGCTGGCTGAGCTAAGTCTCCAATGACAGAAACTCTCCCCTTGTCATCCATCAGGGATCCTCTAGGCGGAGAATGTAAAACCAGGGGTACTGTAATAGGGCAGAGCCCAGAACACAGGAGCTAATCACAGAGCCCTCTACCTTGTCAGAGGTGGTATGGGGGATGGATGAAGGCACTGTACGGTTTCATGTTGTATGGCCTGAAGAATATTATTTCATCCTCTCCTTATTTTTATTCTATAATTTGTAAGTGAGGAAATAACAGAACATCCTATAATATCATGGTGGTAATTAAATGAGATTTTATATTCAAAGCTTTAGAACAGATCTGTATAGTCCCTGAAAAGAAATTGTCAGGTTAAACACGTTTGTGAATGTCTTGACTTTGAAATGCTCTCAGAGCCTGATAAGTTCTTCTTAAACATCATCAGCATCAGCATCGTCAGCATCACCACCACCATGTCATTTACTGTTACATGCCTGAGAGTACTGGACAAATAGGACCAACAGCAGCTGTTCCTAACACATGCCCGCAACATCAGAAATCTTTTTACAAAGATTATAAAAAGTGCAAGAGAAGTCTAACATAAGGTATTCACTATCTTTTTGTAAAAAACAAACAAAAAACTAGTTGTTTAAAAAAATGAGTTGTGCACTTGATATTTTAAAACAGTCCAGGGAATATCCAGTTTCAAGAACAGGTAGCTGGGTTCGGGGTTCAAAACCATCAGGATAATTGCAATTCCTTTTTCCTCTCAGTTGTGCTACTGCTCTGTCTTCCCGTTCCCAGGACCCACAGATCCTGTCTGTCATCATCACAGGATGGCTCCAATGGCTTTCAGAGCAACATTCTTCTCGCTTCCCATCTGCTGAAGAAGAATGGGCACATACGTTCCAGCATTCCCCGTGAGTGTCTCAGTGCTTACTTCCATTAATCTAGCATACGTTACATGCTTAGGCCTATACCAATTAAGTTGTGCCATGCCAAGGAAATGTGCTGTCCTAGGTCACATGAGGCTGGGAAGAAGTCCCACCCTAGAGAACAGAGTAAGGGGATGACCTGGTTGTTTTCCTGTTGGCTTGACAAAAACTAGAATTTTCTGGGAAGGCAAACCTCAGTTGTGAACATATCTCCATCAAATTGTTTTTCAGCAAGTTTGTAGTGTGTTTTCTTGACTAATGATTTATGTGGGTGGTTCCAGCCTAGGACAGGTGCTGCCACCCCTGGACAGGTGGTCCTGAGCTGTATAAGAAAGTTGAACATGCCACAAGAAACAGCTTTGCCCCATGCCTCTGTGTCAGCTACTAATCCCTAGGTTTTTTTGAGTTCTTTCTCTGACTTTCCTCAGGGATGGGGTGTAACCCGAAAACTGGAAGCCGACGTAACTTTTTTCTCACCAAGTTGCTTTTGATCACAGCAATGGAAACCCCAATGAAGACAGGTAAAAAGGGACATTTACTCTCTTGCTTTGCATCCTGCCTCATGGAAAGTCTCTTCTTGAAACCCAGACCTGAAAATTTCTAAGAGTCCAATGTAGGGATAAGTCCCACCCCTTAGGGGGCGTGTTTGCCTCAGGCTAAAGTTCTCCTATAAAATTGGTGAGCGTGCTCCCAGCGTCCTCTTCTGCTTTCCTGGTCTCCGCGGGAACAGTGGTTCTGTAAGTCTATTCCTCCATTAAAGCTGTCTATATTTTGACAATCTGTCTGCATTCGCTTACGCCTTTACAGTCCAAAAATTTTCTAAGTTTGCAAATCTCATCAGAACGATGACTGCAGTAGAAGCTAAGAGCGGAAACATCTCTTGGGGAAGGAGATACTGGCTACCCGTCAAACCATCGCTTGCAGCCATCCAGTAACTACTAGTCTGTGAAACACTGCCTTGTCTCTGTGCACACAGGGCAGTATTTCCCATTAACGACCATATTCCTAGTGGAAAGGCAAGTCATTCAAGTTCTGCATCATGCTATGTGTAATATACCTCCTGCTTTGTTTATTCATTATGACAGAACCAACATCCTCAGAAAACCATGACTTAGGTCTAAGGTCAGCTAGGTTCCTCTGGATACCACGGTCACAGAAAAGTGCCTCTGGTTACAAGTGGGCAGACTTTATCACTCACAAGTATGATGCCTGGTCTGGGAAGATTTTAACTAGGGGTTTTTGACTGGCATGTTCTCCACTTCCACACAAACACACTCATGCCAGCCATGGGTTTCTTCCCAAGATAAAATTACATGACCAGTTTTGCTGCCACATTTTATTGATTATCAGTGAAATAACTAAGCCCCTAATAGGCTCAAAAAAAAAAAATGGAAACACAAGCTCTACCTTCAGGAGGAGAATAAAATCATGTGTGAAACTCTTAAAATTATCCTGAAGATGGCAAACAAGATTTGCCTTTCAATGTTATTACAAACCATGATCCACATCTCCGTGTGAAATAGCACTTTAGAGACTGTCTTGGTCGTGTTGCTCCAATTCTGACCTGCTCTTGATGGAAAGACTGTTCATGAGGGGAGATTATCATGATATACAGGAAAACTGGTTTCTTCAGGGATCATGTGCTGGAAAAGAGGCTTAGCTAGCCCATGCAAATGCAATGGCCTCCATCTGGTCAGGCTGACCTATTTTGAATAGCTGTGATCCCTTTTAGCACTGGAGATACTGCAATCCTTCAGGGTGTGAGGCAGCTTAGGCGCGCGCTATGGCAACAGCTAGAGTTGTGAAAGACATTCGCTTTACTACGAATTTAGTCATAACCACGAGGCACTCCGAAGGGACTGTGATACAGTCTAATATTATCACCTGCAGTTTGTCCTCAAGGCGAGCTCCGGTGTTAATGGTAAACTCTGACAGGCTCAAGTGCCAGGTAAAGTGGAAATACACCAACATCTATTACACAGAGCTCAGCACTCTACCCTTAGGGACCACTCAGTCCCTGTGGCAATTACCAAGTGCGTTAACTCAGAAAGCGGGGAGACAGCGAAATGGAATGCACCACCACAAAGTCGGCTAGAGAAGCCTGCTTCTCGGGTGTCTGTGCAGGTGCGGGAGAGCGGAGGCTGCAGGAGGGAGAGTGAGAAAGGCCCAACACCTTTTACTGAATCTTAAACACCTTTGATGTGATGGAGCAGTAAAACTGCACATTATCATACTGACTTGTTAGAAGGTGGGTTTTACTGAGTAAAGAACACGACGTAAAATTATAAAATCAGCAAAGACACTGGTGGCCTGTTACCTCTTAGTGAATTCTGCGAATTCTCGTCTTTCCTGGTGATTTTACTGGCACTAATTCTGGCAGCACTAACTCTTGGGCCTTTTTCTCAAGGTTAAAGACTCTACCCGATTAAAAAGCAAATATGTTTTAATGTTTGGTCACTGTGTTCACTCAGCAAACACTCAAGCTTCATGTACTGAGCGTCAACATCATATAAGGGCTGTCCTTGATCATTGGTCTACATACATGAACAAGACAGTTGCGACATTGATGTGTGGAACCTAAGGTTTAACATGTCTTTCTGGAAGAGTTGCAATGGTAGAGTGCAAACCTATTCTGTCCATTTCTATCACAAAGCCAGCGGTGAGGGGTGGGGTGGGAAAAAACTTTGTGACATTTATGCTTCTTACTAAGTTAAAGTTTAGTTGGAGGCTTCTCCACCTCCTCAGGGACTTTTATATATTATGTGTAGAAAAAGTAGATGATACAAGGGTAGCTACATATAGCAAATAGTTCTGAAAGCCTGGAATTACTTACATTATGTTAGAAAAAAAATCTCCAAACTTTCCCAAAGCACATGGCCAATATGTAGTTCTTTATCAATGTATGCTTTTAGTTTGGGAAGGGAAATGGACTAGACTTATTAATGTGGGAGATGCTCCAAGTGAAAGACTAACATAGGCAGTGTGGAGGAGCGAGGAAGCCTTGAGTAAACATGTAAAGACCAAAAGAAGCCTCAAATAAATATGAACCGTAAACATGGGCACAGCCATGTCAAAAACAGACACAAATGTCTCAGTCCCGTGGGCATGGTAAATTCTTCCCTGTAAGAATCAGGCTTAGAACTGCAGAGTGTTCCTTCGGTTTGTGTGGGAATGTTAGTAGTGTGAGCTAAAACTAGCAACTACAGCTTCCTCCTTTTGAATGTCTACATCTGAGACTGCTCCCCTACAGAGATTTCCCACCCCCCCCCCCACACCACAACTAGCTATCTCTCTTTTCTGTGCACTATATGGGAAACATGCTGAGTTTATTGGCTGTTGCAGAGTTTGTGCTGCTCCATCATGGGGAGCACAGCCTGCCTGATCCCAGCTTTCCTGTCTGTATGTCATTTTTTTTTCATTCCCTTATTGTTAAGCCATGGAGGATGCAGTGGGACAGACAGAACCCAGTGCCAATTCAAATACTAAATTCTTATTGATTTGAGCAATAGCACCATCAATAAAGCACAGTGACTCCCTTGTAAATTCTGCACACACGGGGCAGGGGGAGGTAGATAACAGTGCCAACAAACAGGCTCTGCAATAGCAGAGTGTGATCTGAAACACAGAAGAGGAAGGGTGCAGGAAGGTGACAGAAGCACCTCATCTTTTAGGTAAGCTACGCCCAACAGAGTTTTCAGAGGAGCTGCGATTTAGACCCTATCCACTGTACAAAAATGGGCCACACAAACATCTATAAAAGCAAGGTATAAGATAAAAAGAACAGCAGGAGTAGAGTCAGAGATCCAGTAGGCCATACTGAATCCCAGAGAGACAAGGGACAGAGTGACCTGCAAAAGTACACGCCCACTCTGTGTTGAGCCATCAATTGTGGCTTGTTCCTAGAAGGAAATGACTCAGTTACTTAAAGAGAATTATGTACACCTCAGAGCCAGCCCACGGATCAAACATTGAAAATATAGGTAAATACCTTTGACTTCAGCTAAAAGCTGAGCTGAGCACGTCCAATCAAATACCATGAAGAGACATGGAGAGACAGAAACAGGGAGAGTCTGGCAAGTTTTGGCTAGTGAAGGATGCGATTTTAGAGGGTCAGGTCGCCCCTTTTTGTGAGATGAAGATGGAGGGTAACTGTTTCTTAGTTCAGGTTGCTGTTGTAAAAATGCACAGCAAGATCGGATTAGTGTGCTATTGACAGAAGTGCCTAGTATTTTTAGATAAGCTATTTACAACAGTCTAAAATCACCAGCACATCAATGTAAGGCTTAACCACATAGTGTGTGCAGATGGAGTTAAATACACGGGGCGGGAGTGGGGAGAGAGGGAGATTGGGAGGAAGGGAGATAATTCGGCATAGCCTGTTCTGTTCTGAGGCAGGCATGTGCAAATCATAATTCTTCGGGTGTATCATTCTATCGCGGAGCCATAATAAGTAGAAATCTCAGCATCACTTAATTCGCACTCCCAACCCTAACCTGATGCCAAGATCTTCTCTTTAACTCCTGGAGTTGGTCCAGGGATTCATGATTCTGTAATATTTATCTAGCTAGGGTCAAGCCAGTTTGCTCTCCATGATCTGCAAGGTCAACAGACTTTTCATTTTTTTTCTGAGTTGTCATGGGTAAAGGATAGGTTGGACATGGTTTTTATGTTTATTTGTTATAAGTCATGTGGGTTTCTACCCATTTCTCTGTGATATCTGGTCTACATTCCCAATCTATCTGACTTCTCTTTATGTGCACTTGCTCCTTCTCAGGAGTGAACACTACTGTACTCCTTTTATCTCTGCCTTCATATGGTCTACACTGTCTCATCCAGGGTATTCGGAAGACCCTTGTAGTTCTTGGACATGCAAGAATTAGAATAGAGAGGTTTTATAGATATCACCCATCTTGGAGCCAGACCTGTTTTTTTCTTGGTTTCTTCTTTCCCTCTGTGGCTTTTCTAAGTGTCTTCTGTTTCTCAGTCTAGAGACAGTATTCAGCTCATTTTTGGGCTCTGGTAAACTTCAGCCAAGTTCCTCATTTTTTGGGGGGGGGTTGCATATCTAGACTACACTATCAAAACTCCTCTTCAGCCAGCTGTGGCTATGTGAGTATTCAACAGACTATGCCCCCTGAACTTGCTCATGGCCTTTCTTCAATTTCCGTCTTTCACTATACATGTGTCTAATGGAAGGGAATTTAATAAACTGGGATAGCATGTCAGAGATTAAGACATCTGGGTCTTACCAACCAAAATCATCTTCATTGGATGCTATATGAATTAGAACCAATGTTTTATAATGCCAGGCTACTGCAAGGCAGAAGTTGTTGACTGTCATCTTCACAATTATGCCTTAGGTAGCATTCTTTGACAGGAGAAATTTGGTGCATGAAATTCCCTTGAGTTTTTGGGTCAGCCAGCACTGACTTGTTAGAACCAGCTTTCGCAAACGGGCCCCAATACCAAAGCTGTCACCTGCATAGGACACTTTTGTGCTATGAACATGTGGTTCTAGACATCAAGTCAGCAAGGAGAAGCAGGAGGGTTATTAGCTAGCATATTTGTCTCAGATTTTCTACGTGGCTTTCTTGGAACATTTATTTCTTTAGATTCTGACAAGATAGGGTAGAGTTTTATCAGGCTATAGTAAGGTGTTCAGTTGCACAATGGAATTCACTGTGAGGTTAGTACCAGATGATAGGAGTTTTAGAGTACAGAAACAATGGAAAAAGATGGTAGAGACGTTGCTAAGAGATGGTCCAAGGTAGCAGCAAGCAGTTGGATCAGATGTCTGCCTTCCAGGTAGTAGGACTGCTTCAGTATTCACGATTGCTCAGCTTCCTGAGGCACATGGTACAAGGAAATGGAAAGATGTGGAGAAGTGTTATGACAGGCTGGGAAAGGGAGATTAAAATGGAAGATTCAGTGAGTCCTTGGGACCAGCAGTGCCCTGAGGTTTGTGGGCACATACCCAGCTGCTATACATGTAGTGGATTTTATCCCCAAGGAATAAACCAGCTGCTGCTTTATTTCCTTGTTGACTTTTGTGCTGCACCCAGGGAGTCTTGGTAACTGTCAACAGAGATTTAGAACACTAATAAAGGGTTAGGTGCCCATGTGGTTGGTTCTGCTTTTATGAAAATCTACAGTGTTCATGGCTGGATAGCTGGTATGAGGGACTTCAGCCACAAAGGATGGTGGGGAGCTGGCAGAGGCCAGGATCAGGGCGTGGGGTGAGAGAAAAAGGAAGCTGAATGCTGACTTTCCCCCTGCCTCAATACTATGTTTAGAGCTCAGAGTTTTGGTTATAATAGATGTTTGAGTAAGTGTTGGTTTCTATAGGAGCAAGGATACCCCCACAGGGACCTAAATTGATGCCCAGCAGATCACATTCCCTACACTTCCCCAACCAGAAAAACCTATAGCAATGATTAACTAATACAGGGAGATAAAAAGTCATCTCCCTTTCCTTGAGGTGGGACCACATTGTGACTTATACTGTAGTGTCTTTCCCAAATGAAAACACTTTTAGATCTTATCGGAGTGAAGAAGGACGCTTAAAAGAAATCCCACGCTAGCTCAGAATTGAGTATAATAGAGGGTTATTTATTTAGAGGTAGACTCACAGATCACAATTCTCTGCTGGGCTAGAGAACAGCAACCGAATCCTGCGGGGGCGGGGGGGGGGCACTTTACATTGGCATAAATAGTGTGAGAGGCCACGCCCAAGTGGGCAGGTAACTTAAAGGCTACTGGTGGTAGGAATTCCTACATCACTTAAGCACACATCTTCACATGACTTCTTTCCCTACAGTTCCTGTTCTTTTTCCCCTGTTAGATGCTTGTTTAGGTGCCCTTTGTCAATGAATCACGTATTCCTGGTTTTCCCTGTCTTGGGTTCTATTTCTCGGGAATATGACTCAGCTGGCAGCAGGAGGGCTTGGCTTTGAAGCTGGAAGCCCTAAGAAATGTATGTTCAGGGAATATTCTTTCTTGTGTCTGGAGAAAATGGCAGGAAGAGAGTCAGAGAGTATGTTGAGAAGCAAGTATCATTCCCAAGGGAAATAAGTGGACTAAGGATGGGCATTAGCGCTGTAAGCTCTAGTACAATCAGGGCAGAGAGGAGGAGAACCAGATCCTCCATTGCTAGAACCAGGGCCAGCAAATCCAGGGTAGGAAGCACTGTGACATTTTTGCTACTGTGAGCTCATGTCTGACTCATTTGATACTTGGTCTGTTTGTGGTGAGGCTTACACAGTTATTAGTCATAAGAGGCTAGAGAATTAATCTTCATAACAGAGACTTGGTTTCTTTATCTCCAACACAGTAAGTAGCATGCACTAAAGAAATAGCAAGCATTTTACTATACGATTATCATTATAAACCATAGTAATGGTTTTTTTCTTATGTAGATTAGACCTGAATTTCATTTTTTCCTATTATTTATTTTTATTTTTTTTTATTTTTAAAGCAATCTTATTTATATACCAATCCCAGTTCCCTCTCCCTTCCTGCCTCCCACTACTCCTACTTTCCCCCTCCCCAACCCCCATCCACAACTCAAAACAGGTGAGGCCTCCCATGGGGCGTCAACAAAATCTATCACAACACTTCATGCAGGACCAAGCCCCCATCCCCCTACACCACATATGGGCTAAGCAAGGTATAGCTCCATAGGGAATGGGTTCCAAAAAAGCTGGTTTCTGCACTAGGAATAAATGCTGGTTCAACTGCTAGTAGTCTTACAAACTGCCCAGGCCACACAACTGTCACTCACATTCAGATGGCCTAGTTCAGTCACATGCAGGTTCCATAGATGTCAGTCCGGAGTCAGTGAGCTCCCACGTGCTTGGGTCAGCTGTTTCTGTGGGTTTCCCCATCATGGTCTTGACCCCTTTGCTCATAGTATCGCTCCTCCCTCTCTATGACTGGACACCAGGAGCCCAGCCGTGTGTCTAGACAGATTGCCTGACCTTTGAACAGTTGTGCTTGCAGAAGAGAGGGTGGTTGAATAAATACTGAAAACTCACTCTCTATAAATGAAATGAAAGATTTGCTAATTCAGGCATATTTTGTCCATATATCTTGGTTTCTTTACTGAACTAATGGAAATCTTGAGAAAGAATTTTCCACAATCTATTTTTTAACTCTATCATTTTCTTTCATACCTTCCAAGCAAAAGAGAGCCAGCACATATAAGTTACCCAAGGCAAACCATAGCTTGATAAAGGGAAAATAATTTTTAAAAAAGGTAGAGAAGACTATACATTTACATTTCCAGGGTATATGCTGATTCCCAGCTTCAACTCTCTCAGTACTCTCCTAGAACGACTCATAATTTATCTACTTACATCTTGTAGGAAATTGTCAGTTTTAAGATCAGAGTATGGCAATTCATTGGTTTGTCCTGTAGAAATAAATTGGGGACACTGGAGCTAAGATTTTAATGTGTTCACTTGAGCCATAGATGGGAAGCTGCCTCCTATTTATAGACAGGCAGGCTTAATTGTTGCTTTTCCATCTAAATAGAAAGGCTCTGTTTATTGGTGCTTTTAATTATAGCAGTCTGGTGAAAAAGCATGCAGGGCCTCTTCAGTGAAGGCCACTCAGTAAAAGCCTTTTTTGTTAGTAAATTGTTTTTGCCACCATGAAAACCATGCACAGCATTCAGATATAAAACAAGCAACAGCTCGGCTTCTCCCTTTGTTGGGCTCATGCTTCTCCATTTTCTCCATTCACTTTTCCCCCTTTCCTTTTGTTTCTGTAAAGCATTAGAACTGATAAGAGCACTACGGCGCCCCTTAATATTTAGCCTCCTTTTGTAGAGGGAAATCTGAGCTCCCTGTTCAGGGTCAACTCGTGATTGTCAATTATCTGGGAAAACACCACTTTTCTGTGAATGCCTGGTTGGAAGCGACCACAGTGGCCATTAGATCTTTATTTAGGAATTCTCTTCTCTGAAATGTTTCTGATCATGTTCTATCAGTTCTGCAATTTGTTTTTCAAAACATGGGATTTGGGCGTAGTATTTGGGCTCCAATTTTAATCTGAACAAAAGTCACAAACCCAACAGTATTTTTTTAAAAAAAAAAAAAAAAAAAAAAAAGCTTGCTTTTCGTCAAGATGGCGCAGAAAGCGAAGAAGGAAGCTCCCGCCCCTCCCAAAGCTGAAGCTAAAGCGAAGGCCTTGAAAGCCAAGAAAGCAGTGCTGAAAGGCGTCCACAGCCACAAAAAGAAGATCCGCACATCGCCACCTTTCGGCGGCCCAAGACCCTGCGGCTACGAAGGCAGCCTAAATACCCCCGGAAGAGCGCGCCCAGGAGGAACAAGCTTGACCACTATGCCATCATCAAATTCCCCCTGACCACCGAGTCAGCAATGAAGAAGATAGAAGACAATAACACACTTGTGTTCATTGTGGACGTCAAGGCCAACAAGCATCAGATCAAACAGGCTGTGAAGAAACTATGACATCGATGTGGCCAAAGTCAACACCCTCATAAGGCCCGACGGAGAGAAGAAGGCGTATGTTCGGTTGGCTCCTGATTATGATGCACTGGATGTTGCCAATAAGATCGGAATCATCTAAACTGAGCCCAGCCAGCTAATTCTAAATATACACTTTTTCACCATAAAAAAAAAAAAAGTTCGAGAAAAGCCTTCGTGGGAGAATGACAGAATGAATGGAGATTAAAAAATAATCATATAAGCATTTCTAGTCCAATATATGCTCACAGAATTGGACACTCTTCACCTAAAGTGGGAGACTGTTTCTGTTTTCTTGAGCCTTGATAGTCTTTTTGCATGTATATATTGGTAGTATGTATGAGCAGTAATCTTGTTTACCTTGTAGGCTAGAGCATACAAGGCAGCAAGTATCTACTACTTTTTCTTTCAGGAGGCTCAACTTACAACCTGGTATGTTCTTAGGAGATCGTCATTTTATCTGGTCATTTTCTTTGGTATGAAGTTGATTTTTATCTAAAACTAATGCAACAATCACACTTCCCTTTTGTTACTATTTGCACTAAGTGTCTTAGAATCGCAATGACTTACTTGCGGTAATGGCGTGCTGATGGTCATCGCCATTATTACTGAGCTCCTTTTTTGCCGCCGAGAAAGACCATTGAGAAAGAGAGATGGCCAAACTTAGAAGAATGGAAAGTGACAGTTCTATCCCTTTGAAATGGGAGGGGTCCCAGGTGTTATAGCTGATATTGTCTCATATATTCTTGTATTATTTCTTTGTTATGTTTAGTGCAGTTGTTAGGATGTGTCCTCCAATTTTCACTTACCCCTATTTTGTCTATTCTTTTCAGTTACTTCTTTTATTTTATTTGAGTCATCCTTGTGAGTTGTCTTCACTTGTGTTTATGTTCCTTACTGCTACCGAGAGCAACTGCAATGAGAGTTATAATGATTTAACAGAAGTTATTAAGTTGATTTACAACAGAAGACAATTTGTGCACTTCAGTTCTGACTATAGTAAGGTTCAAAGACACTAGCCATATGGTGCAGCCTGGTGAAAATGTAGCTTCTAATTTGTTTTAGGACTGAGAGTACCAGGATTTAAGTAGGAATGACAAAGTAAAAAAGGGGGTACGGGAAGAATAAAGTGATAATGATAAGAAAAATATGTGATTTAGAACTATCAGAAGGCATAGAGAGACTGTTACAGCTTTAGATGGGGTAAAAGAAAGGAGAATTATAGAAAGTCTTTTCAGACAAGATACACATTAAACACAACCACTTAACAAAGTTAGGCATCTCAGTGAGAAATGTCCCCCATGGGAGCATATATTGGAACCTACAGTCCCCAGATGGTGGTGATGTATGGGGAGGTTATGGAACTTTTGGGACATGGAAACTTGCTGGACAAAGTACCTCTCTGGGAGCAGGCTTTGAGGGCTTATGACTTCAACCTAGTTTCTGTTCTCTCCATCCGCAGAGGCACGTGCGGTGCTGAGTCAAAGTCCTAGATGACAGGTGACTTCCATATGTGAATGCATCTTTGAACTAGCCTGCTAGAGACAACTAAGCTTGAGTAAGCTATCCCTGCTATCAAAACTGCAACTTGACAAAGAAAATAATGTTGCTAGTTTAAGGACATTTTCTTAAATGGTGGATCTTATGGGATTGAGGAACCAAATGTTGGCTTAGGTCACACATCTTTTGCAACAGTAAAACGGCTCAAGGTATGCAATGACCAAAAGATAATTCAAAGCAAAACAAAGCAAAACAAAATCAGCCGCAAATATAGTAGTGACCCTGTGGTGTTTCTGGCCATGTTTACCTGTGTTCCATCTTGTGACTTTTGTGGTGTGTACACATTGAATATTGCTGTATTTTCTGTGAATATTGGCTAAGATGGCTGGAAATGTGACCATCCAGCTGACCTTCTGCTGCCATGCCATGCCTTCCCTGCCACTATGGAATCTCTCCCTTGTGGAATCATAAGTCAGAATAAAGTCTTCCTTCCTCACGTTGTTTCTGGTCATTGCATTTTATCCCAGCAATGGCGGGCAAAGTAACCAATGAAATACCTAACCAGAAGCCATCTTAATAAGAGTGCAAATAATAATAACCCAACAAAATTGTCAATAATAATTTTTTAAATAAATATTTTTTATGATTCATGAACTTTTCTGTAAGCATGCTATACCTCAACAAAATAAAATAAAAATAAATTGTTATTTATTTTTAATAAGTAAAAATAAGTAAAAATAAGTAAGAGCATGAAATGTAAATTATTTTGCACCCAGCCAGTATTTCCTCTTATTGGGATGGTATGTTTCCCTTGGGTTTTTTTTTTTTTTTTGTCTCATTCTCCACAGGCAGTTTGGAGGACTACAACCTCAGTAATTCAAAGAAGTTAAGGCAGTGTATCCTGCCACACAAGAAGAACCCTTGTTCTGTCTCTTTACTAGTATATCCCGGTCCTAGGTCCCCATTTGTAAGTTAGACCTCTTTTGGTATTTTGTGGATTGATTTGGAGGATGCACAGGGCTTTCTGGGTCTGGCTATGAGAGGACATGCAAAGCCTGCCTGTATGAACTCATCTTTTTTGTGCCATCAGGATGCAGGTTCCACATCAGACTCCAGCAGTCGTTTTTGAAGGACTCACTCACAGGCAACGGCAGGGAAATACTGTCACCTTTATGAGTATTTCCGAATCCCCTCTTTGGTTCCTTATGCCATATTTTTGTCTCTTTCCATTGCCTGCTCTTCTTCAGACCACTCCCAGGTCACACTTTATTATATTGTATTTCTGGAGCCAGACCTTCTTTCTCAGGCTTTTATTGCCTTTTTTTTTTTTTTTTTTTTTTTTTTTTNTTTTTTTTTTTTTTTTTTTGCAGAGAGATTCCAGCATTGAGTTATGTCTGCTTTCCTTAGCTCTTTCTCTTATGTTATATAATCTAAGGTGTTTTCATCTTTTTTTTAAAGTTAGGTTCTGCTTCTATCAGTAACCAATTTAATAGACTGTCAACTTTATGATTCATGAACTTTTCTGTAAGCATGCTATACCTCAACAAAAATTGTATAGATAAGTTTTTTTGCCTGCCCTATTTGTATAGTCCGGTCTAGAAAACTGGGTGCATTCACTAGCTCAGTCCTGAGATAAAAACCAACCTCCTCTCACTGTACCATCCCTCAACTCCAATGTTTAATCCAGAAGTAAACATAGAGCCCCAGGTAACCAACCCCTGCTTAGAGTTAGCTGTGACAATAAAGGTGTGGATGACAGGGAATAATTCTTGTTATTTTGGAATGTTCTCAATGTAGCCTATGAACAAGGTGTAAAGGAGAGTTTTCTGCAGAAAAAGGAAAGTGGAATAGATGGAGAGAGAAATTCCATGTTCTCTGAGAGAGAGAAAAGGTGTGGCTTCAGTTACCACAGGTTTGCAGGTTGCCAAGCACCTGTATCAGGTTCTTCTTTTAAAGATTGTCTTGAGTTGGCTTCTAGGTGTTTCCCTACAAACAAATGTTCAAAGGTCTTGTATTTCTTTTCCTGTAAGAGGCTGTGCACCATTCACTGAGGAAGTACTACTTACTTCTGTGAACTACCATGAGCCTCATTGGGTTATTTTGATAATTAAGCTTTTTTACTAACACAAATGCTGAACTGGTTCCTAGAACACAGTATATTTATAATATACTTAGTACATTATAAATATGAATGTGGTTGTTTTAGTGACTTTCAGTGAATTATTTATTATCTTTTCTTTCCCTCTATGAGTAAAATGCACTCCTTTAGTCTATTATGCTAGAGTCAGCCATGTGCCTTTTTTGGACCTAGCTGATGCTGTGCACAGGATGTGAACAGAAGCTCACACAGAAGCTCATCCCTATCATCTCTGATACAACTTCACTATTTTTTCATCTCCACATATTTTGATTGTGTGTGCGTGCATATGTGTGTGTGTGTTGTCTGTACCTAGAAGGCTTCATTCTCTTTCCTGCTTTTCTTCCAATGAGTTTTTGAGTATGTTAATTACTTTTCTCATTGCTATGACAGAATATCCAAATAAAGTGAGTTAAGGGGAGGCTTATTTAGGCTCCCGGTCTGGTGGTGCACACTGTGTGTGGCAGAGAGCATGAGACAGCAGGTCACAGAAGGGCAGAGAGCATGAGCTAGCTGGTCGCACTGTGTGTGAAGTTAAGACACAGAGACAAATGCTGGTGCTCAACTCCTTTTAATTCAGGTTGGAACCCCAACCCAGGGTGAACTTTCCCTCCATACATAATCTTTTGAAACACGGTCTCAGACATGTCCATTGGCATGCCTCCCAGTGAAATGAGGAAAAGGGTTCTCCTTGCATTAGAAGACTTGGCTTTCTCTGGTCCTTATCTTGGGAACTAGAAAAATGAAATTCATGGGCAATGAGAAAGATGAGTTTAAAGAGGATTATTTATTATAGAGAAGATTAAAAAAGAAAGATTATCACAGAAAGCAGAGTTCCAGAAAGCAAACGATTCTCAAGAGATTGGGAGAAACCAGTCAAACCGTTCCTCTAAGGACTTTTTATAGATTTACGGTGGAAACTACAAAAACTAAAGTAATTTCCGTTGATATTGATTAATTCTCTGAGCATCTCCCATGTTGATGCCTCCCTGGCCCAGTCAGGAGATGACCTGCCCAGGTGCAGGCTGTTTCTCTGGGGGAGTGGTCACGCCTTGAAGCTCTCTGTTCATCTCTAACTTGCTTGCTTTCTTTGTTATTGACCTTGACTGTCTGCTGGCCCTTAGCCCAGGCTGTCCTTTCTAGACCGGCCAACCTTGGACTTCTGTGAGGGATGTTAGTCATTCATTAGACCATGTTCTCTTTGTTTTCACATTTGTATGACCACATTGTGCTTTTCCCATCCTTATTCTTGTCACGACTACTAAAATGTAGCACCAATTGTTTTTTGTTATTTCATATTAATCTCATTTATCACTGTCTACAGGCAACTTGTGGTGGTCTCTTTTCTGAAACAGGTAGAGGCTATGTAGAAATCATCCTTCCTTGCCAACTCATTGAACTAGAAACAATAACCTATGGAAAGGTGACAGTACCTTGCATATATGTTCCTCAGGGAGGGGCAACTGTGGGAACCAGTCAGAACCAGCTGACACTGCCTCAGAGTCATGTCCAGTCTCCTTTCTGGTCACCTTATTTCACTCATACCTAGATGCAAGCTTTTTTTTTTTGTTTGTTTGTTTCTCATTACCAATGTTCTAGTCGCCAGCATTTAGCCATGACCTTCCTCTTAACTCCATCTTTTCAGTAAACTAAGTTGATTTCAAACCCTCTGAAGCTGGCAATAAAGAGTAACTGCACAGTCACGTAAAGACTGAGTCAGTCTCTGTTCTGTATAAATGCAGCTGTCTCTGCCGGCCTGCCTGTGCTTTGTTTCTTCTTAATCCTTGGTTTGTGATGTTGTAGCCATGGCAGCGTAAGTGAGTGGTGGCCTTGGTAGGGCTGTAGTGATCGTCATCACTGTGCTGGGGACCGTAGCTTGCTTTCAGCTCACACTGTAATTGTTAAATCCAAGGACAACCAAGAACACAGCTTGGCATTTTGTCTCCTGAACCACAGCAGGACAGCTCGATTTGGTGCCTTTTAGCAACCCAACCATTGCTTGCAAGAGAGTGGAGGCATCAACCAACACAATGTAAGCAGGCTAAAAGAAATGTTTTTGACTAGGGTGATTTAGCTGGAAGCTTGAAATTATTTTCTTTGTTATCACTTTCTCGGGGCAAGAACAGCTGTGGATGCTCTATTTTCAGAACCCTGGTATTCTATCCCCTTACCTGAACCAGGCCAGGCCACAGTGCCCAGGATAGCACGGCTAGCAGTCACATTTCTTTGTCGAGGAGCTACTTCCCATCACTCAAGTAGCTTTGAACAGTGCGAGGCTGAAATGGTAGGTCATTAGTATCCCTGGAGAGCAACCTTGGGCAAGTATCTAGAAGTGAATTGCTGCAGCAAAGTCCCCACTCCCTCCCTGGCTTGGGAAACATGAATAGGAAAGCCAGGGTCCTCCACCAGCTGTTGGGTGATCCCTGCAGGCAGTAAGATCAAATTGTTTAGGCAGAGAGCTGACTTGTCTGTGCCCTCTGCTAACTGATTTATCTCCTCATCCCTACCTCCCATCTCCTGCCAGTCTTTTTTCCATTTTACAAGTAACTAGGCAAAATTCTTTGTTTTAGCCTCTTTTTCTCAGTTCCCCGAACTAAGAAAACTCCTCTGGGGCAGACTGCAAACATGACCATAAACTATCAGTTGTGTGCATCTACATTGTGTTTCCTCCCATGGACAGGTAGGTCTGCTTTGGCTAAAGAATATGACCAAAGTGATGGCCTAGCAGGTTTAGCCCTAGGGAGGGAACTTGCACACATATTTCCTTTTCCTCAAACGTTGTTGATAAATAGTCTTTTAAGGCATTGGATTATTTGTCAGGCAAAGGAAATTGACTAAACCCTACCCTAAATCCATAGTTCTTTTGTGTTTATTCTCTTCCATGTGAGCATTGTTTTCCCTGAACACAATAACCTTTTTAGACACAGAAAGATGAAATGACCTCCTTTTCGCTGTCAGCAGAGCCAGGGCGCTGGCTCTTGCAGTATCTTGGTTTATTCTTGTGTTCAGGGCCTCGGGGCTGAATCACCTGTCTGGGCTGCTCGCTGGCCTCTGCGCTATTTCTCTACCAGGGGGCCAGCGCAGCTGCTGGCTTTTTCCAAAGCCCCTTTTCTCAGAGTTGTTAGGGAGGAGACCAGTACATTCTCACGGATGCACTTGTGATGTATGTGTTCGGTAGGGACCACAAGGCAAAGCTGGTCCGAGATGGAGAGCTCACCAAAAATACTGCAGCTACTGCAGCCAGAGAATCTAGGGAGCCTTCGAGTCAGCAGAAAGCAGAGTAAACAACGTAGCTTAGAGTGAGTGAGGTGGCAGGCTCAATCCTGGCTTTGCCTCCTGGCTGATTGCATGGTCTTAGGTGAGATCCTTTACCTAGATTTCCCTATCTTGGTTTGTGATATCTCTTTAACCCTCAGATGCCAGGATTCAAGGGTTAAGGAAAGCTTCCTACAAATGAAAAGCCCTATAATAAAAACAAGGTAATGGCCTATTGAAAGCAATGCAGATTGTTTAGAACCATGGTTCTCAGTGTTGTGGCCAAACCTGCTACACCATACCCCACCCCCTGGAAACTTGTTAGATAAAAGCTTGTGTCAGCCACCCAAGCCTTCAGAATGCTAACTTCAGCAGGTGGGGCCCAGCCTGAAGAGGTACAGTTGCGTTTTAAACTTAATCCTGTTGTTTTCACTGATGTGTGATCTTGATAAATATGTTTAATTTTGAGTCTTAATTTTCTTGTTTGTGCAATGGAAAAGATAATGCTTGTATAATTGTACTCAATGCCCAGTAAAGAGCTATTCTCTGTTTCTCTCTCTCTCTGTCTCTGTCTGTCTGTCTCTGTCTCTGTCTCTCTCTCTCTCTCTTTCTCTCTCTCTCTTGTCCAGGACATAGCAGATGTCATAAGATATGGAAATGGAGGTTCTTCCCCTCCCCCAGTCTCCTCCTGGCCAGTGGCTAATTGTCTGCTTGGGAAGAAAGCCAGGTGACTATGATGGACTTTTCTTTATGGCTCCCAGGGGTCACATGAAGGTGATGCAACCACAATGCTGGCTAATTATATTAGGAAAGCTTCCCATGGGGTTGGAGCAATCGATTCATGAAAGGGCTGACAGCCCCAGTTTCAGGGTGCACCCTGAGCTCCCCTATTTACCAAAGCCACGAGAGGCAGCTATAGCTCAGTCGTATCACTGCTCCCTGAGGCCTCTGCAGACTGGAGTCATAGGAAAACTGTCTTGGCCTGCAGGCCTGGGTTCCCGTGTGTCACCTGCGGAAACAAACCAGTCAGAGGCTTTGAAAAGACAGCCCTGTAAGGCGAATGCAGGCAAGCTCTTGCAAGCTCATTAAAACACAAAACACCCGGGGAAGAGCTAAAAGGCCGGCTGAACTTCACAATCTGAGAATCCAGGTAGCTCCAAACTATATTTGGGGAGAATGCAAATGAACTATTTGTTTATTTTTCTTTTAAAATCCAAGGGATAGTTGAAATTTTAATAGGTTAGGAAAAGCCAGAGTTCTAGAGGGTTTCAGTCGAAGATAGCCACTAGAGGGCCCCAGTGACCCAGAAAAATGTGCTCCCAGTGTGCAGGGGGAGGAGCCCAGTCATCTGGGTGAGTCTGAGGATTAGGGGGATTTCCATTCTTGACAACATACTCAGTAGACTCTTATCTTCACGCAAGGAAGAAGGAGACCTCTCTATTAGCAGAGGGAGATAAGTAGTTTATCAGTTTATTCACCGGTAACCTTTTTCTGCATGCAAGGCACTGTCTGATCATTGGAGCCAAAGCTGAAGTGAGGATGTAGGCCAATTGTGAGAGACTAACTGAACAGAAACTCAATTTTAGGGAACACTGGTCATATGAGGATTGAAAGATGTGGCCTTTACACCCCTTATTTCCCCCAAGCTGCCCCAATAATCAAAATCCAGAGAGTATCATGTTTGCATAAGAAGAATGAAGTCATGCTTTCTGCAGAAAAGCGGATGCAACTGGAGATAATCATAATTTAAGCCAGTCTCAAGAAGACAAACACTGTGCATAATTCTCGTTTTATACAGATGTACAAAATCCCCATATGTATGTATGGCGTGAGAGTAAATGAAAATCTATGGGAACCCAGGGTACTAATGGGAAAGAAGGCAGAGAAAAGGGAAAACGGGTATGTGATGGGGAATATGCCAATGTACGATACATGTATGGAAACTTAATTCAAGACAATAAAGAGAGCATAGCTGCTGAGGAAGTACAGTTTCAGAGGAAATTGTATGAAATGCACTTAGAAATTATATTTGCTGGAAGGTCTTGACTCCCTGCTTGTGTTCATAAAGCAACTGAAAGCCTGCCATCTCTGCCTTCATTTTGCATCTGTCTCTAGGTCACCTGCCTGTCTCTGTACGTGCACTTGTTAATCACTCCAGAGCTGTTTATCTAAAAACTGGTGCGGTCTAACCTGTCTTAGTCCCTTTTTAGTCTAAAGGCACAAAGAATTGCTAAAATATTTCAATGTCATCTCTTTACAATATTCTTTTCCTGACTCCCACAAGGTACCTAAGTGTCTTCAGTCATTGTCTTGGGTTCTAGGAAGAGCAAGAGCCTCATTGGCCAGACCACTCCCCAGATGACAGCTGTTACCCATGATACTGGAGAAGGAGTAATCCTCTCTTGAAAACCAATCTGTTCGCTAAACCAGTGAGGGCTTCTTCAGGCAATCTTGCAGAGCCCAAACTGAGATACTGGCCAACCAGAGAAGTCCTTGATTAGAACTGCTTAATTATGTATGATTCCCATCACTCTATTTAAATCTAAGGCTTATGCCAGTATCTTGAAGATGACCTTGAGGTCATTATACCCCTTTAATGGTTTCTCTTCTCAGGCCACAGTGATTAAAGCTCTGTTCTCTGCTTTTCATCATTGCTCCTCCCTTAGGTTTTTGAATCAAATCTACTGGGCCTGCCAGGTTTTCCCCTAAGACTCTGGTAACAGTGGTATTAGGTAAGTGGATCGCCATATTTTAATCCCTTCTCTGTAGAGACTCTAGAACTGTTGGGCTTGGGTCTGTTTGGACAGTGTTGAATGCAAATTGACTAAATCTTGTAACTATAATTATTTCTTAATAACTGTTTTGTTATATGTAATTTTACTATGTTAAAATTAAAATCTTTTTATTTAGACAGAAAAAGGGAGATGATGTGAGATTGCTCTCTGTATGCTATGAATATGTCTTATTAACATGGGTTAATAAAGAAGCTACTTTGGCCTAACGCAAAGCAGAATATAGGTAGGCGGTAAAACTAAACTGAACACAGGGAGATAGAAGGTGGAGTCAGGGAAATGCCATGTAGCTGCCAAGAAGCAAGAGGTAACAAACCACAAGCCTTGTGGTAAAATATAAAATAATATAAATGGATTAATATAGTCATCCTCCTGGATATTAACCTTTACCAGGTGATGAAAGGAGACAGAGACAGAGTTCCACATTGATGCACCGAACTGAAACCCCAAGGTCCAAATCAGGAGCAGAAGGAGAGAGAGCACAAACAAGGAACTCAGGACTGCGAGGGGTGCACCCACACACTGAGACAATGGGGATGTTCTATTGGGAACTCACCAAGACCAGCTGGACTGGGTCTGAAAAAGCATGGGATAAAACCGGTCTCGCTGAACATAGCAGACAATGAGGACTGCTGAGAAGTCAAGAACAATGGCACTGGGTTTTGATCCTACTGCATGTACTGGCTTTGTGGGAGCCTAGGCTGTTTGGATGTTCACCTTACTAGACCTGGAAGGAGGTGGGAGGTCCTTGGACTCCCCACAGGGCAGGGAACCCNGAGAGAGGGGGAGTTGATTGGGGGAGGGGGAGGGAAATGGGAGGCGGTGGCAGGGAGGAGACAGAAATCTTTAATAAATTAATTAATTAAAAAAAAGATATAAGAGCTAGCTAGGAATACGCTTGAGCCATTGGCCAAGCAGTGTTGTAATTAACATAGTTTCTGTGTGATTATTATTTACAGTTGAAGCAGAGATTATCTTGGCTTTTCTATTGTTTCTTGAAAGGCTCTAAAGATACCCTAAGAGAGACATACATGGATCCAAGTAGTAAGGAGAAAGAGACAAGATCTTTTGCATAAATTGGTAGCATGGGGGTTAAGGGAGAGGGGTGAAGGGGAGAAAGAAGGAAGGGAGGGGAGTGGAGAAAAATGTATAGTGCAATAAAAACAATAAAAAGATACACCAATAAGGCAGAATGCCAAAGATGCTTAGAATCTCACTTTTTCTAGAGATGAAACAGGAGGGGCTACCTAGGTATAGACCTATGCTAAAATGGCCTGTGAAGCTATGCATCAGCTTGGGAATTGTGGCTGGTCACAGGAGCCACCAGGACAGAGCACCACAGACAGTGATGCTTCTCTGGTCCCTAGTTTCTGCCATTCTTCTATATTAATGCACAGGTCTTTTAGCCAACATGACCTATACCTCTCAATATCACAATCACACCCCATGTCTGGCAGAAGCCTTTGTGAGACAGGTGGTTTGGGGGAAGAAAAGGGATCCTTAAAGTGGAGAAAGACTATACAGTCCACTGGTTGTTCAAGCACAGCTAAGCCCTAAGATGACTTGCAGGTATAGTGTTCTTTGTAGGTAGAGTGTTGGGAAAAGGCAACTGGCTGCATTTCAGCTTCTTTCTTTAGTTATGAGAGAGAGGTAGATATAGTAAGTGAGATGAAAAGATACTATCAAGCAATACACTGATCTTCTCCTTTCTTGTAAGAATTTCCATTACAGAGATTGAAAGCCTAGCTAACCTATTCTGCCCTGTTTGCTAGGATAATAGGGGAAGTAGGCTCATTGTTGCCAGTCTCTTGTTTGCTGTCCAGTTTGCTGTGGTTTCTGTCTCTGGCTTCTCCCTTTCTGGGTGATATGACCAGCAACATCAACCCCACAGTATCTTTGTCTTGCGTGTCCTTGTTTCCTAGTTCCTGCCATTTCAAATCCTACCATGCTTATATGGTTTCCATGGGTAGCACATCTACACGCACACGTGCACACACACACATGCATACATGCACACATGCACACACGCACACACCCCTACCTGCTTTCTTCCCAGTGGTCATCTCTTTTCTAAGAACATCTAGGATTTTTGTACCATTCTCTTTGCCAATCAAACATTTCCTGGCATAAAAGTAGATCCGACCTATAGTTCTCCCAAAGACTCTTTTCCTATTGCTGGAGTCTTGTTGGTGGCTAGTTCCTTGAACTCATTTGTCTTCCAGTGGGCCTTAATCCAATACTGCAACCCTTCATTATTTTAGTACACTTGATTGTGGCTTGACAATCTAATCACTATATCCTTTTGTACAAGGATTTATACCCTAGGCCCCTAACCTGCTGACCCCATGCACTTATTGTCTGGTTAATTCTTTTGCATATTTTCGATATTAGGTTAAAGCTCACATCCTGAAGGCAGCCCACTAAGTTGCCAACTGCAGAATCTTGCAGAATCATGAATTTCTGCTCTTTAGTCTTGCTGAAAGATGGGCATTTTTTGTTGTTTTTATTTTATTTCTTTGTTCCCTCCAGTAACATTGAAACATGCTTGGTTTTGTCAAGAGCAATGATTCTCTACCTATGTGTCACAACCCCATTGGGAGAGGGGGTGTCAAATAATCCTTCACAGGGTTCTCTTAAGGCCATATGCATATCAGATGTTTACATTATGATTCATAACAGCAGCAAAATAACAGTTATGAAGTGGAAATGAAAATTTTATGGTTGGGGGTCACCATGACATGATGTATTAAGGGCTCACAGCATTAGGAAGGTTTAAAATCACTGTCTACAGCCTAGGGCTATGCCTGGCACACAGTAGACACACTATAAATATTAATTGCATGTTGGCTGGTTGATTGGCTGAACTCAAATGTTAGCTGGGAGTTTGGGAGAAATGAGTAGAGGAGAGTCAAAGACATTAATCTGGAGCCCAGAGAGAGAGCCTAACAGCTGAGGTCCAAATGGGCCAGAGTAGCAAATCATTTTAGGGTCATTAGTAGAAAGAGATAGCTTTTTCTCAAAGATATTGTAGACAAATTATACGAGCAATATATGTCCATGGGGGGAAATCTGCAAAGTTTTAAGAAGTAAAAGAAGCAGAGAAAAATAAGCAGAAGCACCCTGCTCAGAACCTTCAGACTCAATTTCTTCTGATATTGGCTCGGTGCAGTTTTTATATGTGGAAACCCTGCTGTGGTGCCAGTTTTAGAGTTTGCCTTTTATAAAAACATTTAACTTTGGATGCTAAACACTGCTTACTTTTATTAAACTCTTTATTCATCATAATTTTAAATACATTCAGATTATTCTCTGGTATAGTTAGAATTTCATCTTTTTCCAGTATAGAGCATGAAGGTTGCTATGAATTTTAATCTTGAATTTTGAGGACATCCTAAAGTCTAAGGAAAACAAAAATAAATGTGAGGTATGCTATAGAGTTTCAAAGCTATTTTAATGGGATGCCTGCTTCATCCTTTCATCGACCTGGCCTACCCAAGTACTCGCTATAGCTGAGTAGAAGCTCTCTATAGCTTGCTGCCTCACTTCAGACCCCATTTCCTCCACCCTCTTCTCTTTCCACTGTAGCAGACACTATTGACGTCCTGCCTATAGACTCTCAAATTCTTGTGTGTGCTAATGGCTTCTTACATCAGATAACCTCGGATTTTCTTGGCCCAAAGACATTTTCTGACTGTAAGAATGTATTTGATCATGTGTTGGGCAGACTGAAATAGTCAAAGTGTATATGTCCCAAGGAACAGGTGTCAGCTGATGATAAAGGAGTTAGTGGAAAGTGTCCCAGCTCCTAATCGCACAGAAGGAACAATCCAGAAGCATATTCTATAGCAGAGCATCTCACTCTGCTGAGTCCCTGTCACCCATAGGCACGGCTTGCTCATTATATCTGTAGCTTTTCCTTCTCTCTCTTGTTTTACATTCTCCTACTTGTTCCTTGAGGTCACCTCCCAGATAAGGTATTTGGACTCAAATCTTTGCTTCAGTGCCTTCTTCTGGAGACCAAAGTAAGGGAGCCTCTCCCGCTGGCCCTTGTTACATATCTAATATCTTCTGACTGAGAGAGCCCCTCTTCTTTTGTTTTTGCCTGAAGTAGAAGATGAAAAGTCCATGATCCTACTTACTGTGAAGAACAGGGTAAAAAGGCAAGGCCGAGTAAGATTGCCTGCTGCTTTTTAAAAATCAGAACTTCTGATAGACGTACTCCCAAGAGGGAATGAATTATACACTTCCAGGTGCTTTTGGAGGTGACTTTGATTTGTTCTCTCTGTTCTCTGTCATTTGTCGCCATTTTTTTTTTTTTTTTTGCTTCGCAGTAGAAGACATTCCTGTCAGAGATGTTTTTGTCACCCAGCCCTTCATTATGTTTACACACACACACACACACACACACACACACACACACACACACTCAAAGTAGTGGTTCATTTTTGAAGAAGCCTCAGAAAGTTTGCTGAGAAAGGCTAAAGACGATGGGTGGATTTCTTTATGTCAATTAAATCAACACAGAGAGAAGAGAGTTAATGTAAGCTTCCCCAATCTCAAGGCCTAAGAAATTTTTACTTGCTGTTGAGACTGCAGCTTTATCTACTCCCGTAGTCCCCAGGGTAAGACACCATTGTGTTCCCTTCTATTTCAGTCCTTCCAATGTCCAGTAGAAAAGCCTATCTTCCAACTCAGTAGTTCTCAACCTGTGGTTTGTAACCCTTTTGGGGTCACATCTCAGATAACCTGTATATCAGCTATTTACATTGTGATTTGTAACATTAGCAAAATTACAGTTATGAAGTAGCAATGAAATAATTTTATGGTGGGGGGGTCACCACAACATGAAAAAACTGTATTAAAGGGTCACAGCATTAAATAAAATTTTATAATGTGCTTATTTTACATTATGTCTTGGGTCTAGCCCAGGCTGGTTTTGTCTCAGGAAAGTTGAGAACCACTGTAATACTGATGCAAACAACCTGGGCTAGATCCAAGTCATGCTGCAAAATAAGCACTTAAACACAAGTTGATTTAATTTTTAGCACTGGAATGCTCATAAAAATAGGAGATAATATGCATTGATGATCTCAGATATAAGAGACTGAGGTGTGGTGGCTACTGCCTGCCTATGCTGGCACACCCCAGGACTCAGGCTTTGTATTTCTCCTCTCAGTCCTTCTTAAGCTCTTGAATTCTCTTTCTCATGCCCTTGCCTTCAGGGTACAGGCTGACTGCAGTCTTACTAAGGTCAAGATGGATTTTCAAGGAAGAAGGTGGGAGAAGGGCCATAGCCTATGTTCCTTTTCTTCTTACCGAGGCAACAGGAGTTTTCCTGAGAGTCCCCTACAGAGCTGCACTCATGTTATGGGATAGAAATGAATCACGAGACGCCCACCCCTCACCATAAAAGCCATCAAGGATGTTGGGTAGGGTGTTTTTCAGATCCTGTATTGAAAGACAGAATAAGGAAAGGTTGCAATGAAAGTCTTAGCAATGCCAGAATCTCCACCCCAAAAGGCCTAGGCCCAGGCTTGCCCACCTGGTCATTCCCATACATGAAGAGAAAAATGATGTATAATATGTAAAAAACAGACTTTGTTACTTACTCGTAGCTTTGCCCACACCTGCCACTGCCCTCCTATAACACTGTTTCAGTTTCTAGAGAGCTTGGAACAAAAGCCAGCAAACGTCACACAGAGATGTAGCTGTGGTCCCCGTCCGTCTGGGCTCTTAGACAAGCCTTCTCTTAGTGCCAAGGGGAAGCCATATTGGAGGTGAGGTTTCATCTCCTCTGCATGCATCTTTCCTGAAGGGAGTTGGAACTGAAACATATAATCACGTGGGCTATGGCAGAAACATGGATATATGTGTATATGTCTTTTGAAAATGTTGGAATTCATTCTATAAGCAATAAATTAATAAGCTATGTAGAATTTGTTGGCTGAAATTTTTCAAGTGTTCCCAGGCTTCATTTTTTTTGATAGCTTATCCTTGGTAAACTCGTGTCTTTATATTCTAATTTTAGTTATAATATTAGCTCTCAGATCAAACTACACATCACACACTACACACAGTGATTAGCTCCATCTATATGGATATATGTGGTCTCTCTGATGGCTATATAATTGCTAAAGAGGCTCCAGCAGAGGTCAGAGAGGTCATGCTAGCGGTATAGGCAGAGCACTGGTGTTGATGCAGACAGCCACTGCAAGGGATGGATACTAAGGAGGCCTATTGGGAAGCTGGTGGAAGGATAGAACAAGGCTGCAGGGGTTAAGGGGCTCAGCCTTACATGAAGCCTCAAGGTTCTGTCAGCATTTGATCTGGAGCTGCACTGAAGCTCCAGCAACAGTTGTGCGTTCTCTGCATGTTGGGGCCTTGCACTCCAGACAATCAAATGATAGGTTACTGGGGATTGTCACCGTTGCAGTATTTGGTATCCTCTTCTTTATGATGCCCAGGTGGAGGAGTTAACGTGTTTTTCTAGTTTAGTGTGTTTAACAAGTTGCAGGTTCGCCTGATGTGGCTTGGAATACATATATGCTCATATGGTCCATATCAACTTTTGGGAATCATATAGAATGGTGTTCATCATCAGACTGTGCCTCATGAATCGTGCTGTGCAGACCGTGGTGCCCAGAGGCACAAGGAGGTGCAGAGTCACCCCGCTTCTGCATTTGCACTTAAAATGGAGTTAAATGCTCCCAGGTCTAGGCACAGCATAGTACCCATCGCTTACATGACGTGGAGTTACTGAGAATAGGGCACAACCTGATCTCCCTAAATATTCACAACTAACCATACTTTAGAGTTAGCTTGGTTACATCATAGACGCTGCCTTCCCTCATAAGGAATTTCAGTACCTGTGGCCAAGTGCTCGGCATCTTTCCAGGCTGACGTGCTATTAACCAGCTGTCACAACAATCCTGCATCACAACCACCCCGAATGTCAATGACATGAAATAAAACATTTACTTTTGTGCTCATGGGTTTGCTGTTCAGTGAGTGACTGTTCAAGGGGACCTTGATTCTTCCAGAACAAAAGAACAATGTAGTAAAGATGCAGGAGTGGCAAACACAAATGCAGGAGATAAATGTCTTACGTACATGTATAGAGCTGGCACATTGCAACTTTGTCACTAGCCAAAGCAACTATGTGGGACCATGATGTGGGATTCCCCTCTGTATGCTGTGAATATGCTTTATTACCATTTTTAATAAAGAAGCTGTTTGGGCCTATGACGGTGAAGAATAGAGCAAGGAGGGAATTCCAAGCAGAGATAGAGGAAAAAGTAGGCGGAGTCAGGGAGATGCCATGTAGCCACAAAAGGAGAAAGATGCAAGTCGCCAGCTAGAACCTTACCAGTAAACCATGAGCCTCCTAGTAAAATATAAAGTAATAGAAATGGGTTAATTTAAGATGTAATAATTAGTTAATAAGAGGCCTAAGCTAAAAGGCCGAGCAGTGTTTTAAATAATTCAGTTTCTGTGTAATTATTTGGGTATGGGCAGCTGGGAACAAACAAGTGACCTCTGCTTACAGGACCAAAGCAAGATTTCCAGAGGAACAGACAGCAATGTTACTGAGCGAGAGCGGTATGGTGCTAGGGGAGGAATGGGAAGCATTGCTAGATTAGCTGAGTAAGTGGAGATACATTATGTTAGCCTGGATTTAGGGCTGGGACGTTAATGTGATTACGTTTAGGCAGTAAATGTGCCCCTAAGAGGGAAGGACCTAGCTGAGCAGTGCCTAATAACATGGTGCCTGTACAATGGTAGTTTCAGGCTAGTTCTTTTGGGAAATCGGAGCACATAGTACCTGAAATCACCTTCCATGGGTAAGCCATTTCCTTTTCGTGACTGAACTTATCCAACAGCAAAAGAAGTCAAAAGCCACAGAACACACCAATTTGATATTTTCTATAGCAGGCAATTGCCGCCATCAATATTCCTCGGTGTGTGGAGTCTTTGGGTCCCTAATGGGAACTGAATTCTGCTGTCCCTACCTAAGGCGTCCAGAGATGTGACCTTCTTTTCTCAAAGAGCCTTTCCTCAGCTAAATCCCACAGGCTATAATTATGACCCCAGGTAACTTACCTGAAATGCAGCCACACTAAGTGTGAGACGGAGATGGAGCGATTTCTCAAGGCTGTCGCAACGCCCAGATTTTTCTTCATCATTACATCAGTCGAAGCTTCCTCGGCAGGAAATTGGTCTTATTTAATCAGATTTTCGCCACATGCCCACAGAGGGGAACTACAATATTGGCAAGTCATATTTAAGGACATAAGTGTGTTTCAGGGGGGGAAGAAGCATATGCATTTTTTTAACCCTGAAAATGAGATTTATTCATTCAGTAAACATTTTCATTGGAGGCCACCTTGACAGGAAGAAACATATGTGAAATCATTTGAGACATCAACCGATCCTCTGAGCAAAGTCTATAATACCACATTTTGCATATTTATTTAGTGTTTTTTTTAAACACTGTCATCTGCTAGATCCTACTGCTAGCATTTCATCAATATCCTCTTAATTTAACCTTTATAATGAAAGTGTGATGAAGGTCGTACCTTTTTCAGGTATATAATTTGAAGCCCAGATCCTCACGGTTAGGTAGACTAAAAAGATATGGATTCTCCCAAGGCTAACAATGGGGAGAGGAGGTGAGGTAATTGGCATGTGTTATTAGATGTATGAATTAAGTACTCATGCTTGTGGAACCAACAAGCCTCCCATTGCCAAGAGCCTTGGCTGATATAGCAAGAATTTCTCCGGTCCAGTATCCATTTTTTTTTCTCTTGGCCATAGAAACCTGATTTTCTTTGGAAAAGCGACTCCCTTGCATCAACTCCACATGCTTTGACTGAAAAAATCCAGCCCTCTCTCTCTGAAAATGGCAAATCGGTCAAGTGTAGGGATTAATTGCACAGTGAATGATAGTCTGACCCATATGGTGGGATTTATTTTGGCTCATGTCAAGATCAAAGGAGCCATAGCTGGTGATGGCCTTTCTGTGGTAGAGCTCAGAGGCCCTTCCAAATACCATACGGCAGATATAAAGAACATGACTTTTAATATGGTCATTCTCTGCCTATAAAGACACCAAAATTTAATAATGGCCATTTTGAAACGTAATCAGCTCCCCAAACACCCCACCCCTAAACACCAAAATCGAGTTAAATTTTTCCATGTTCCATCTCATACTTGGAATTTAATTTCAGCAGATGGCACAAGCAGTGACTTGTAAGCATTGCCCTGGGATTTTGACTGAGGTCGTCATGAACAAAGTATATGCTTTCTGGTAGTAATGCGAAGGACAGGGCATAAGGCTGCAGTAACAGCTGGTAGACATTTGAGGAAACTAGGAAATTCCAAGGATGCTGGTGCTAAGAGATTAAACACACACACACACACACACACACACACACACACACACACACTGAAGAGCAGAGAAGACTTAAGTTTGATGATCCCAGCAGGTTGAAAATTTGAAGCTTTTTAAAAGGACGTAATCATAAATCCACAGCACAAAGTCATCATTTGCCTGTTGCCCTGAGATGTTGCCTGCACTCCCCATCCCTGCACTCAGCTGCACTAAAAACAGTTCATCTACAGTAAACACTCTCGGACTCCTCAATCCTTTGGCTTATTACAGAGCTCATCCAATGCAGAAGTGAGAGCAGGTGAGAGAAGAGACAGGGCAGAAACAAGAGTTCCTGTCTCTCTTTCTCAGAATGCATCTTCATAGGTGGTGGCTTTGTGTCTCCTGTTTTTCAGATGATATCAAACCCCTTTTATCCTCTGACACTATGCCTTAAAATTACATTGTGGAAAGTGCACACAAAGTCATGCAAAAATTAGTTATTAGTCTGCGTATAGCATTTTAAAATTAGTTATAGGGACCCATGCTGAAATGTCTTAGGGACTACAGGTGGGACTTTATATCTAACAAGTACCTGATGCTCACATATAATGAATATCATACTCATTTCCAAAACAGAATGGAAGATCATAAAGCAAAATGTTGGTGGCTGCTAATTTTAAATGACAGAAAAGATGGGAAAAATATTCTTAGCCTCAAACCTTTCTATAGTTACTTTTTTATTCCTGTTACATTTCCCTTAGGAAAATATTTAAATATCATAACTGTATTAGTTATCTATTGTTGATGGAATAAATTTCTTCAAACTGAGCTTAAAATGATGCAAGCTTCTTCTTATCTCGCAATCCTGGAGCTTGGAGCCTAGAACTGGGGTAGAGTAAGCTAATATGAAGGAGTCCACAAGCCAGGTGTCAGCAAGCCAGGTATCCAAAGGCCGGGTGTCTTTTTTGAAGATGCTAGAAAAAAAAATCTAGTTTCTTGTCTTTTTTCCAGCTCTCTGAAGTTACTCATATTCTTAGGCTTATGGATCTTCCCTGCATATCTCAAGAGCCTTAATTCAAGTGCATCTATAAAAGCTCATTTATGATGCAAAATTATATTTTATATATTATACAATGTAAGATATTATACACATAGTTTCCAGGCATTAGCTCTACATGCTGAGCAGAAGGCCTTGATTCCGATGATTGAAACAATTTATAGTAGGTAGGCTGCCTTCATCTATAAATTAAAGAACATGTAATCTCCTCCATTTAGCATGTCCTATTTTGAAAAGATGAAGTTTGTGATTCAAGTTCAGAGCCCTGAAGGCTGGCCTTCTGATTATACATAGCTGGGTCATACACTTTTCCAGTAGAAGACAATAAGAAACTTATACTTCCTTAAGGATGGTTTTCATCAGAATGTCAGACAAACCACATACTAAGTTAGGACAAAGCCTTGTTTGGATTCCTATCAATGAAGGGACAAGCATCATTTGCTCTGTTGTTGCTGGGTTAGCCAATCATTTTGGCTCCAGCAAGTTTCCTCTGTTCTGGAACTGCACACTTTACCTTTGCTCCCAGTGTTTCTGTTGAAAACTGGTCAATTTTCTTGTGAACTAGAATTGTTACGCTGGCTAGTTGCCTAGAAGGTGAGTCTTAGAGCTACTTATTTAGAAAGTACTAGTGTTCATTGTCCTATGATTAATAAGCTTTCTTTCTCAAGTATATTAACTTTTCTTTAAAGAAAGAGGTAACACAATTCAAAAACTCCCAACGAGACCATAAGTAGATACTTAATTAAGCAAGCAAGGACTTGGCACATTACCATTCAAACAGTCCTTGACAAATCTCTTCACATTTCATTGAGCAATTATGTTCCTCCAGCAACCAACGGTGAATATATTGAATGTTCAAGAGCGGGAATTATGTAACCAACTCCCAGAAGAGCTCCACTGCCCTTCCAGCGATCAGAGAATGACTGTTTATTCTTACTATTCTCTTGGTATTTGGGGGGCTTTTGTTTTCTTCATTCCTCAACAGTTGTTTTATCGGGTAGAACTTGTACCCAAATGAAAGAAGTGAAAAAGAGACATTTCTCTTAATTTCAAAGTTCAAATCAAAATTACAAAATTTTCTTGTGGTTATTTTTTTTTCTGATTTCCTCTTTTCTTTTGTATTAATGAACCCCAACATTCTCAAGAGTGTAGTTTTGGGTTGCCCAAGTATGGGTCTCTCAACTTGGCTCATTTAAACTTGAACAAGTGAGTTGTGGATAGCAGCCCAACTGTCACCACTTGTCCTTCTAGGCTTTACTGAAGGAATGTCTCTTATAATACAGTGATCTTCATTGCTTTCACTTTTGAGAGTCAACTGGTGTAAGAGCATGGGAGTCTTTAGAAATCCAACAGTGTTTCTTGTCAGGTTTCTCTGTCAAGGGAGCTAAAAAAAAAAATCACCCTTTATCTATTCTTTAAGTCTCTTGTTGGATGCTATCTCAGTCCAGCTTCATTTCAAAGCAGAACTTGGGACAAGGATTCAAATGTAAGTGATTAATTTGTGAGTTCATTCCAGGACACATAGGGAAGGAAGAGTGAGACAGAGGAGAAGCATTACCAAGATAATCATGAAATTATTTCTCCTGTGGTCATCGCTAGCCTTGCTGGAAAATTCTAGGAGTCGGTGATGAACACTCAGAGTTACTATATGGCTCAAAGTGGGGGAGAATATAAGATTTTCTGCTCTTGGGAGAAAGTTGCCTGACTGGAGGTTTCTAAGAAGCTAGAACTAAAGCCTGTCCTACAGTGGGAAGGCCTGAGTCCAGCAATGCAGGAATTTCTCATTAGTTTGTAGATCAGTAGTTTCTGATTCAGAATCAGAGACTGAAAGAAGCACTGAAACATTTTATATGTTCAGGATTAACTCACAAGCTACCAGGGTAACAAGGGCAGCTAAAGACATTGCTTCTCCTTGCTCTGGGCAGTCCAAAGTCTTCAGAAAGTGACCCTCATTCTACCATGCAGCGGTATGTAAAGGGATAAAAGAGAATGGTGTGATATCCGTTACTGGAGATCTGGAATTGTTAGGAAAGACTTCATGTAGAAGGTAGAAAATGAAGGAAGGATAATATTTACAGAATCAGAGTCACAATCTATATAGTTTGAGGAAGAATGAAAAAAGACCGGGTGTGTTGGTAATCAGGGATACTTATTAGAATCATGTTGGTAGGATGCTATCAAGAGGAGTGGGGATCCACACATGTGATGAAGAGGGAGGGTTAACTCTGAGACACTAAAAGGCAGAATAAAAGGGTTTGACTCTCTCTTTTCCTAGAGATGCAAGTTATTAGCTGGAGTCTACAAATCATTTTTAAAAAAATCAACTGAGGGCCTTATCATTCGCTGAAGAACTGGATCACTTCTGGCAGGTGTCTTTTTTTTTTTTTTTTTCTGGGTTGCCTATGACTGGAATGAGGCAAATAGCAAATGTTAGATAATCTCAGTGGACGTTAGTTTGTTTTAATATTCTATCATACTGACACTGGACACTAAGGGGATGAATAAATTGCTTTAGTATAAAGTCAGGGCAAGGGTTTCTTTTCTTTGTAAGCCACAGCCATGTGCAAATGCTGGAACATATCACAATGCTGGACTTCAGCAGAAGGAGGGGTTCAAGCGAGAAATTTCAAGAAGAAAAAGCATGTAGCCTGAGTAAGTTAAGGGTAGCTTCAAATTTCCTCAGTCACGGTGTGTTTCTGTCAGTTTATTCTTCTGCAAACTTTCTGCTCAAGGATCCTTGACTAAGACAATACACAGTCGCTAAGGACCCTTGACTAAGGCCATACACAGTTGCTAATTGCATATTGTTTCCCTGGTTTTCAGTGCTCTCCTGGCTACTTCTAGGTATTTCTGTCAATATCTGCAATCACCATGATCAGAATCATGACCGGTCAGTTATTGAGGAGGGGCTCAAGTTAGACAATAAAGGAGCCTGAGAAGTGGGGCGGGAGAGGGAAGGCAGCCCAGCATCGTCAAACTGAAGCTGAATCCAGGGAGCCCGTATTGCTGCTGTGTGAGGTCATTCATAGGTGTTCTTCTTTAAGCTTAGCAAGCAAGCTAGGTATGCATAGTCCATCTTATTGACATAGACTGTTTTAGAAATACCCAGGCAAGTTAGCTGGGATCCTTCCCCGAAACCCCTTTAACTACCTGGCTGTAGGAAACAAGCTTGCAAACAGAGACATTTTGGGAAAACTGACTTTTGGGAAAAGAACACCAACTAAAGGAAGTTGATTACCAATGAGTGCATCTGTGTGCCCCTTTCCCGCTAGACACACTAGCACGAACATGGCTGATCTTCCCCAGATACTGTTTCCTCATGTCTGGCAGAACTCCCTAGAGAAAATAATAATAATAATAATAATAATAACAATAATAATATAATAATAATAAAACACGGTTAAAGGAATGTGATAAGAACCTGTCAGGAACCCAAGTTAGACTCAGCAGCTTTTATTCTAGAAAGAGAAAAGTAAATATTACCTATTACCCCTGAGGTTGGTGAGACTATTGTGTATTTTCCATTTCTTCCCAACGGCTTATTTGCTTTCTTAGGAACTAAGGACTTACTGTTTAAAATCCAAGTGTTGTGCTGCCAAGAAAGAGGTGTGCATTTGCTCATGGCAGTTCGTTTTTACCTAGTGCCTCTGACCTCTGTCTTATTTGGGAAGAAAATGTAGTACAGCATCCAGAGGGCTTGTAAAAATCTCATGTTCTAAAGTGATAAAATACTGAGATACATTTATTATGAGAAAATGATATGCTATATAATATTTGCTTTAAAATATGTAACAACTGTCCATCAAACGACTCAGCGGGTAAAGGAGTGTTCCACTAAGGCTGAATATACATCTTTCCTTTCCTTTTTCTTCTCCCCTTCGTCTAGGTTTTGCATCTTCCATAAGATTTTCTCCACTACTTAGCAATTTGAACTTATTGGAGCACTGAAATGCAGCACACATATTTTCAAGTTAACAGATTAGACAGCTCCAGTCCCTGAATCATCTGCTGTCAGCACATCCATCTGTATGCTGCCCAAGTCCTGTTAACATTCTCCCGATTCTCTCCCCTTATAACCCACCAGAAGTGGCCAAAAACGCATCCTACAATAAAAATCACATGGAAAACATTGGCTAGATGCTCAAAGTGCCCTCCTCTTGATTGGGATAATCTTGAGGCATGAGAATATGCTAAGTGTCCTCAGAGTTCCCAAGATTGAGTCTCAGCTGTTCACGGCGGTCATTCCGTACATCAGCACACCCTCTAAATGACGTTTCCCCCTTCCCATGCCTCCTAGGTCATCTCCTAATAAGCATCTTGTAACCCTGTCTTTACTCAGAGAAATCCTACATCCAATAGCATTTCTCCATGGAGGGAAATCAAGCAGCATAAAAGTGCGTAGGTTAAGATGAGTCTGAGCTAACAATATTTTACATTTTATATTACTCTCTTCAAGTCACATTATCATAAAGAAGGTAGACAAGCCTGTGCAGGTTCTTCCACAGAGGACTCAAGTCACAGATTTGGTTCCCTTACTATGGGGCCAATCTCATCATCTGACTCACTCATCTCTCTCTCTCTCTCTCTCTCTCTCTCTCTCTCCCTCCCTCCCTCCCTCCCTTCCTCCCTCCCTCCCTCCCTATCTCTTTTTGTCAGTGTGTGTCTGTGTGTGTGGTCTACATATCCATGTGTGTGGACACAAGTGTGTACATACATGTAGAGGCTAGAGGTTGACATCAGGTATCTTCCTCAGTCTCTCTTAATCTTATTTTTGTGACACAGTCTTTTACTGAACCTAGAATGCACCCATTGGTCTTGACTACTCTGGAGAATTCTGAAGGTTATCCTCTGTCTCCACTTCCCCAGCTCTGGGGTTGGTGGTAGATGCTGCTGCCCCTGAATTTTTGCATGAGCTTCCAGAGGACCTGAGCCTTTGTTCTTCCACAGCAAGCACTTTACTGAGACTCTCTGCAGCCTCCTCTTTCCATACTCTTGAAGGATGTGTGGCTTTGCTCATGAACAATGTCAAGAAACAAAATAATAAACATTAGATATTTAGGAAGCCAACTCAGATCCCAATTCTGAGAATCACGATCATACACAGATGCAAACAGTTTATCTCCCATCTTCATTCCATATGGATGTTTTTCTCTTTCATACTCTCCAACAGTGGCATCTCCACTCTTCAAGGGTTCAGTCACTCTGACTTATGAGAGAACCATTTCCTCCTGCAGATTCTTTGTTACTGTCACCTTTTCCCCTGGGTGTTTCCCGGACCTCAGATATTTGCACAAAATTTCCAATTCCTTGGCGGAAACCTCTGTTATTCTGTACTCTTACATGAAATGAAAGGTTATTTTTCTTTTGTAAAAAAAAAAAAAAAAAAAAAAAAAAACCTTCACAATGTGAATAGACACCGGTACTTTTTTCACAACAGTGCACTTCAATAACCCCTTACATGTTATTCATTTCTTGTGTACCAACCAACAAAGTATGGCTCTGAACAATGATCAAGTAAATGATGTGTTTAAATCATTGCTTTTTAAGATTTAACCAAGTGAAGCCATGGCAACATTGAAATGGGTGTTAAAGGAATTATAAGCACTATACTTTCCTTACCCGTGTTTGAAATTCTACATCTTCTTAGCTGAATTTCTTTACAGACAAGTGTATATTCATAGTTGCAGTAGAAAAAAAATGAAAGATTTAAGAGGAACCCTCAAAGCTTTAAATCAGTATTTTCATCTTGGCACAATTCTTGCCTAAAGCCGTTCATTCAATGGTCTTCCATACAAGCGTGCATATGTTTATTTGTTGAATATGTTCAGTGTCAGCAAATTCGTGAGGCAGTTGAAAAGAGTCTGAGAAAGTTCTACTTGTTAAGTGTGTAGTACTTGGAGGATAAATGATGAGTTGGCCCAATTTTAAGTCCTATATAGTATTTGTATAGCTTCCTATGCTGCCCTGCATCTCAATGAAAAGGGTCTATGCAGATAAACCTGTTAGCAACCTAACGGCAAATGAAAGAATTGGTTTGAGCCTCATCATCCCCTGACATTTGTAAAGTTCTGATCTTTGTCTGACACATCTTCTCACTTAGCAAAGGAGTGTCCATCTGGATAATCACTTTAGTGGTGGGCTAGAAATGACTAGAATTTTCTGACTGTGTTGCTCATGATAGATTATTCTCTTTTCTGTTTGTACTTCAGATAAACCATCATGTCTAGAGTAATGATTGCAATGGTATTTTGTGCCAGGCGGTTGGTTAGTAAGGGTCTCTCTTACTGTGATAACAAGGCCCTTGTCTCCTCACTTCAAACACTTTATCTCTGGTCTTTTTGTAATCCACTTGAAATATAATCCAAAAATAATTACATTTGTTTTCATAAAATCTCAAGCCAAAAGACTGAAAAGATGTATTGAGGGATATCTTGATATTGTCTTCTGGATACTTTGACCATTGTGACCATCATTTAAGATGGTTATCCAGGTGGCTTGTGGGGCGTAAGGGATGTTCTACATCTGCTTGATACTCATGAGGTTTCCCCTGCTTCTTTTAGACCCTTTCCATTCCTAACTGGATGAGGGCTGGAGCTGAGACTCTTCAGTAGAATCAGCCTTATCGAGGTGCTTATCTTTCATTAATTTCCCCTTATAGCCTGCTAAACATCTCTGCTCTATATTCTTCAATCCTGCAATAACACTTGTGTCTGGATGATTTTCTGGGTGATGGCTCTCTTCCTCCTGGCTTTGGCTGTGCCCATCCTTGAGTCAGCCTGAGAACATGTTTCCCGTCAGTTGATTTCCCTTCACAGGCTGAGCTTCTTAGGAAGCTGCTTTGCATGCCCTGCTTAACTCAAAGCCTGGATTAACAACTGTGTATTATAACTGTTTTCTGTTCTATATCTCTTCCACATGCCTAGAGCTCTTGGAATGAACAGGCTGCCTTTTTTGTCTGTAACATATGGAGGTTGCCCCATTTTACAAACACGATGATGTAATTGTCCCAACTAAGACATGGCTAAGTATTTGGCCCTCTGAAAAATGTTAAAGTTGTACTTCTAAGGGCTGTTCTATAGAATGTGCTTGAGATGAACTCTAATGGAGTGAAGGCACTGTTACTTTTCAATGGCATATATTTTTGTCTTAAAAATTCATATTTTAAAAAAATCCCTATAAAGACCCACATATAGGTGGCATCTATAGTCAGAAACAAAGGTTGAAAACCAGTATAGATTATGCTGTATTTATTAAAATGGACCTTTTAAAGAAAATACATGGGGAGTTAAATAAAAGATTGAAGTAACTGATTATTTTCTAGGATTGAAATTATGGGCAATTTTTTTCATTTTCCATCTAAATTTTAGGGTTTTCCCTTTATACAACCTATTCCATGTATAATCAAATTTTATTTAAATCCTAAAAATCAAATAACATGATTCAGTCTTTTATTAAACAAACTATCCCATCAAGAGATTAATGAATTTAATCAAATTTTACTTCCTGGCAAAACATTTGTTATTATTTAGAGAACATATAAAAGTAATATAATATTGATGTCTGTCTTTTAAAATGCAGTAAGATGTGACTCTGGAAATTATTAGATTGGACAGTATGTTTCAGACCATTGGAAGCTAAATGTTCTGTCAGTCTGGGAGCAGAACCTAAAGCCAGATTTGTATCACACAGTTGGCGTTTAATGGAATGTAACTGTCTATTTTTGCTGCCAAATTTATTATCCTTTGGTAATAATATGGCAGAGATGAAGATCCTACATATTTAGCAAAAGATCTTCTGTGAAAGAGCAAAAATATGTTTGGTCATAATTTGTACAGGTCCTATAGTTATAGGTAAAATGCTTGAAAAAAACTGACAATGAGAGAAAAGAAGAAACTAGCATGATTTTAGAATATTATTTCTTTTTGATTTTCTTCTGGAAAATCCAAATGTTTTGGATTCATTATTACAAGTTAACAGTACGCACAGTTTCAGTATTTATTGATAGTTAAAATTTTAGTAACTACATTTGGGAAGAGCTGAGACAATATGTTCATATACTTATTAGAAACATTATTGAAAGTTGTGCTAGGAACCATTCTAAGTTTACTTTCATGTGCTAATTAGCTGTGGTGATTTGAAAGAAAATGGTTCCCAAATGGATTGACACTGTTGGGAGGTATGCCCTTTTTGGATGGAGTAGGTGGCAGGCTTTGAGGTCTTTTTTTGCTCAAGCTTCCCTCAGTGTGACACTCAGTCAACTTCCTGTTACCTCTTAGTCAAGAAGTAAAACTCTTATCTCCAGCACATTTGCCAGCACACTGCCATGTTCGCCACTATGATGATAATGAATTGAACCTCTGAAACTGTAAGCAAGCCCTCTAATTAAATGTTCTTTTATAAGAGTTGTCCTGGTCATGGTGTCTCTTCACAGCAATAAAAAACCCCAACTAAGACTTTAGCTGACAAGTCAGTGTCCATGGTTGCCAACTCTGAACCTAGCTTTAGATCTCCTGGGCTAGCAAAGTAGGCAGCAGCAGAGAGGATAAGTTTAGAGTCTGACCCTGGCAATTCAACACTCCAGGCTGGGTGTGGTAAGAATCATTTCCAATGACCCCCCCCCCCCTTTACCAGTTAGAGCTGATCTTTTACCTGGTACTTAGAGACTCAAAAGCAGAAGGGGCATGACACTATCAGAAGCCCTTTCATATGCCTAATTTACTAAATGGAACTGCTTAATAACCTTGTCACTCCAAACATTATACTTGATCAAGTTCTGAAGCTCTTATCCCAGGTTACTGTTTGACTCGTGTGGGATACTTTGTGCAAATGTTCATTGCCTCTCCCTTCTATGCCAGATCAGCTCAACAGGTCCCAGGGTAGAAACAATGTGAGGAATGTTTGATGATCCTGGTTTACATGTGGGCACCAAGGTGCAGACCATATTCTCTATAAAGGCAAGTGATAAACTATCACCGTGGGGTGTGCTGAAGGGAACTGGAAAGGGGAACTCTCAGTTGCAAATCACTTCTTGGTTAGGGGTAGGACTGTTGTGTGATATTGTGATTGTATTCTGATACTCCCAAAATTGACAATAAAGTTTGCTTTGAATCAGCAGGCAGAGATAACTATTAGCTGACCAAAATTATCCATAGAGGTTTTGGAGGACCAAGGATAGATAGAAACACAGGAAGTAGTAGGGTGGGGCTTAAAGAGAGTCTTAGCCTTCTTCTTCTTCTTCTTCTTCTTCTTCTTCTTCTTCTTCTTCTTCTTCTTCTTCTTCTTCTTCTTCTTCCTCTTCCTCTTCCTCTTCCTCTTCCTCTTCCTCTTCCTCTTTTTCTTCTTCATCATCATCATCATCATCAAGGAATGAGTGAGAGGAGGTCATTGATCACTTCTCCACTGCTTTTCTGATCATTCAGGGTTTTTCCCTTGATATGTGACTCCCACGTTTTTAGTGATAAAGACTAATTACATAAATACTTCATAGAACGTTGTTTCTACTTCCCTTTTTTAGTGCTGGGATGTTGTTTTTCTTGATCAGTGCAGGTTTCCTGTGGAATGCTGCAATAGGCTCTGTGAGTTCACATGTACATTAGTTCTGTTGTGTCTGGAAGACACTCTTACCTTGATATCCCCATCACCTCTGGCTATGATAGTCTTCTAGCCTCTTCCACATAGATGCTTGAGGGAAGGGCTTTGATGAAAACATCCGTGTCTTAGTTAGGGTTTCTATTGCTGTGATGAAACACAAACAGCTTGGGGGATGAAAGGGCTTATTTGGCTTACACTTTCACCTTGCTTTTCATCACTGAAGGAAATCAGGATAGGAACTCAAACAGGACAGGATCCTGAAGGCAGGAGCTGATGCAGAGGCCATGGAGGGGAACTTTTTTACTGACTTTCTCCCTATGGCTTGCTCAGCCCTCCTTCTTAGGGAAACCACCCACCATGGGCTGGGCTCTCTTCCATTGATGACTAAATGAGAAAATGCCTTACAGCTGGATCTCGTGGAGTCATTTTCTCAACTGAAGCTCCTTCCTCTGATGACTCTGGTTAATGTCCAGTTTATACACAAAACCAGCCAGAACAATCTCATTCATGACTGAGTACATCAAAGTCTTCCTCCTGCTCTACAGCTTCACCATCTCAGAGTTTTTGCAAGTGGCTACTTCTTCATGAATTTTCTTCTTGAATGAAGCCTGACTTCCTTTACTACTCTGCACCTCTCAGCTTGGGTGTTTTCTCAGGGAAGTCTTCCTTGAGTGTCTACTTAAAACTTCACATGATGCTTTCTCTTGTCATATTCATCCCAATTTATAATAACAAGTCTTTTATTTAGTTTCTTTTTTTTTTATTGTGGTGGCAAGAGCCACTACCAACTCTGGGATGCTGAAAATAAGCCCTTAGAATTTATCACAAGATAATAACACGTGAATGAATGACTTTTTATTCTTTAGGTGAAGGTTCTACATACACTTCTGAAATTTTTATTTCCATTTCTCTCCACTTAAAAAGTTTCAACAACTCCAATGGTAGGGATGAGAGATTAAATAGGGAGAAACTAGAAACAGCTGGACTGCTTGGACAAGAATAAAAACACCTTTCTCCCCTCTCTATTCCAGTAAGTTTTTAAACTGAAAGCCTAAAAAAGAAAAGTGTTTCTAAACTATTGATTTTAGAATAAAGTATAAAGGATTTAAGTACATTTTGGTCCAACCTAGATGATGTTTTGAAGTTGAAGGATGAAATAGAAAGCCACCAACCCAATTACTGCAACTTGATCAATCAATATGTTCCCTCTCTCATTATTTCTCTCCCTTTCTCTCTTACCTCATTTTTACCCTTCCATTATTTATTTCCATTTTTCAGAAACGTGCTACCAAATAGTTTGAATAATATCATCCCCTGTTTCCTATTCGTGTGTATTCCTAATCATGCATTTCAAATGAAGAAAAGTCAAAAGTTTTATGGAACACTGGGGAAATGTGTAGCCAATCAATTTATATTATTGTAATTCTTTGGGTCTGTGATACAGAAGAACATGTGAGTCAAGCACTATTCTCCTGTTTGAATACAAAACATATGGCACATTCAGGAATGAATTTTAATTCTGTAGGACACATTTATCTCCTGGCATGCGGTGTAGGAAGACAGTGTCTGTACTTTCCCAGTTCTGTCATCTCACAATCAAAAATGACCTGCAGAGTCATTTGCAAGTGATATTTAGAAGGACTGCTTCCTTGTCTGCAGTTCTTCCGTGCCTTCAGAATAATTCATCCCCTTTTTATATCAGGCTGGAGTTGAGATGAGCCTCAACTAGAAGATGAGTTAGAGTAAGGGAGACCCAGTCCCAGTGAATAGTAGAGAAACTGTTTGGAAGAAGACTTGAACTTGTTATGTACCAGTAGCAGAAGAGAAAAACCCTAGAGTCCTTTGGAAAACCAAGATCCACAGTTAGATGCAAGGATTCCTAAATACAGCAATCATGGAGGGATTAGCATAAGAACAAACTTCTCCATGCCTGAATGGGCATTGAGAATGTTTGAATGTACATATACATAATAGCCATATACATAATCCATTCAAAAATAATCTAATTACTATGTTTCAGCATGATAGCAAGACATGTTCTATCTTAGAATGTTTCCAAAACTTTCTTAAACAAGAAAAGGGCTTCTAAGACCTTGCACCTTCCCAGATGAAAGGTAGGTATGCATATCTCAAAAAGGAAGCCTAAGTAGGATACAAAGATTGAAACCATTCCATGTGGAGTTATAATGAGCTTGCCTAGGTAGTACATGCAGAGATGAAGGTTCAGAAGGTGGTTTTTGAGAAATTATGGAACTTAATGTTCTGACAGATTTTGCAGTGGGGAAATGTTTTTGTTTGTTGGTTTGTTTTTTGTTTGTTTGTTTTTTATGTTCCAGTATCTACACCTTTCCTTTTGGGGGTAAAACACACTTTTTCCTCACTAAGGCATCCTTTTTCACATAGCAGTCTTAGAAGCTATCTAGAGATAACTACTCCATCCTGTAGATATTGCATTGCAAAATCCAGCTGACCAACAAGAATGTTGCATCCTCAGGCCATAGGGATGCCTAGCATCCCTAGTTTTTACTGTGGGCAACTACATTTTTACCTATGATTCTGGAAGGGAAGCCTGGATCATTTTTTTTTCTTTTTTAACTTGTGGCTGAGAGCAGACCTCGCACAGAAGGAAGGCACACAAAAGCACACAGCAGCTGTGCTCAGTGCTGTAGGGGAGCCCGGGGGAGACACCATTTCCAGTGGAGTTGCTAAAATCCTCCCTTGAAAACATTAGCTTTAACGGATTCCACATTGATTAGCAAATGCCAATACTTTTATGGGAGATAACCTAAAATGATACTTGGAAGTACCAAAGAATTCACAGTGTTACTGGCATCGAGGAGGAGTCTAGGCAGAGGGAGGAATCATAACAAATTGGAAATAAGTCACTTTCCCGCCTGGCTCCTCACATGTTACCATCTGGCTTTGCCTATTCCCTGGTTTCATTTTAACTTAGTTGTCCTCTCTTCCTCTTCTGAATGACTCTGCCATGCAGGATACTGCCCTTCAATTCTCTTCCTGGAGGGCAATTCCTACAGTACTCTGCTCACGAGACACTTCGCTATCTAACTTCCCTGGTTGTGTCTTGTATACTGTAAGTTCACAGGTCGTGTGAGGTAGCCTCATGTAGCTATATCAGAGAAGCCTATAATTATCTCCTGGCATGTCTGAAATCCTAAGATTTGACAATGTTCTACCTAAAGCTGAAAACTATCCTGTAAGCCTCCAGCATTAACTTTTCTAAATTGAACAGAGGTGTGTAGATTGGCAGTTTCTGCTTGTTTTAAAAGACTCCTAAACTGGATGTGTTCCTATAGGAAGGTCCTGAGAATATGGTCCCCTGAGTAGAGCTATTGAGGGATGAAACCTTTTAGAAGTGGAACCTAGTGAGGTCATTAGGGTTCCTTCACAAGGGGATTAGAGATCTCTTATGGACACCCTGATCAGTTTTCATGAGAATATTATTATAAAAGCCCATGCCTGACTCCATCTTGTCTCTCATTGGTTTCTGACCTCCACTTCTACATACTTCTGCTATTAATATCTTCTATGAGGCAAACCAGTCACGAATGTTTGTCACCATGACCTTGTACCATGCTGTTTGGACTTTCACCATGCACATCCATGAACCAAATAATCAATCCTCTTTTCTTTATAAAGTAACCTGGCTCAGGTATTTCATTACAGTACTGAAAAAATTTAATGTGTGTGCTGAACTTCATAGTCAGTGAATATGAAAGATGCTCCGATAAATACCTGCCTGGGATGACAGCTGTCTTGTTAGTGTGTAATTTAAGTATCATGGGTCCTACCCCTAATGACTAAGGATAGACTACAGAGGGCCGTGCCTAGAAATCTCATACTGCTGTATGGTTGTTCATCTTCTGTCCCGCTGTACCAAATCTTTCATCTATTTTAAACCTATGCAAATACACATTGCAAAATAATTTAAGCCCCGTAATACTCTTCAATTATTGGGGTAGTGGCCAAGACGGATTTTACATTCCATTGCCTCCTGACATACCAGTGTTTAAAACTTAGTAAATCATGATCCCATGAAGGAAAGGGATACCACTGGGTGGTTCTGGAAGGAGAACAGGGTGTGGTTATGCAGAAAGCAACCTGCATTGCCAAGTAGCTCAGGTTCTAAGAACAAAGCTCATTGTTACTATCCCTAGGAGCTAGGACTGGGAGAGTGGATGGTACTAAGGGAGCACAGGGGATGGACCATCTGGTAAAAGTGCAGCAGGACTGTTCCATGGAAGCTGAGAAGGGAGATGGAGATAGACACAACTGTGGCCTGGGATGCTACTGGAGGCAAAGAGGGAAAGAGAACTGGCGTCTCTACACCTCCCTCTACCTTCTGTCTCATACAGGATCTCCACTCTCTGAATCCATCTGGGAACCAAATGATGCAGAAACCTGGGAAGTACAGCCTGGATCAGTTACTCCTTGTAATGCACCACAGGAATGAGCAAGGAGCGTGCTTAGGGATTCCATGATCGGCACTACATAAGCCTACGCTGAGGGGATGAATGAAGTTAAATGTGTGCAGAGTTAGGGTCGCTGCCATTATGGCAACGCTAGCCTTTGACAGATGGAAGGTTTACATAAGGATGCATATGTGCATATGTAAGGTAGATGAGGTCCTTCCCCAGAGCATTATCTAGGGATGCCTGATCTTCCTGGCTTCCCCTGTTGCTGATAAAGCCTCCATCTGGCTGACTCTTTCTTCAGCTATGCAGTATTGCTTTGACTTGGGATCCATTCAGACTTAACCAGAATACTTTTTGTATTGCTTGTTTTATTTCATATGTTGATTTCACTAATGCCTATGAGGAAAGTTGTATTTTTCACTTCCCATTCCCTTAGGGGAATGATACCAAAGCCTCAGGAACAAAGACCATAATATCATCCCAGTTTTCGGGAAACAGAGGAATCAAATTATTGGGTTAGCGACTATAATCTAAGGGAATCAGCCTTGTGTACCAGTTCCTCTTCAAAGTCTGACCTACGAAGACAAAAGGGAAACATCACCATTAGTAATCCTAAATAAATCCACAAGCATCACACACACTAATGGTTAACTCAGGATAAAAAAAAAATCTCCATCAACTTCCAGAATGCAAACAGAATATTTAGTTTTTCCTTGTTGCCCAGACACTGCTTGGTGTAGTAATAACTACTGAAGCCTATGAGGATGTTATCGTGAGGTGTTTTTTTTTTTTTTTTTTTTTTTGTAAATTTCCCTTAGGATCCATAGTTAAACACAAATCCACAAAATCATGCAGTCCATGGGAATGGTTAAAAAGATAACAATAAAGTTCAGTTGGCTCCTTACTTGAAGTTAGTGTCTCTATGTAGGTTTCTGAGATTCCCCCTTCTCTCTTTTTATACCACCCCTTGAATATAAGATGCAAATTCAGTGAGTCTCTTGGGCATCGTTTGTGGCTACACATCGAATTTCTTAAATTGAAAATTCAATATAAGTTGCTAAACTAACTTTACTGGGGCTAATTCATTTGTACCTAGCAGATGTATGATCTTATCCCAGAACATGGGGAAGAAATTATTTTTCTGTCTCTGATGTTTATAATTTTCAATGTCTAATAATCAAGTTTTAAGAAACCAGTGGGATTTGTGAATTGCTTTCTCCTTCTACGTAGCTGCCAAGTGAGTTTGCATTGCTATTCTTGTTCATTATTTTATCCTTAAGGATGTATACGACAAATTTGTAAAATCAAATTTATTTGAAACAGAAAGCATGGTATGCAAAAATGACCTCAAAGAATCACCTTCAAGATCTTTGCCCTCAAACTTTGCATTCCAACGCCTATCATTGGTAGAACAAATTACGGGTATCCTACCCTGGTTTCCCTTGCCAGCTACCCACACTGTGCTCAGCTGATGAAGGTGTAGGTTCACAGCTGCCTCCCTCTCTAGAGGATTGCTCTTGCTCACTAATCTCTCTCAAGTCTCACTTGGCTCCATGGTCCAGGGCTTCCTGTGAAGTTGAATGTGTGATTATGGGGGAGCATATGGCATATGAGCATCTTTATCTCTGTGCAGAATGGAATTAGAGAAAAGTAGAAATGGGAGGATGTTAGAGCCAGAGATAAGATTCAGGGACACAGCTCAGTGACTACCTTCCAATTACTTCCCAATAATCTATTCAAATTTTGAATCTGCCAATGAACTAAACTTTTTGGAGTTCCAATGGCCTGAGTGTCTCAGAAAAAGGACTCACAGAAATACACAGAAGTGTGCCTTAGTTCTTAGACTTCATTGTCCCTTCTTACCCCAAAAAAGTGATGATCAAGGCTGATTTTCACACCTTGCTTGCTAGGAGCCACTGCTACCCAGTCAGGTGATGATGGTTGTAAGGTTCTCCCGACCAGGAGCTAGCTTGTGTCTGAGGTCAGTGGTAACAGCCTAGCCTCTGCTGGTAAAATCCATCCTCCACAGTGTCACATGCAACAGATGGGAACCAATTCCTTTTTGAGCTCATATCCTTAATATTTTCTCCTGCTCCATCTTATCCTTTCTCTGACAAGACTCATCTGAGAACGTTTCCCTCCACAGATGACTTGCAGTAGCAATCCTCCAGTTTAATCTACACAACCATTCAGATACTGGAGGAAACTAACTTCTGAAGACAAAATAAAAAAACTAAATCCTTGGTCCACTATCCACTAAAACTGCCATGACTAGAATTAGTACTGATGTCTCATAGCAAGTACTGTTTGGCTATCTCTGATTATTATAAAGTAAACTAGATAAATATGTACATGCTTAAGTCACTTAAGCTAAAAATTTTATGTTTTAAATTCACCAGCGATGAGTGTGTATCAGCAAACTTTTTATGGCTGTGTGTTCCAGGTCTGGTCCTCTTCCTCTGCCCACTTTGGTTTCCCTCCTGCCTAATGGTTCCAGTGAACCACAACTGAGTACCAGCTGACACAGGACTAGTGCCCTGAAAGTATTAACACATCTGGCTGGATTCTGCAAGGTGGTCTAAGGCCACATAACTATTATCCCTTCTTTACGAATGATGAATCAGACTCAGTGACCAGTGGTACATGGCCAATAGACATACAGTTAGAAAATGACAACAGAGATTCAAATCTGAGTCTGTGGATAAAACTCACCATTTTAACTCATGTCTCCCTGGTATAAAATCAAATAAGTACCGTACACCATGTTACACATCAATTCCCAGTTCCTATATGCCTTCTACATGGTAGTTATCACAACCTTCATGGGACTACCCCTGGATATGGAACATCATTTCTTTAGCCCCTCAGTCTGTAGCTATTTATGGCTGATTCAGGAATCTAGACATCCAGATTTTTGTCGATGTTCTAACCACCCCTGAAAAGCCAACACCTGCTTGAACTCTTTCACTTGCCCATCCAGTGTCAACTTGTCTTGGGGTGCTTGCTCCCTTCTCAGATCACCTGCTCTTCAGTTCTTGACTCAAGAGTTCCTGGCTAGGCAAAGATCTAGACACTTTGATATTATAGACCATGGTACCAACCTTTTATCTATTAAAATAATGAATATGTTTATTACAAATGAGTGCATTTTCATTGTTAAAAATGAGAAAATACAAGTCAAACTTAAATAGAAGCTAAAACACAATTTACACCCCCAACCTCTTAAACCCGTAACAACCTAGAAAATTTCCATTTACATATTGTATAATTATGAGTCTGAGTTGTGATATAATCTGTGTAGTTATCTTTTCATGTAACATTGACAGACTTTACACCAGTAAAGCTTTCCTCTATGGAATAATCATTTTGCTCACACAGACTTTTCTACTCTAGCTTTGGAAGGTGAGACACAGCTCCCAGCTCCCCATCCTACTGCTTCTGATCATGAACCATTCGGTGTAACACCAATGTTGTTTCAGGGTATTGGTAGAACTCTGGCTTTGCTCTGTTTGGTTTTAGCATTAAACTCCACTTGACTATCATTGGAAAGCAGTTTTTTTTTTTTTTCAAATGCACTGCGCCACTGAAATGAAAATAAACATTTCGGATATGGGGAAAGAGTGCTGATAGGACCAGTATTCTCAGTTTATGTTTACAAATGGCTGTTTCTCCATATCACTGAGATGAAGATTTGATACCATGCATACATTTCTCTTGTTCCTGAATGCAAAAGCATTTCCCTACACATTCTAGACACAGGGAATTATGTAGATACTTCAGTAGACACCTTTGTTATTAGGAGTTGACATTTAATGGTTTCCGCTAGCAGAATAAGGGACAATTTAAGAATCAAGCAAAGCAAATGATTTTAGTAAAGGTTGATATAGAGAAGGAAATAGTTTTTTTCTGCCCTGTTGGGTTCAGCTCCTGAAGGTTTTGAATGGAAAGATTTTCCATGCTCTTAGATAGGTAGGATCAACATAGTAAAAATGACAATTTTATCAAAAGCAATCTAGAGATTCAATGTAATCCCCATCAAAATCCCAGCACAGTTCTTCACAGACTTTGAAAGAATATTCAAGTACATATGGAAAAACAAAAAACCCAGGATAGTCAAAACATATTTTGTACAATAAACGAACTTTCAGAGGCATCGCCATCCCTGACTTCAAGCTCTACTATAGAGCTATAGTAATAAAAACAGCTTGGTACTGTCACAAAAACAGACAGGTGAACCAATAGAATCAAATAGAATACCCTGATACCCTGTTATTAATCTACATGCTTATGAACACCTGATTTTTGACAAAGGAGCTAAAATTACACAATGGACAAAGGAAAGCATCTTCAGCAAATGATGCTGGCATAACTGGATGTTAACATGTAGAAGAATGCAAATAGATGAATATTTCTGCCCATGCATAAAACTCAAGTCCAAATGGATCAAAGACCTTAACATAAATGCAGCCACCCTGAACCTCACAGAAGAGAAAGTGGGAAGTATCCTTGAAACCCACGGGCACAGGAGACCACTTCCTAAATATAACACCAGTAGCACAGACACTGAGATCAACAATTAGTAAATGGTACCTCCTGAAACTAAGAAGCTTCTGTAAAGCAAAGGACACAATCAATAAAACAAAACAGTAGTCTGCAGAATACAAAAAGATCTTCATCAACCCCACATCTGACAGAGGGCTGATCTCCAAAATATACGAAGAACTCAAGAAACTAGACGTCAAAAAAACAAACAAATAACCCAATAAAAAAAGATGGGGTATAGATCTAAACAGAATTCTCTACAAGTTGTCAAATGCCCAAAAGGCACTTAAGAAATTGCTCAACATCCTTAGCCATTAGGAAAATGCAGATCAAACCAACTCTGAGATACCATCTTACACCTGTCAGAATGACTAAGATCAAAAACACGATGATAGCTTGTGCTGGAGAGGATGTAGGGTAAGAGGAACACTCCTCCATTGCTTGTGGGAGTGCAAACTTGTGCAGTCACTTTGGAAATCAGTATGAAGGTTTCTCAGAAAATTTGGAATCAATATACTTCAAGACCCAGAAATGCCACTCTTGGACATAAACACTCTTAGACTGAAAAGATACACACTCATATCACAAGGACATTTACTCAACCATGTTCATAGCAACATTATTTGCAATAACCAGAACCTGGAAACAGCCTATGCCCTCAAAGAATGGATAAAGAAAATGTGGTCCATTTACACAGTGGAATACTACTCAGTGGTAAAAGAAACAATGACATCTTGAAATTTGCAGCAAATAGATGGAACTAGAAAAATCAATTCTGAGTGAGGTAACCCAGACCCAGAAAGACAAACAAGATATGTACTTATTCATAAGTGGATATTAAACATAAAGGACAACCAACCTACAGTCCAAAACCCCCCAAAGTCCATGAAACAAGGAGAACCCTAAGAGAGACATATATGGTCATCTTGGAAATCAGAAATAGGCAAGGTCTCCAGAGTAAATTAGGCGTGAGTGGAAGGGGAGGAAGGAGGGAAGGAGATGGGGAAGGCAAATATGAGGGATCAGGAAGGTCAAGTTGGGGGAAAGGTCAAAGAGGGAGAGAAAAGAAAGAGATATTTGGATAGAGGGAGCCATTATGTAGTTAGTGAGAAACCTGGCACTGAGAAAATTTCCAGGAATCCACAAAGATGACCCCAGCTAAGAATCTAAGCAATAGTGGAGAGGGTGCTTGAACTGTCCCTCCCCTGTAATCAGATTGATGACTATTTTATAATTGTCATCATAAAACTTTCATCCAGTAACTGATGGAAGCAGATGCAGAGATCCATAGCTAACTAAGCACTGAGTCGAACTCCTAAAGTCCAGCCATAAAAAGGGAGGAACAATAATATGAGCAAAAGGGTCAAGACCATTATGGTGAAACCCACAGAAACAGCTGACCCAAGCTATTGGAAGCTCACTGACTCCAGACTGACAGCTGGGGAACCTGCATAGGACCAAAATAAGTCCTCTGAATGTGGGTGGCAGTTGTGTGGCTAGGCAGTTTGTGGGGCCACTGGCAGTGGAACCAGTATTTATCCATGCATGAACTGGCTTTTTGGAGCCCATTTCCTGTGAAAAGATACCTTGCTCAGCTTAGATACAGGGGAGTGGGCCTTGGTCCTGCCTCAATTGATGTGACAGATTTTGTTGACTCGCCATGGGAGGTCTTTTTGAGGAGTGGATAGGAGGTGAGGTGGGGCAAAGCGGGGGTGGAAGAGGGATGGAGAGGGAACTGGGCTTGGTATGTAAAAAATATTGTTTTTTAAAATAAAATAAAAACATTAACTATTACATACTATGCATAACTGTAAAAAAAAGAAAGGCAAACTTCACAGGTAAAGGGGAGGAGAAATGGCACTTGAGAGATAAAAAATGAACGTGTTTAGAAAATCTGAGAGTTCAAAAAGACAGACAGGAGACAGTAAGTGTACCGTAGTGTTTATCTACATAGCTACAAGTAGTTGCTACATTTTCTTTGGGGCTGTAAACCTCCCTGGAAAGGAGATCTGGAGTAAGTTTGCTCATGTTTTACTTGCTGTATTAGCTCAAGATAGAAGAGCAATTTATGACAGATAAGTAACCAATTTGAGTTTGGAGTTGTCTCCACAGTTACAGCCTATCAAGTAAGACATGCATGCATGAGTATTGGTTAAATTACCAAAATTGAGATAAGAGAATACCTTGACAAGTGGAGAAAAGGCATCTCGGGAATGGAACATGACAACATCAAAATATTATCTTATTGTTATTCTCAGTGTAGGGTTATTAATATTGGTGAATAAATTAATGGAAATGAAAGAAAATGTAGGTACTTTCAAAAATACTCCCCCAGACATCTCTAAGTGCACGGAGAGGAAACTGGAGGGCCTCATGATAATGTGTGATAGCAGCTCCAAATTCCAACTTCTGCTTTAATGTGGTACTGAAGAGTGCCATGTCACAGTCTTGGACCTGCTGTCTCAAACATAGTGCTTGAATATGTTCTTGGGGCACTGTTTGGGGAGCTCTTATAGACTCTCTGCAACTGTGGCTTAACTTAAAGAAATCGTTTTCTTGGGGGTCAGTTTTTTGAAATTGTCCTTGCTTCCTGACAAACCTCACTGTACTGCATGTTCCCACTCCCAGAGGAAGAGCCCCACCAACTTCCAGAATATTCTCTTTCAAATCATGAGACAAAATACACCTTTTCTTGCTTAAATTGTTTGGGCAGGTATTTAGGTTTCAGTGAGAAAAAGTAGCTAGATTCCATCTATTCATCCGCCCATGCATCCATCCTTCCACCCATGCATCCATCCTTCCATCCACTATCTATTCTACTGCTCTTGTCAGGCTCTGTGTTTAAATCCCTTTAAACACTTTCATGGGCATCACTTTTATGCTAAGCTCCTTATCTCCATGATTTTTTTATTAGTACTTGATTCTGCATTTTTAAGATACATCCTTCTTCTTTGATTCTCTCCAAACATATTAATGGAATATCTCTAGTCATTCTCATATAGCTTTATAGTATATAGAAATTTTGCTCAAATTATCAGCTATTACATGAAGACCATTTGGATGGTCCTTTCAAAATCATTATTGTTTGTTTTGTTTTTGTTTTTAATGTGGTTCTGACCTCACATTAGAATTATTTGTAATAAACATAATGGATCATATCTGGTAAACTATTGACAATATTTATAACTTCAAAGTGGCCTATTGCACTCTCAATGAAGGCTTGGCATTTATATGGAAAACCTGCCATTCACTGCAATATGAGAGAGCTGTATGATACAACTCAGGATATTTATTGCTATTACAGCACAAACTGATCTTTAGTAATAAATTCTTAGTGGGTGGAATGCTTTGACTTTGCTGGAAATACGTACTTTCTCCAAACTGTGGACTCTGGGCCACAAAGCACTAACCCCAGGAGGCAACTGCTGTGACTTAGAGCTTCAAGGATGCCTCCAGTGCTTGAGCTTTCTCCTTGATGTTCTTTTGGAAAGGCATCATGAAGTCTTCGAAGTCCACCTCATACGTGAATCTCTCCCTTCGCAGTTCCCTCTTCCTGATCAGATCTGCTGTGGTGGCTTCAGGACTCCAAATCTGAAATAAACAAGCCAAACCAAGATAGTTGTTATCATGTGATTTTCACTTACACATACTTTTGGTTAAGCATATGCTAGGCATGCACTCTATCAATTTCCTACCCTCAGCCTAGGCAGACTTCCCACAGTTTCAACCTGGAACTACCAAATACACACCTAAAGTGCACTTTACCGTTTTACTCTTTCTTACGACCTTACTGCCTATGTGAACATCACTATTTCTGATGAGGGCCACCTAGGAACAGAGATCAGAAATGCTCTTCAGTCCCTTCTCTAGTCACCTCTGGGCCAACTGCTTTGGAATGGTTTAGTTCCATGATATCAGAATACAAGGTCAAAGGAATTGGGAACCCTTTATGTCTAATGTGGAAGTCATAGCAAAAGGCAGAAATTGCTACTTATTCAGTGCAGCTGGGTGGGCACTGGAAAGATAATTTATTCCCCCAGAGATGTCTCTACTTGTTTAAGGGCAGATATTTTAGGAGACTAGTAAGTTTTTTTCAGCCTTGGTAGTCTGAAATTTCCAAGTAAGAACTGGTAGGGAGTAAGGTCTGAAAATTTACAACACCAACTGCTTCTGGAATATGACTGAACGGCTATAAGAAATGCCATTGACTAAAATAGACATGAGTCTTTTAAGGAAAATTAAATATTACTATGGAAATAATAACAAATGGAACCAGATACTGGGAATTAACAGTTGGCCTCATTGAGATGAATGTGGTAGAACCTGGCAAATGGACCTCCTCAATAGTAGCTGTGGAAAATGAATGTGGGCATCTGTTCAGACGATCTGTAGAGCCAGCATGTGAAAAATGACCTTATGAACTCCGCTATGTTATAGAATACTTACCCTATGTGGGACAAATGTGATATCGACCTTCTTCGTGTAACCACTGGTAATCAGGGAATTGAGGTAGACCACATTATCCTTGTGTAATTTCTTTTCCTCTGTTATTGCTGGAACAGCATAAATTGATGACAGTCTTTCCTGCAAAAAGTTTTTTTTAAGAGTATAAATTGCTAAAATCAAGCATTCATTAATATCCTTTTGTCTACATTTTACTTTGAAGTTTGGAAAGAAGGAAAATGCTAAAATTTGAGATAAGATAGAATATTATTAAGACTATAACTGTAGATGCGGAGAGAAAAATAGCTTGCATTGCTGGGCTTCACTTAATTAGTCATATCAGGGCCAAATAACAGAAATTTCAAGATATATATCCCTGATCTGTGGCTATTAATAGGATGGACTCCTACTAAAATGATAATGGTGTATGTGGTGGAGTTGGTGGAGACGCCATCACTGTGATTAGTCCATGACTAGAACTCTGTCCCCTCTGCCAAGTTCCTTTACCAACATCATCTACTGCCTATATTCCCCAGCCTTTCCAATGTAATGACATTAGGGCTTTCATGTCTTGACTTTCATTGATGTTTCTCTTCCTGACAAGGAATTCAGTGAACCGTCTGTACCCGCAATAATGCTTCCAGCTTGGAAATGCACACAGGACATCCTTACTAACAGCAATGTCTTCATTGACCTCTCTATGTTTGGTCGTATCACCAAATCTGTAGAATTTGGGACGACGTAGATACAAATTCAATACTAGTTTTTTTCAGTGTTCTAATCATTTGAGCAAATCATTTGTATGTTGTATGGATTCTGTTTACAATGGACACTTTGTAGAGTCTTTGGTAATGATTTTCTTGCTAGATATATCTTTATAATTATTACCCAAGATATATAGAGCATGCGCTTTTCCCTTGTTGTGCAATGGCATAACACAGTGCCACTGCCACCCCAAAACTTTAAGGATTTCCCATTACTATTTGGTAGTCAGCCTCTTTTTGTTTTACCTCCTCTTTCTTGATGTCCGTGCCTTCGGTCTTCAGTTTAGGAAGCTTGCCTTTCAGTTTTTGATTATCTGTTGGTTTAGGTAGGTTATCTATTTTTTCTTTTATCATATCAATTATTCTATAATCAGCGTATGCCTTTGCAACATCCATGGCAGCATGCCCTGTTTCAAACATAAAGATAAATTGAAAGTTATAATAATAAACCGATTTAATGATAAACCACATAGGAACAAATCAGTATGTTAGCATATGGTAGTTTGAGTTAACAAAGCATGATAGCTATTCTCCAGAGAGGACCTCACTACAAAATCCAAGTATATCAAGAGACATTTACTAGTACAACTTCCTTCTTAAATCTCTTAACAACATATGTAAAAATGTGAATGATAAATGTTATAATATTTTTAATATTAAATTTGTTGTTCCTTCCACCCCAACACATATTTTTTGTGTTTTTTTAATCATCCTGATTTTTGACAAAGAAGCAAAAAAATTATCAAATGGAAAAAAGAAAGCATATTTAACAAGTGGTGCTGGCATAACTGGATATCAACATGTAGAAGAATGAAAATAGACCCATATCTATCACCATGCACAAAACTCAAGTCCAAATGGATCAAAAACCTCAACATAATACCAGCCACACTGAACCTTATAGAAAAGAAAGTGAGAAGTACACTTGAATGCATTGGCACAGGGAACCACTTCCTAAATAGAACCCCAGCAGCACAGACACTGAGAGAAACAATTAATAAATGGGACCTACTGAAACTGAAAAGCTTCTGTAAAGCAAAGGACATGGTCATCAAGACAAAACAACAGCCTAGAGAATGGGAAAAGATCTTCACCAAACTCACATCAGACAGAGAGCTGATCTCCAAAATATACAAAGACCTCAAGAAATTGGTCACACATAATCCAATAAAAAAAATGGAGTACAGACCTAAACAGAGAACTCTCAACAGAGGAATCTAAAATGGCTGAAAGACACTTAAGGAAATGTTCAACATCTTTAGTCATCAGAGAAATGCAAATCAGAACAACTCTGAGATTCCATCTTACACCTGTAAGAATGGCCAAGATAAAAAACACTGATGACAACTTATGCTGGAGAGGTTGTGGGGAAAAGGGAACAAACCCTGTTTGTTGTGGATGCCAGTGTGGTGACTTCTCAGAAAATTAGGAAACAACTTTCTTCAAGACCCAGTAATACCACTTTTGGGTATATATCCAAAGGATGCTCAATTGTGCCACAAGGACATATGCTCAACTATGTTCATAGCAGCACTTTTTGTTATAGCCAAAACCTGGAAACAACCTAAATGTCCTTGACCGAAGAATGAAAAAGGAAAACGTGGTACATTTACACAATGGAGTACTACACAGCAGAAAAAAAAAATGATGATATCTTGAATTTTTCAGGAAAATGGATGGAGCTAGGAAACATTATTTTGAGTGAGGTAACCCCGACACAGAAAGACAATTATCACATGTACTCACTCATAGGTGGTTTTTAAACATAAAGCAAAGAAAGCCAGCCTACAAACCACAATCCCAGAGAACTTAGACAAGGAGAACACTGAGAGAGACTACATGGGAAGTAAAAAAAGACAAGATCTCCTGAGTAAATTGGGAGCATGGGGACCTTGGGGAAGGCTGAAGGGAGAAGGGGAGAGGTAGGGAGGGGAGCAGAGAAAAATGTGGAGCTCAATAAAAATCAATAAAAAATGATATTCTAAGTTTAGTTAGTGTATATACAAATAATTTATATTATGTATGTTTAAACATGTGACTTATCAATATATTTCTGTAATTTTGGTCCATATCCATTTTAACTAAAGTATTCTTCAGTAATCATCCAATTGAAGCATACACCAAGGATTAAGAAAAAAGTACTTACTCTAATATAACAGAAAAACTTTTTATTTGACCCTTAGAAATAAAAAGAACTCTGGGCTTGTAGTTCATGGTTATTTTCACATTACTACCCAGTTTATTTAACTTTACTTAAAAAAATGTAAGCCCACAAGTATTGCAAGCATCAGGGGTGTAGCCTTTAAACCAATGATTTAAAAATTGCTGGGTACAGACATGCTTCCCCAACATTTAACAAGGGCTTCTGTTTCTACAACAACAAAATCAACAGGATTCAGAATCTAAAATCAATCCCTCTTTCCCCTCAAACATCAGGAACACAGCATACCTTTTCTATTTTCAATCTGGAACTTAGCGCCAATATCAAGCAGGTATTTTACAGTGTCTAGTCTACAGCTTTCGATGGCTCTACATAAAGGAGTGGAGTTGTTGATTGACATAGCATCTATTGTAGCCCCAGATTTAACAAGTAGTTCAACAATGTCTTGCTGGCCAGCATGGCATGCGAAATGAAGTGGAGTCCACAGAAAATTATCTGTTGCATTAACATTCGCCCTGTATAATACGACAGATGCACTAATTAAGGATTCCAGTTGTTTCAAACAACATTGAAACAGAATCAAAGTAAAGAATTTCATGCAATTTTTCCCTTTTTAAAAATTATCAGTTGGAAGAGCTCTGAGAAAAGTAAACTATGTAAAATATTTTTTTATGTTTTAATATGCCCCCAAATGCTTTTGTTTTGCATTATTTCGCAGCCTTAATATATGTTTATATATAAAACATATGTATATATACATATATACACATACATACATATGTGTTGCTTAAAAAGTTACTTAGGTGCTGTTTTTGCAAAGATTAAAATCAAGGAAAATTCTAAATCCATTGCATTGGAAATAAATCTGAGCAAAGAGATAAAATTTGTAGTAGTCTACTTTGTTTCTGCTGTCTCTACATGATCTGAAGTTTAAATAAATGTTCATTATTTTAAAAATGTAAGCACTATAATGTATTATTTAAAATTATAGTCCTCATTAGAACTTCACTGCCCCAAAGTTATTTTTTAGTTACTCTGTCTTTTGATAATATGCAAATGAGTACCTTTAACATGAAACACCAGAGCATCATTAAATGTCTTTCTCGTGCATTTGCAATAATTGTGCGGATAAGAGCGTTGCATATTTTAACTCATTTAATCGTCAATGATTTTAGAGCTGGTCCTTTTAGAGCTGATTGTATACTTGGGGGAACGGAGGGATTCAAGTGTTCAGAAACTTGCTTCCAGTTGCACAACTGTTGCTGAAGGGGCAATTAAACCCCACAATGGTTGTAGTTTTAAGAGAGAAATGAAAAGACCATGTTTTAAAGGTCTTTACAGATTAAGCAAGGCGACTGTTCCTGTTTGGAGGTGGATGACGGGAAATGGAGAGGTAGGGATATCCTGTTACCCTGTCTGTTGTCTTTTGTCACTGGCAGCCGTTCCACTTGTTTTGGCTGTGGTCCTCCGTAAAAGAAGGGGAAGACTGAGATGTGCTTCACATCATCTCACCTTGCGTATGGCCCTAAATGCAAAGCTGAGTTGTCCCATCCATAGCAAGAAGCCAGAGACCGCAGCTACAGGACATTTCCAACCCAGAATGAAGTGTGTTTGCCCTCCCTTTGTGATCATCTTGATGGGTTACTGTCTTTGTGTATCCACAATCCCATGCGTCCCACCGCCTTGCCTGCATCCTTGTCAGGTCATTGGCTGTCCACTGCAGGGAAGGAAATGAGAAAACCCCAAGCCCTAAAGCATACCCCCTTTCAAGAAGAAACTTGACCACATCCATGTTGCCACTGGCACACGCTGTCATGAGTGGCGTCTTGTAAGAACTATCCTTCATATCCACAGGTATTCCTGCCTCGAAAGCCTTTTTCAGAGAGGCCAGGTCTCCTGCCTTGGTGATAAAATTAATATTTGCGAAGACCTTCCCGGGACCATCGATGTACCACTCGGAATCGTCCTGGATGGGGTGCTCAGGAGGGTGGTCCCGGTTGAACCTGCTGGCGTCGGTGACGTTCTGGTAAGTCTCGATCATGTAGTAGGGCGGGCCCCCGTCTATCCGCCGCGGAAAGGCGTTCTCCGGAATGGTGCAGATCGGGAGAGGCAGAACGAACTTGCCTTTCTTTGGCTTTTTGCCCAAACCCTTTCTCTTTTTCTTAGGCCCGAAAGATCCCAAGACGTAAGACTTACTTAAGTATTTGGTTCCCTTAAAGAACTCATTAAGGTTGACCCCGCCTCCCCGGCTTTTTTCGTGCATTTGAGCAATGGAAAGCAGCTGCTCAGAGGTGGCAAAGTCTTGCCTCTCCTCCAGGGTCGTCACGAAGTCGTCTTTGCTGACCACGCCATCGCCCCTATCCACGAAGGAAAAGGCTTCCCGAAGGAAAGCCTCGTGCTCCGCAGACCAGTCGTGTAGCCTGAGGGCCCAGAGTGGGTTAGGATTTTTGACTCCAGGCTTCGCGAGTTTAGCTGCAGTCCTCTCTGCTCTGCGTATCTCCTTGCCTGCAGCTTTGAAGCCTCCATCTTTTGCGACAGCCCGGGGTGTTTTATGTTCCAAATTTTTCCATTTTAGGTCACATCCTAAAAAAGAAGCATCGTTGTTAAGAATATGCGAAAGTTATCTGCTTGCCCCCACAAAATGACACTCCCAACTATTTTCTTGAGTTCATGCAGTCAGATGTTTTGTCCTTAAAACTGATGTATAAAGAACATACTTAGCCACTGTAATTACCAAAACAAATAGCAATTCATTTTCCTGAGAGCTTCACTTGAGTGAATTCTGAGAGACAAGATTACTGTATGTATCTGTTCATCTGTATCCCTGTAGATAGAACTTAGGTAACCAATATCATTAGATGGGGTATTTGCAGGGGAGGTGTTGCTAACAGGCAGAGGGAGGGTGTCCTGGAGCTCAGTAATAAGACTCTGCATCCAAAAGCTTTCACAGGAATCCATCAGTTCAGAATACAGCAGAATGCCTGGGTCTTTATTTCATACAAAATATTTTGCAAGCTTAACCAATATTTCACATTTTCTCCATTAATTGAAGGTAATTTATACTAATTGGCTGTTTTTTTGGTAAGACCATGCAAACAACCTTAACAGCTGAAGAACTAAATTGTTTAATCAAAGTTGAGCATTCCAGACTTGTGTTTGTACACAAGATAAATATTAAAATTTGTTATTTTACCTTCTTGCTCAAAATAATAAGATAAAAATTAGTAAGTCTGAGCATGTGTAACTATATCAAGGAATCTGTTTATTGCTACCAAGAAGGCTGTAATATTTTTTTAATATCTCAAGATTGAGATATTAAAAATCCATTACATAAATAAGTCAATCCATGAAAATATTGTTTCTGTTTTTTTAAATCTATGTACATTATTATAGAGGCAGACTAGGCAGCTATTTTGCCTACATGATATAATAATACCTCAAGGAGGTAGGTGACAATGAAGGTTCAGACAGTTTTACACTGGACACTTAAGAACAGGCATTTCCTGGGAGGGTGGCTGGGACAGTCCCAGGAGGAACTCCACAGCACGGGGGTGCCATAGACAAGCTCCTGCATTCACCTGACTATCTTCCTTCGCATTCACCCCAGAAATGAGGGTGGAGAGATTTTAAACACACCTTAGCTTGCCCTCCTCTTTGGAAAACCTTTTAGTGGCTAAAGGACCAGCGTTCCCTCTGATCTTGTCTGAACTTCCAAACACTCCACAGACCTCAGAGCATTTTCGACATTCATCATGGAGTCAGGCCTTCATTCTTAAGCCAAGCTCTGGCCCTTTGCTCCTCAGGGTTGCATCCCTGTATTGCATCCTAGGCTACATTATCAGTGGAGTGCATTACGGTGACATCTGTCACAGTAGGAAATCATTCACCATATTACAGATGATTAAGATCGACTCGTCCTTGAAAAATCATGAATGTTTAGAAATCTGCATGGTTAAAACTGAAATGACAGAATAAAATCCTGACGGCGGCAGATTTAAAAATAAAACTAGACAGGTTTGGGCAAGAATTGCATGGGGGAGTTTTCTCCGTTAAACAGCTTATCACTGGGAGAGATATGGGCTCACAAAAGCAAAACCAGGTCAACTATGCTGTTAGTCATATATGGTAAGGGCTCTAAAATTTATTTGTGGAGGACAGAAAAAAACTGTTTTAGTATACAGATGTATGAAATTTTTCCATTTTTCATAAACTAGAAAAAAACAAAATTCAACTGAATGCAAATGAGTCTGTACTGGAATTAAGCTTTTGATGTATACTCAGTGCGTAACTGACAAGGAGTGCATCTATGTTTAACCAACTAGTCAACATTTCACTGAAAGGGGTTTCCAAGCATACTGTGCACTGGATAACCTGTTCTCTAGCTTCAAGACAATCTAAATGTTGAGTGTTGTTTACACTGAAAATAGTCCATAAATCTTTTCATTTTGTTTTCTTTCCCAGAAAGTATTTCCATTATAACTACAATTTACCCAGAAATGTTATTTTAATTTGACATGCATTTTAAAAACAGATTAAAATTTCAAATAAAATAAAATTAGTTTCAATGTTTTTCTTTCTTGAGATTGATGTTGAGACTCTTAAAATATGAATATTAATCAACTGTAAGCATGTTAGTATTTAGTTAACACATGACAATCAAATCCCTTTGGATTTAGGTTTTAATTCCTCTTAGTATTAGAGTCATAATTCAGTGGGCAACTGTGTGAGAAAAAAAATTCAACTTTCATCCTGCATAGGGTGAGGATTGCTGGGGACTGAAAATTAAGTTGAGAGTAAGTGAGAGGCCCGGATCCTCTAATCATTTATGAGCTATCAGACAGTTTTACCTCGCTGGGCTATGTATTTACAGCAGTCTGCAAAGCCACCCATGGCAGCGTAATGAAGTGGTGTGTTCCCGTTCATTCCAATCAGCCCCATGTCTCCGTTGTAGGCAAAGAGGAGCTTCAATATCTACACAATAAAAAGGGAGTGGAAACATAGGAATGCTCATTTACTATGAAAAGATTGGCAGCCAGACCTCTGCTGTCCAATCTACTGTCTATTACCACATGTGGCTGCTGAAAATTCTAACTGAAATGAAATTTTAAAGTTCAATTCTTTAGTCTTCTTAGACACATTTAAAGTGCTCAAAGGCCATATATGGGCTAAATGTGCTGGTGAACTATAGAGGGTTTTCATCATTGCCCAAAGTTCTGTGAAACAGCCTTGTCACAGATGACAGAAATAGCCAGGCATCCGTGGCTATCAGAGGGATAATGCAGCATTGTTCTGGGTGGCAGGGATTTTAAGTGTCATAGTCAATTACATAGAGAAGTAATACTAGCACTATTCAGTGAGTAAGTGAGCAAATATATGCAGAAAAGTTAGCAAATTTATAAAATTATAAAGACCTGGGATATGTAGTCAGAGTAAATTTTTATATTTGGAAAAATCAAGATAAAACAACATAAGAATCTGAGAAAACATACCTGCCTTAGTGTAAGCAACATGAAAAAAGAGAGTGGGAGAAAAGAAAGAAGTCTTTAACAGTCAAATTTAAAGCAAAAAGCAATTATTACATCAAAAAAGCCTCCTTTGGCAGCAAAATGTGCAGCGTGGTGCCTATCATTGTCAAATGCATTCACTTCACCTCCTCTTTCCAATATGCCTCGAACTATTTCCAGTACCCCTTCTCTTGATGCTTCCATCAGAGCCGTGCGCCCTGTAGACTGGACATGAAACAAATCAAATGATGATTATACTTTTATGCATGATCCATACTCAACACAAACTTGGGTTCAATTCACTGGGTCTTGGCTTTATGTGAAGAAGTTTAATGGTCTATGTTTTTATTGGTTTCACCTATAAAGGAGGAAGCATTCAGTTAGCACTGTGTGTGACTGTCTGAAATGGAATCTGAAAGCCAGAGTCAAGGTTGCTCTGCATACCCCAATAAGAATGTCATGCAATCAAAACCTATTTCTACATAGAAAACAGAGTATAAAAAGGGGGGGAAGCATGTTAAAACTTGGCAGCATTTATTTCTAATGAGAAAAAAATCTCTTTCTGAATGTCTGGAAATGATAATTACAAAACCTGAAAAGCCCAAATTAGCCAGCTCAGGAGAGGAATCAGTATATGAGAGGCAACAAAATTCTCTTTCTATGGAAATAGATTTTATTGGGTACCAATGATACCCTTTCTGTTTTCTATAGTGATATTCTGCCTATGAATAATTAGGATCAATTTACAAATACAATTAGCAAAGAAAGTATAGAATGACAGTGATGTAAGGACAAAGTATATCATCTTCAGCACTTTGAGTAGAGATGAACAAGCTAACAGGACAAATTTTATCATCTCTCTTTTCCATCGTCCCACCCCTGCCTTTCCCTATTTATTTGTGGGAAAATAGAGTCTCACTATACCAGTAACCCTGGTTGACTTAGTATGTGTAGACCAAGCTGGCCTTGAACTCACAGAGCTCTGTCTGCCTCTGCCTCTCAAGTGCTAGAACTAAAGGCAGGTGCCACTATGTTGGGCCCCAAGTTTACCTTGATTAAGTATGAAACAAAACAAACAAAAGTACTACCACCACAAATACACCCAACCACATGACTGTGTAATAAAGTAGAATAAAGAAATATTAATCACAGGGATAGTCATACTGAGTTGATGGCATTAGGATTGGCTCCTTTCTCCAAGAATGTCAGGCACATATCCTTTACATCATGTGCTTCTTCACAAGCTTTGAGGAAAACTGGCTTCCCTTCAAAGGTGAGGTTGTTGACGTCCGCACCGTGATCCAAGGCAATCAGCGCACAGCGATAATGCCGCTTGGTGGGCAAAATGCAGTAAAACAAAACACCTGAGGAAAAACAGTTCCACCGTGAGAACTCCTGGTCCAGTGCCAAGTTGCCAGCTCTGAAATATACATACATGTAACATTACATGGACTCCAAAGGTTATATTTAGTAATACATATTTGTACACACACATATATACATATATATGCATACATTAATAACTAATGAATGAAAAAGAGGCCATAAATTTGAAGCAGAGTAGAGGCATGGTATATGGGAGGGGGTTTCAAGGCAGAAACAGCAAGGGATAAACATTATAATTAAACTAAACTAAAATCTTAAGAAAAAGGAAAAATTAAAAATTTATTATATATGAATCAATCTATTTAAATCTGTATATATTTGAATGCATGTATGTACATATGTGAGCTTGGAAGTTCCTTGGGTATTCTGAATTCCATTTGAACCCATGCTTAGAGGGAGCAAGCTCTTGATTTCAGAGCCATAAGAAGAAAAACCAAAGCTGCTCTGCCATCACGGTAATCACTTTGCTCTACCCAAAAGAGGAAAATGCTAAATTTTCACACTTGGGAACTATAATAACACTCTATATCAACATACTACATACAAAAAGTGTACTATACACAAGAGAGTGTTCCAGTCCTGACAGAGTGGTGTTAAGCAAGTTGTAGGTAAATAAATGATAAACTCCAAACTGACTTTGTAATGGGCTCACCTCCAAAAGGAGCTTTATTCAAAAATGAGCAATAGCCCCAAGGAAAAAGGCATATGACCTATGAAAAAGACACCTATAAAAAAGAAAGATAGGGAAATGGATAATAAAAGCAGGTAAATGAACATTATTTAAAAACATACTAATGAAAATGATTGGCTAGCCTGTTTTTATATTAGCAAAGAAACTGAATAAAATGCATTCAAAAATAAAACACGAAGACAAACATACCAAAAAGGACTGAAGAGATTAGAAGACAGATAGAAAGAAAAGACTGGATGGAGACAACAGGACTCAAGGAACAATATTAAAGAGTGAAAGTCACATTAGAAGCAGGAAAAGGATCTTCATCTGTTCAACTATGTTTATAGCAGCATTATTTGTAATAGCCAGAACCTGGAAACAATCTAGATGCCCCTCAACTGAAGAATGGATAAAGAAAGTGTGGCACACTCACACATTAGAGTACTACTCAGCAGTTAATAAAATAATAACATCTTAAATTTTGCATGCAAATGGATGGAATTAGAAAACACTATCCTGAGTGAAGTAACCCAGACCCAAAAGATGAATATGGTATGTCCTCACTTGTAAGTGGATACTAGCTGTGAACAAAGGACATTGAGCCTATAGTTCATGATGCTAGAGAAGCTAAGTAACAAGGTGAACCTAAAGAAAAACATATATAGTTTGCAATGATGGGTTTTGTAACTCAGAGCTCAAAGCCTACAGCCTATGTCATATCATTTTAATGGCCCATTTAAATATTCTGTTTTCTTGATCTGTAGAAATAGTAGAAATTTAGAAGTGTAGTCAGTCAAACTTCAAGAACCAGGAAACAGGATGTCAATGTCAGAGATTATCCTGGAATAAACAAAGAGGTGCCCTCTCAGCTGAGGTTGGGCAAGCCAAAAAACGGTTCCCACAGAAGGAAAAGACAGGGGCCTTGTGTTAAACTTACAAGGTTATGTGTAAAAAACACATTACATTTATTTTAATTTATGTTTTGTTTCTTCCCCTGTGACTTATTATTTTTCCAATATGTTCATATTTCCCAGTACTTTATTAACTTAATACTAATATGAATGAACATAAATATTACCCATATGGCTGTTGCATTTGCTGTAAATATTTATTTGACCTTGTTCCCAATTTTACTTCACATTTTTAGATTTTTATGTTATATGTCTCATACTGATATATTCTGTTTGATTTCTATATCTAGGTTCCAAATTAAGAAAAAAACTTTTCTTCATTACAGTGTTTTTCAGAGTTTGTTCTACACAACTTAAACTGTGCTTGAGTCCCGTAGAACAACTCCTTCATAGTCAAATATACACACAAAATTATTTTGACTTTGTCTAGCAGGAACAAAGGAGGATGCCTCCCTTAGTTTGTTTTGTTCAATGGTTATCTAATGGATTCAGCAGTGGGATCAATTTTACATGTACCACTTTTAATATACCAGTGATTCCATAGGTCACGGAAGGCCCCTCAGAAAATGGTATTCAATGAAACATTGAGGTGAGTGGGTTCTCACTCTGTAGCCCTGGCTCAACTGAGGCTCACTATGTAGACCTGGCTGACTTGAAGCTCACTCTATAGACCAGGTTGGCCTCAAACCGTTATGATCCTTTTGCCTCTGCTTCCAAGTTGGTGGGATTTCAAGCAGTGGGCCACCATGTTCAACTATTCTATGAAGCCTGAACAGCTGTGTTTTCAGTCTTTAAAAATTTAAACTGTATTTGACCTCTCAATGTATCTGAAGTTTATTTTGCTATGTGGTTCTAGTGCAAGTCATATATCAAATATCAAGTTGGCGGTGAGTTATGAAATAAGCTTTCCTCCTGTCAGAAAATATTAACAATGTAAAATGGGATTCATTTCTTGAGTGTAGATCAGTGTCGATGAATTTGTAGTTGTGACAATCCTCTGGGACAATTGATTCAATCTACCATTTTATATTGAGTCTGTTTGTAATTATCTTGTTAATTTTCATGAGGCTGGTTCAACTATGAACTGAATCTCAATTAGCTAAAAATCCCCAGATCATGTCTTCGAGAAAGATACTGTGGAATTACACATGCAATAATTCTGCCATGTATAGTATTTCAAGTTATATTTCCAAGTTGTTAAAAACTGACCTTACCTTTGGCAGGTAAGCAAAATCTACTATAGTTTTTTAGGATATCAAATGCAGTCCTTTTTATACTAACCTGGGAACCAGACAAAAGTCTACCTAAGTCCTAATTCTAACAAATCATGGTCTAAAATGTAAGGAATGTGTCCATCTAAACAAGATTTTACCCTTCACTAAAGGTGATTAAAATACTAGCTGCACACGTAATGCTGAAAGAATCTACTGAGCCAGTCGTGAGGTCCCTACTTTTAATCTCATTATTCTGAGAGCTTCATACAAGATGAAAAAATTCAAGGTTAGCCTGAGCTGAGATCCAGTCTCAAAAGTTAAACAAAAAAGAATAACAAAAGAAACCATCAAATATAGTTCTAGCTAGTCGCTCTTAAATGAGTGACCTTCAGAACTTGTTTCCCTATGATATTCCCAAAGTGCTGCAGGTTCTGAGGAAGCGATATCTTTCAGCACAGCAATGGGTACTGAGCCTTTTCCTTTAGATCTTATTTCCCTTCTAAAGCCAAGAAATGGGAAAAGCCTCTTTCTTGCTTTCTGGCTACAAAGTGAGTGCACCTGCTGATTAGAATGCTGAAGTTTTACCTTTGCCTTCATTATCAACGATCGTCATATCAGCTTTGGCTTTGGCTAAAATTTCCATGGACAACTCATGGCCCAGCTCCGCAGCCCTCATGGTAGGGGTACAGCCCATGCGGTCTTGCACATCAGGGTGAGCGCCGAGTCCAAGGAGAAAGCTAACCATGTCAATGTCATTGGAAACTGAGGCTAAGTGGAGAGCACTCAGACCATCAACAGGTTCAGTGAAGTTGATTAGCTCGGGGTATCCAAGTTTGGTCAACTTCTCTATCTGCTTCTTGTCTTTGTTGCGAACACACTGAAGAACTCTGTAGATCTGTAAGTTCTCAAGTCTCTTGTCTGCTAAAGCCATGTTAGTCACTTCTTAATAATTCTTTCTGAACTAAGACGAAAACTGCAGAGCAAAAGGGAAAACAAAGAAAGGTTAACTGTCATTGTTATTAAGTTACAGTACGTTAAAGCTCAGAAAAGAGGTTTTGAAACAGATAGGATTTAGTTTAATCACTTCTAGAAAAAATTATACGTAACTTAAAAATATGCAACTGGTATAACATTAAACTATTTCAATTTTCCCAGACTAATTCTAGCTTACACTTAACCTCTCCTCATTGCCATGGTGTTTACATGTGCTGTGAAGGAAGTGAAGTTAACTATATCGTAAGCATGAGGATATGAGTTCCCATCTGTGGCCAGCACCAGTTATTTTCCCTTCATTGAAGTGTAAATCTCATTTAGTGAGGTTCACTAAGAACATGAGTCCATTGGGCTGTGTGAGGCCCACAAGGTAGGAGCATATATAAGGAATGAGTGGTCGCAGACAGCGTTGGAGAAACCAGGAATGTTAATCATACAGGGTTGTCTTCTCAAAGGACATTAATACCTGTTTTCCACCCAGAAGGCTGGGAGTGGATATTGCTAATTACCGGTGACCTTTGCTATCTATAGAGCCAGGCATCACCCAAATCCTCCGGAATGCTTATCACAGACTCATCTTTCCATAGACATTATCTGTAGCATTTTTTTCTGAGTCAACAGAACCCACCCTTAGGGGAGATGTCACAGGGACTTTATAGCCTGCTGACTTCAATGCTGTATCCTTCAGAGACTACAACAGATCCTAGGCCCTTAAGCTATAGAACTCATCTTCATGGTGGAGATCATATGTTCTTTGCAAAAGAGTCTCAATGTAATATTGCCTTAATTTTATTGTGTACAGGTGATCGGGATAATTGTTATAACCAGGAAAATTCCCCCCCCCCCCACCAAATTGTACTGGATTCATATATGTCTAAAACAAACTAATCTGGTGTCAAACTCCAGAAGTTTTGACTCAGCATTGGCTAAGTCATGGTGACCCAGGTTTTATTTGCCCCCACCTTTTATCAAATCTAACTTCCTTCTTTGGTATGCCTTATGTTGGCACCAAGTAGCTAGCCTTATGTCCTATTACTTCCACAACAATCTGTGAATTCTATTCTCGAGCTAACATGTGCAATGGAGAGATTCTATTTTATTACAAAATTATCAAGTAGACACATTCTTTTCCCCCACCTCAATCTGGCTCCTTCACCAACATGTTATAGGGCAGTGAAGTACACCATTGTTCTTTGTTCCTTCTTCCTGTCTCCATAGGCAACCAGGCTAGGCTCCATTGCCTATTTCTTCCTTTATCACTGCCTATTCCTCTACTGTAATCTTAGCTGACACTTCTTTTCTTATGACTGACATCTCCTTTTTGGAGTGTCTTGGTAGATAGAGCACAGGCCTCTATTTTATCCTTGGGAGCTCTGTGACTAGTGCCATCTCCTTACGTTTATCCTAATTTTCAGCATCTGAGTCTTTTACTCTCAGGTTTGTGTAGCCTCCTCATGAGCTCTCCCCAGACGGAAAAGGACTATTTGTCATCTGTAGCTGATGGGCTTCACTAACGTGTCATAGCCAAGGGCCAGTTGACACATGCTGGGGGAGAATGAGCATTTCTTTTTCAGGTTGTGACCACTGGTAAGTTGTCTATGTTCCAGCAGATGGAACATAGATCGTGCCTATACAGGCAACCTTATTTGGACAAAGTGGAATACAAAACAATAAAATAAAAATGATGACAGGAAGGGTGACATGTTGGGAAATATCCAGGGATAGCTGAAGGGGGGGGGGAATGGAGGGTGGATACAGTCATAATATATTCCATATATGTACGAAATTCACAAAGAATAGTTTACTTTTAAAAAGTAACATCATCATTGCAGAATATATAAAATTACCTTGACCCCCATTTCTTCCCGTTTCTAATAATGGTATCAAAAGCCATCCACTTACTCCGATCACATCACTAGAGTTACGTTTCATTCTTTTTTCTTCTTCACAGACACCTCCACTCAAAAATCATCAGCAAATCTCATGAGCTCTGCTGCTGGTATATATCTCGATATCAACCTTGTACTATTGCCCTAGGCCAAATCTTTGCCAGACTTCCTGTTTGTCTCTCTACTTATTCCATTCTTCAGACAACTTCAAGGAAAAAAGTCTTAAAAATGTAGATCAGATAGAGGCATTCACACTTTTGACTCCAAATTTTTTGGACGATTTTCTTTTAAATTGCAAAGTGTGTGTTCAATGTCCATACATTCACCACTTAGGGGTTACCAATAAGGCTACCAACACTTGCATGATTTCATATCTATCCATCCCTTTATCCTCTGATTAAGCTCAATTCTTCATGCAATTCCAAGTACCGACACATTTTAATATACATACCCTGAACTTGAATCTATTTTTTCATATTTTTAAATTTTTTTAAACAATCTTTTTCATTTTCCATACCAATCCCAGTTCCTACTCCCTCTCCTCCTCCACCCTACCCACCTCCCCCCATCCACTCCTCAGAGAGGATGAGGCCTCCCATGGGGAGTCAACAAAGTCTGGCACATCACTTTGAGGCAGGACCAAGACCCTCCCCCACCCCGTATCTAGGCTGAGCATGAACTCGAATCTATTAGGTATTTGGAGTCCTTTTCACATTTTGACTATAATATGAAAATTCCAGCCTGATCTACAGAGTGAATTCCAAGAGAGTCAGTTCTACATAGAGAAAGTCTATCTTGAAAAAAAAAAATATATTTAAACTGTGCTTTTTTTGTCTTTCCCATTAGAATATGGTCATCATGGAACATAAGATTTATAATACTGTTATTTCTCTATGCCCTAGAACCTGAATTATAAGGATGCATTTAATGAGTACTTTCTCAATACTTAATAGATTCAAGCTAAAAGAATTGAAGAAGAAGCATGAAAGAATGTTCCAGGGTTTCTGGGTTGAACCACTAGATACCTGTCTCTGAAATGGGCTGCTCACAGTGGGCTCCACATTGGTCAGGAAAAGTAGACAGCCCTTTGACATGCTGAAAGGATACACAAGCTGATAGCCAGTTTTGAGACGTCAGGAGAGATGTCTGATCCAGGTCCGTGGTGGGTGATGAGGTCTTCAGCAGTAACAGGGCATCTGAAATGGGGTCAAGGAGAGCAGCCATCAATATCAAAGCTATAACACCAAGCCATTCCCTGTCCTCCTCCTTCTTCCCTTTCCCCTTTTGCTGCTGAGATTTCAGGACCCGTATAGCTGAGAAACTGGTGTCCTCTTTCCTTCCAGTAGGCCCCGATACGGTGGACGAGGAAACCAGAGAATGGAGTTTGCTCAAACCTTTGAATAAACAGTCTCCAAGTAAACCCTGGGTCTATCACCCATCTGCCTTTGCAGCATGGCTTACTGACTCTCATTTCAGATACATCCATAACTCACTTGCGGTATGGTTTCATACTCCACATATATACACATAGATATGGAATATAGAACAAGGTACTGTTAAATGACTCTACTGAAGCAAGCCTGCCTTATTTGTGAGGGCAGGAGCTTCGCAATCAGACACTTTGATGTTGCCTGAGTCCATTTACTAAAACAAAAATACTTCCCCCAAACACAAACAACAAAAACTGACATCATGGTCCAATCAAGCTTTGATCATGGGTTCAGCAGGTCCTGAGTCAGTCTTTGGGTTGGAAGACAGTGGCATGTAATTACAGTGTTTTGTCTTGAGTCTTTTATTTGAAGTCTGAATATTCTTAAATTATATTTTAAATACCCACCCCTTTCTGCTCTTCCCTTCTGTATGCTTTCTGATGATTTTCCAGGGGCGTTTTCAATTCACGGGGAGATACAGAGACCTTTCAATTCTCCACATGGCCCATAAGAGGGGTGACCCATTAGGAAACTGGATGGAGCTGCACTTGACAGAGGGGTATAGTAGAGGGAAGTCTACTGTGATCACCCCTCCTCTGCATCCATTTCACCCACGGGTTGCATCCACATAAACTACAATAGCCTGTTTTTGGTGATTTAATCTGTGAACTGGGGATTACACAACGGTTGTCACTTTGTGGGGCGGGATGAAAAGGAAACGAGAATTGTTGCAAAAATATTTAGACAAGTCCTTCAGGACACGCTGGCTGTGAATAATCACTACCTCTATGGATTTCATTTCAGTCTACCCAACGGCGAACGTACATTTGTGGGCTTTTCTATGGTATCTTCAGTTTTGAGTCCCAGAAAAACTTCAGAGATGAGAAGGGAGATGTCTTTTCACAGCAACGGGTAGGGTACCAATCTCACCTTTTAGTCCTAGAGGCGATCAGGAGCCGGATATCTCAGAGTAACTGAGTCCCTGGTCTTGTGAGGGCCCCTGTTCTCTGTGGGCTGGGACTGGCCCCAGCCAAAGCCTTCGGCCCCAGTATTGAATGGTGTCCCTTCCGGCAGAGCAGGCCAGTCTGCGCGAGCAGCGAAGGGTGTGTGTGTGTGTGTGTGTGTGTGTGTCTGCCAGGGTGCGGCCAGGTGATCATAGGAGGTTAGATGCCGCCGCCAGGCTGGGCCCACTGTGAGCTTCACCCACGCACGGCCTGCTGCCAGGGCAACCACGCAGGTGCGCGGCTGGGCGGAGCTTGCCCTAGGCCCCGCCCACCGCTTGTCGCTCCAGTCGGAATGCTTCTAGAAGGGAAAGTTAGGAGTGAGCCACCAGGAAGCCACCCTTTGTTTCTGTTCACCCACCTTCGCCTGCCCTCAATCAAAACCAAAAACAACAACAACAACAACAACAACAACAACAAAAAAAAAAACCGCAGAAAAGTAAAGCTGCTTGGGGTAAATAGTAATAATTAAATACACAATAGTTTACTGTGTAATAGTAAGTAAAAGTGAAAGATGCAACAAATTGTGCAAACAAAAATGATTTTTTGTGTATACATTCCTAAAATTATTTAAACAAAAATAGGAATAAATATGGAAAAATTTCATTTCATGGCAACGCCTTCCCTCCATACACACACACACCATTTTGGAGGCAAATTTTGAAACTGTTTATGTGAACGAATAACCTGTATTATTTAAATGTTTATTTTATGAACACAAGTGTTTTCCTGCAGGCCTCTGAGTCACTATTTGCACACAGTGCTCACAGAGGTCAGAAGAGGGTGAAGCTTTCCACTGAAATTGGAGTTACTGAAGGCTGTGAGTCGCCACGTGGGTGCCGGAAACAAACCCACCGGCCCTCTGCAAGAACAACAATGCTCTTAACCACTGACTCATAACTTTAACCTACACTTTCATGGTTAAAAATAAATAATTTGAAAAAGTTTCTAAATAAAAGTTTAATGGTCTGTGTCACCCAAGCCATCTTATCTACCACAGAGATAATGCTTTAAAATATTTTAAGGACTATTACACAGAAAAATACTAGATGATATATAGATAGTATGAAGGACATAAAAAGCAACGTGACTGAAGAAAAAGAAAACTGGGAAAAAATGAAAAAGAAAGGAAGAGAGAAAGAAGTAGAGAGACAAAGGCAGGAAGCTAATGCCAGGTTTTATCAGTGGACACTGTATTTCTTCCCAATACTGAACTCTCCCCTTCCTGACCTTTGTCTGTACTTTGTATTTAATGTCCCCTAGTTTACAGAAATACATTGCTTCCTGTAATAGGTGTTTGGTATAAAATCACATGTTTATAAATTTTATTAAAATGGAGAAAATAGCTGGTCGTGGTAGCTCATTTTTGTGATTCCTGTACTTTGAGAGGCTGAGGTGGGAGGGAGGCTAAGTCTATAGTAAGTTTGAGGCCAGTCTGAAATTTGTGAGGCCCTGTCCCAACAATAACCACTGCATACACTATACACATACATACATACATACACACACACTTTATTTAACAGTTGCACGCTATTCCATTGCATTCTTATTCCCTGCACCTTTTAAGCCAGCAGTACTGTTGGTGGATTTCCAATATTTGTTATTAAAGCATAGCTTCTAGGACCATGTTTGCTCATATTCTTTAGAAAAGTAAGTACAAGAATTTCTCTAGGTTGTAAGCTAGCAGTGAAACTCCCGGGACATAGATTACATATACTATCAAGATAATGATAACGTGTTTGCCTTATTTTGGTGATGCAGTTGATGTCAGTGGTTTAATTCTGAGATCTGTGAAATCATAAATATGGCACATTTTGGAGGATCCACATTTAGAAAATGGAAGGGAACCGACAAGTAAGTCCTTCAGAACTATTGACGGGAAGCTGACAGAATGTAGCACTTAGCTTACACCAACATAAAGTGTGAATGTAAAACAGGACACTGGCTAAACTGTGCATTTGCCTAACATGTTCTAATTTACTCTGTTCATGAGCCTAGTATTTCATCTTTAAATTAAAGCTATCTTTAATTTAAATTAAAATAAACATTTAGGATGTAGTCCTAGACATTTTCCCAAACACTTGGTAAATAAAATTAATTACGTCACTCGTGTTTATAAAAATTGTCACTAAATCTCCATAGATAAGTTACTTTTGTTATCGGGAACTTTGAAATTTTTGTTTGCTAACTGGTAGTTATCTATAGTCTGTTGATTAATCCAAATTATATTGTTGGTAACTCATAAAGACTGCCAGTGGGTGAGGTGTATTTAATTAGAAATAAAATGAGCTGAGTCCTAAATACGTGTCAACATAGGGTTGAGATAAAGCTGTCAAAGTTGTTTTACTGTTACTGTCTTCTTCGCACAATTCTTTATAAAACTCTCTCTCTTCTAAAGCCCATCCTTGCTTTAACTCTTCCCCTGTTTCTGGGTGTGCCATTGTGTACTGGGAAAGGCTGCTGTCGGGCCATCCTGCACAGGGATGTAAAGCTGTGTGTTGTACAAGTAAATCACATATCAACAACAGATACTTTGTGTCCTTTCAAATGATAAATAAAACACGTCCCAGGATCTTGAACTGAGACTTACGTTGGCCACCGACCTGACACACCACTCAGCCCATGCAGTTGCAGCTGCAGCTTCCCTCGCTGCTGCACTGCAGCGCTTCTGGCCACGCCTTGAGTGAGGGTTGAATATGAGCAATTTGTGGATAATTATATTCAGGTCAGAATCTACACTTTCTCCAGCTTAAAGAAGCTATTTTCTGATCTCACGGTGGGAATAAATATCTTGGAAGCTCTTGCTGCGTACATTTTCTTAGCTTGAGTCTTGATTCTTCTGAATAGTCTCATCTATTTCTAAGATTTTTTTTTCTTTTACTGAATTTTGAAATGCTTACATCAAGTGGATTACTTATCACTCAAAGACAGAATTTCTAACTAGGGAATATTATGGTCTGCTTTTGTAATAGTGCACTGTTTATTATCATGTCCACTTCTTGCACTAAGCTTTTGGGATTTTCACTTATGAAAAAGATCAGTGCTAGTAATTCAAAATAGTTTATGCAAGTTTTCAAATGGCCTCATGTGTGACTGGTATAATTCTTGTAACTTCTCACATAATGTGGTTGTATCCTTTACTCTCTTATTTTAGGTGCAGCTTTTCTCTTTAATCAGAACCACGAAGGATTTTCTGTTTTCTAGATCGTTACAAAGAAGGCACTTTTATGATATATCCTTTCTAATATATTTTTAATTTTATTGAATTCAGCTGTTTTCCTTTAATATCCCTTAATAGCACTATTCATTTTACATGTTTTTATTCACTAAATTTAGGTTAAAACTGTTTTATCTCTAATAGACTTTATTAATGTAGGCCCTAAAGGATATATATTTTTCCTTGAACACATTTTCATTCGTGTCTCCTGGTCTTAATAATAAGTAGTCTTTTAATTGCTTCATAAAGAGCAGAAATATTACTTGTGCACTCTTTGATGCCAGGATGGAGTATGTTGCTTTACTTTCAATTAATTAAACTGTTGATCATTTGGAAATAATTAATTTGCTATGTTATGATCAGATAGTGGGACTATTAACTGACTTTAAGAAATAATTCATAAAAGGACATAAAAAGTGTATTATCTGGGAAATGAAATGAATATATTTAATCAACTTTATTGTATTATTCCATTTCCTCTGTGTTTGACTATTTTTAAAATCTGTTCAATTCATAATATATTAAATCTTCAGTAATAAGAATGTTTTATCATACTGTTCTTACATTGTTAGCAGTTTGTACTTTATCTGCTGCTGTTTCTTGATCCATCTCAATTTGGACTTTGGTCTATCATCTCTTTGTTCTCAGGTAGAGTCATGGTGATGGACTTCAGTGCTCAAGTCTGGCTATTCTTTGTGAATGTGAGGAAAGGTAAGAATCTGTGCTCCTGTGAAAATACTGGTCATCTCGAGGTAATGCGGATTATTTATATTATCCACTGAGAACCACACAGCTTGAGTTCCTTCCATTTCACACTCAATGCATCTTGTTTCCTATAAGTGCAATGTAGTGGGAAGGACAGTCGGACATCAGAGATGAGGTCACAAAAAACACGATAGCTTCTGACTCTTAGAATTTTGATCTGAGAGCAGAGAGGAACCGAAGCCTCCAGCCAACAGCTATGGCCTAGACACCTAGAAGGTCTCAATGTTCCTTGTCTCCGTCTGGAATCACCATCTTTAATCCCAGCAGAAGTTCAGAACTAGCCCCACCTGTAGACAAGTGGAGTCCACAGAGACCAGGTTTCTTCTGTTTTAAGCCAGGAAGTTTTGGTGATGATTTTTTAGAGAACAAATGATAATATATTCACTTTTCCTGAGGATGATGAATTGTTTATAGATCATGTGTGAAACCGTGCTGTTGTTCTTGCATTGTGATTCAACAACTCATACTGAGAACTTCTCTGCTTTAAAACAACAACAACAACAACAAAAAAACCCCGTCTTGTCCAGGTTCCCTTAAACCCAAAGTTCAATGAGCCTCATGACTTGGCCCCCAGAGTAAGTGAGATTGCAAGTATGTATCATCATGTTCTGCCATACTTTTCTTAAGCCCTGAACATTTCTTTCTGGATCATTTGTTTGTGACTTGAACTGTATCTCCAGGATTTGCCTCAGCTAGAATTGGCTAAACTTCTCTGAATTCTTGTAATCTGTAGATACGCTTACAGTACTCTGATGAGTATTTTATCATGTGTTGAATTTCTGTGGTCAGGTCCTTTGCCTGAGCACCCTGAATGTTTCCTACTGCCCACCAACAACTCCTACTTCCCTCCAGTGAGTAGGTATTTTACTCTTTTATTTATTTTTTTTATTATATATTTTTTTATTGAGAATAAGAAAAAAAAGTTTCCGCCTCCTCCCAGCCTCCCATNCTCCCTCTCCAAACCGAAGAGCAGTCATGGTTCCCTGTTCTGTGGAAAGTCCAAGGTCCTCCCCCCTCCGTCCATGTCTAGGAAGGTGAACATCCACTGAACTGAACAAAGAATTCTCAAAAGAAGAAGTTCAAATGGCCAAAAGACACCTAAGGTCATGCTCAACCTCATTAGCAATCAGGGAAATGCAAATCAAAACAACTTTGAGATATCATCTTACACCTGTCAGAATGGCTAAAATCTCAAAAGCACCGATGATAGCCTTTGCTGGAGAGGCTGTGGAGGAAGGGGTACACTCATCCATTGCTGGTGGGAATGCAATCTTGTGCAACCACTTTGGAAATCAGTGTTTCAGTTTCTCAGGAAATTCGGGATCAACCTACCCCTGGACCCAGCAATACCACTCTTGGGAATATACCCAAGAGATGCCCTATCATATGACAAGGGGATTTGTTCAACTATGTTCAGAGCAGTATTATTTGTAATAGGTATTTTACTCTTCTTGAACATCCGGTGAAATTTCCTTTCTACTTTGTAAACTTTGCTTCTTCCTTAAAATTTGAAACATTTTCCCTTCGTTATTTTTATTTTGGAAAATAACCAGGATGTATTTAGGTTGGCACTTTATTAATTTTGCCTAGAGACCAGGGGCCTCTTTTCATGTACAGACTTGGGTTTTCATTTGCTTTTAATCATTTGTTTTATTTTTAATTTTCATTGGTTTCTGTGAACACTGGTAGCTCAAAAAGGTGGCAAGATGGCGCTTTGACGTACTGAGGAATTGCTTGGGGATCAGAGTTAAAATGTAGATTCTGTTTCTGAGGACCTGGAAGGCCAATGAGATACCGGTGTGTATAGGTACAAGTGATGCTAGAGCTGTCAGGCCTTTCTAAGATCATCCCCCAGCCCAGTCGATCATAGGGAGACTCCATGAAGACGGGAATTTGAAATACTTGCTTTGTCTCCCCCCCACTTCCTATGCTGCAGGAAATATAAACAAGGAATGTGGTTGGAGGGGGGGGGAGTGGAGAAGACTGAGTTTGGGGAAGTTACACTTTGGCTCTTGCACTCTTCCGAAATACAATCACACAAGGAGAACAGAAGTCTGCGCATGCACCTCCAGATGAGAGACAATAGCTATCTATCTATAGGTCACTTGTTCCAGAACACAGAGATGGTTACCACATCTCATCTAGAGACTTCCCCAAAGAAGAGGCTCCATGTAGATTTAAGCCAGCAGTAATCCACTTCCAGTTTATTCTTTTAACCTTTCAGAGGGAAGCAAATAGGATCCTAAGAATTTCCTGAAGTCCAAAGGGAATCTCTGAGACTAGTGAGTTGAAATAGAGAGCCAGTCTGGAAAAGGAGCAGTGGAACAACAGGAGCCCATAGAGCAAAGACAAAAGCAAAACAACTTACACAACAACAAACACCAAATCTATAGTTTGTAGGCTTTGGTGCTTCAGAGCTCAGGCTAAAATCCAGAAAAGCATGTGCATTAGCTATGTTGAAACTTGCGTGTAAGTAATTATTTAAATTTCTGACTCTCCCTGCCTGCTCAGCTCCATAGTAGAACCAACTGTTGACTTCATAGAGAGGTCGCTATGGTCCAAGTATTCCACAAGATGTGCTCAGTGAGCATCCATCAGACCCGTGGATGGGTTGCATGCTAGTACTGATAGTGCTTGGATTTTATTGATCTATTAGTTAGGATACTTTAGGGGAGCAGAATCAAAGGGATTAACATACAAAGAATTTCATGAGTCAAAATGTAATACAAAATACAATGTCTGGTAATAAGAATTTAACTGTAACAACAAAATCACACTGAGAGCTGAGAACTGAGTCCTTGAAACTCAGTGCTTCAGCAAGGGGAGTAGTCCCACAGTAATTCTTTCTGAGGGCAGGCTATCAATAGCTGGTAGTTGCTCAGTCCACCAGCCTCAAACTGGTGACAAAAATTCAGAAGGTTCCTGGAGAACTACTGGTCCTAAGTCCAGGATGAAATCTTGGAAATGTTTTTACTGGTATCTTCGAAGGAAATGTCTTCATTATCAGTAGCAGGAGAAGCAGCAGCAGCAGAACAAATTAAGAGTTGTAAGAAGAAAGGCAAGGCAAGACAAAGTTGTGATGATCTTCCTTCTACCATGCTCCCTTTCCTTAAACTGCCATCAGAAGTTGCTGCTCACAGTGGCATACATCTTCACTTGGAATAATTTTTCTGGTGTATTCCCGACTCAGGTGCTAAATTGACATTAAAACCAACTAACATAATTGACTAACTAATATAACTACTATTTTAATAACACACAGAGAAAAATGTTAGCATAGATATTGAATATGAAAACTTTGAATTCTTTAAAAAAAAAACCAAGGGGAATAGAGCTGTACAAAAACGGGGATTAGTTATTGAAAAGATGACCGTGGTTCATCCATGATTTAACTGGAATAATGGAGTTCACACCCCATTAGGAAGCCTGCAAGCGTCTTCTGACCCTGAGATGAAACATCTTAGCACAAGAGCCTGCCAGCCCAACCTAAGAAGAGCAAATCCAAAGAACTTGAACTTCAGTGAACTTGAGTTAACTGAACTTCCCATATTTTAAGGATTTTAAGATAAGTCTCTTACCTATGAAAAAAAATCTGTCTTTTATCATATCCAATAGTCATCTTCATTTGGCCCTTTGACTTATATATCTACTATGTATAATGGAAATATGGTTTGAATAGCCACCCAGAGATTATAGTTTACCTGAAATATGAAGGGTCTATATTAACTGATAGCTATGCTCTCCCAACTTTTTTTTTACTATTCTATATGTCTGTAGAGTAAATATACAATGTTTTGATTAGGTTTAAGCTCAGTGGTGGAATTAATATTAGTTGTTAACTTATTGCAATTATAGAAAGTAATTTCTCTTATTTGAATTCCCTGGAAAAAAAGCAAAATAAATTGCTATAATTTCAAAATCATTTATATACTACACATCCTAGAATTTAAGAATATATCTACAAAAAGTATAAAATTAATGTTGTTTAGATAATTATATCCTCTCAAAACAAAACAAATTAAATATTTGCCCAATCTCAAGATGATTAGATATTTACTCTCAATGTATTTATAGCTAGTGCTTCTCTCTGGTTTCAAATAATTAAAGTATATTAAATCTTCCAATCAGTAATTAGAAGCTTCTGAAGAACATTCTCAATTCAGTGAAGATATTTAAGTAAATAAAATTCAAGCACTATATTTTCATACTTCATAACTCTTTGCCCCTTTTAGAGTAATGACTGTTCCTTCTTATCCTGTAACAATATTTGATTTTTCTTTAATTTTCTATTATTTAAAACAGTGTTTTGGGGTCTGAGGCTGCATGTAGATAGAGCCATGGACTAGGAACTTATTGATTTTTTTTGTTTCTTTTCTCACAAGTGACATTTTACCCAATGCTGCTAAGTTAGTAAAAGACTAAGCTTGAGATAGAAAATATTCTCAGTCACTTTCCAGTTTTACCAGTAACATTCATGACATCGTTTCTATTACATAAGGCCAAGCAGCAAAATGATCGTTGTGCAGAAAATTTATTTTCTTGTGCTAAGTTTTTGCAAATTTAAAGTAACTCATTTTCAAAACAGTGACCACATTTTATAGACAGAAGTACTTGAGAAGAAATTACTACTTTAAAAAAATCCTTGCCAATTTCTCACTTTTATTATTTTAAAATGTTTCTCAGATAATTTAGGAAGATCATCAAGTAATTTGTATTGTGGTAAACTTCGAATGTGTTTTTGAGTCAGGGTTTTGTTTTGTAGCCTAGGCTAGTTTTGAACTCTTGATCCTCCTGCGTCTGTCTCCCTAGTGTTGAGATTGCAGACTCCTGGGAGTCATTAAATGGTTTCCACATTTAAGCTGTGTTTGAGCAGTAATAAAAATAAAATGATCACAGACTTATAAATAGACACTCTAAATCATTGCTGGAATAAATCAAAGATTAGATCAATAGTAAGAAAGTCCATGTTTATAGGCTCAGTTTTGTTGACACACTGAGCTCTGTATTCAACAGAGTGCTCACCAAAATCCTGGATGTGTTTTTAGAGAAATTAACAAGCCAATAAAATATTTATGGATATATAGGGGACTTGGAAGAAATAAAATTGGTTGTTATTAAAAATGACCAAGCAGAGCAAGACTGGTAGGACTATGGAGAAAAGAATATTTCCCCACTATCCATGGGACTTAAAGTACTAAAGTACAAAGTAGTATGTAATAGAGATGCCATATCCCCCAATAGTCCCCTTTCTGGTTACCCATCCAAAGGAGGCAGCTGAGCATAAGAGAATGTGGCACTGCCTTCGTCACTAGAGCATTATTTATAATAGTTGAGAAATAGGAACGATCTAGTATCCATCATGTGAATGGACAAAAAAAAATTACATAAGGGCCACTGAAATGGCCCAGCAATAAAAACACATTCCCTGCAAGCCTTGTGGCCTGAGTTTGATTCAAAAACTCATGGTACAAGGAGAGAATCAACTCCTGTAAGTTGTCCTCTGACCTCTACACATGCACTGTGACACATGGCCAACCCCCATTTCTCCCTTTCTCCCTCTCCCTCTCTCCTTTCCTCTTCATCCCCCTCTTGTTCCTTCTTCCTGCTCCTTCTCCTGCTCCTTGCGCTCACGCACATACAAACACTAACATGTAAAATCATTTTTTCAAAAGAGAGAGAACTGTAGTACATATATAAAACAGAACAAAATTCAGCCATGGAACCATGGAAACAAAGACTTCCTGTCATCTTGGACAGCAGTGTTGGATGTGAGTGAAGAGCCTTAGATGGTGCGGCTGTGTGCTGATTATACATAACAACCAATGTACTGTGCAATTCAGCTATCAAGAGCAGCCCATCCAGGGTGTCATGAGGGCTGTACCATACAATACAGAAGTATTGTATTTTGAATGTTTTTGGTGTAGGAGGTCTTTCAGTATTTGTGTTGCTTTCATTGGTTAATCAATAAAGAAACTGCTTGACCTGATAGGGCAGAACTTAGGTGGAGAAGACAGAACTGTTCTGGGAGGAAGAAAGCAGCAGATAGAGCCGAGCCACCATGAAGCTGCAAGGTCAGACATGTTGAATCTTTCCCGGTAAGCCACAACACGGTGACATACAGATTATTAGAAATGGGTTGAATCAAGATGTGAGAGTTAGCCAATAAGAGGCTAGAGCTTATGGGCCAAGCAGTAATTTAATTAAAACAATTTCTGTGTGGTTATTTCAGGGGTTAAGCTAGCCAGGTGGCAGGACACGGCTTGCTCCTTCATACTATATGTTTTCACTACAAAATGTGATAAATGCTGGAGGAGAGATGCTTAATTTGATTATGTTACCATTATATAATGCATGCATGTACAGAAAATTCACATACCACTTCATTAATATGCAAATATTTGCTTCTATCTACCAGTTAAAATCAAACCAATTTTGCAAAAGAACAAAACTAGAGATCTGATGCCTCTGATTTCGAACTTTCCTGTAAAGTTATAGCAAAGAAAGCAGTGTGGCACTGGAAAAAAATGGACAAATCAATCAATGAAATAAAACTGACAATTCAAAAATAAGTTTACATACTTAGATTGATGACCGACATTTTAATTAGGTAAATCACCCTGTCCAAAAACTGATGCTCTCGCAAAAGGATGAAAAGGCAAAGTTGGAATCTACACACCTTATTTTATTTTATTTTTTTACACACCTTATTTTAAATGGAACTCATTGTATTAAAATTATGTATTGGAATATAATTATTAAACTTCGGTTTTCGTCTGTTCTGATTTTCATTTTTTTATTTTTTAGAGAGAGAGAGAAAGAGGAAGAGAGAGAAGGGTGGGTAGGAAGGCAAAGGTGATCTGAGAGGAGCTGTGAGAAGGAAAAAACATAATCATTTCATAGGGTGTATGAAAATTTTAAAATGTATGTTTAGCAAAGAGAATAGAAGTAAAACTTCATAACCTTTCTTTTAGATATAGTTTCTCAGTTGTGACACCTGGCATGTAAGTAACCAAGAGAAAAAAATAAACATACCAGATATCATGAAACTGCTAGTGGTGCTAGCAGGAAAGTCAAAAGTCAACCTATAGACTGAAAAATATTTGCAAATCATATGTCTGGTAATATTATAGTATTTAGAACATATAGTGATATATAACACAACAATATAAAACAACTAAATGAAAAATGATTTATATAAAAATTTTTGAAAAGAACATATAAAATGAACAATAAACATGAAAAAAAAATTAAATCATTTGTTACCTGGAAATGACAGTCTGCATTATAATGAGGTCACATTTCCAATCAACTTGTCTGGTGTTTTGAATGAAAATATACTCCATAGGCTCATATATTTGAATACTTGGTCCCCAGTTAATGGAACTGTTGGGGAAAGATTAAAAGGTGTGCCCTTGTTGGAGGAGGTGTGTCAATGGGGACCAGCTTTGAGGATTCAAAAGGCTCCAGGGCATTCCCGATGTGTTCTCTGTGTGTTTCCTGTCTCCTGTTTAGGGACCAAGACATAAGCTTTCAGTTGTTCCTGCCACCATGCCTTGCTTTGCTGTTATGGAGTGTAACTATCTGAAGTTGTAAGGCTTGTTTGATGTTTCATTTTATTAGTTGCCTTGGTCATGGTGTTTTATCACAGCAATAGAAAAGAAACTAGAATGCTGAGGCTAAAAATCATGGAGACAAAGGGGAAAACAGAGCCACATTCACTTTTGAAACAATTGACAGTGGTACAGCCACTCAGAATACTGTCACAGAACTTAAACATAGGTTCAAAATATTACTAAGCAGTTTCAGTACTAGGAATGTGCCCAATCATTTTTAATTGTGTGCACAAAATCTCCTACATTCATAATATCATCATTAATAATGGGCAAATATGTTAATACAACTGAAATGACCATCAACTAAGAAGTGGACAAAGCGAATGTGGTGGATTCGTAAGAGAATATTATCCAGTTGTTAAAAATAAAGTACCAATAATGTTGCATTACATGAATAAGTATTAGAAATAATGTTTAAGATTTCTCTCATATGAAATTTATATAAATTTATATGACATATCTAGAATAAACAATAGATTAGCGGTTGCCTAGGAAACAGGGAAGTGTGAAGTGACTCTATGGATCCAGGATTTCTTTTTTGGAACACTGACAATGTTCTGGAATTAAATGGTGGTGATATTCTACCATGTTGAAAACGCCAATGAAGCACATCCCTGGAAAGGATAAATTTTATGGAATGACACATGTTGTATAATATTACTTTAACTATATAAAGGTGTATTGCATTTGTGTATGCTCCATTTTTAACTATGTAGAGGTATGTTACATTTGTTTATGCTGCATATGTTTTATGGTGTAAAGATGCATTGCTTAGCCTGCCTAAGGTACCTGACTGATATAATAATAAAAAAAAAAGCTGAGCATCCAGTAGCTAGAAAGTAGAGGGATAGGCTGGGCTGTCAGACAAAGAGAATAAGTAGGCTCAAAAGTAAGGGAGAGAGAATGAGGGAGAAAGAAAGAGAGATGTCTGAGAACAGTCAGACAGACACAGAAGAAGCAGAAAAAGTAGGACATACAGAATGAAAGTAAGGTAAAAAAGCCCCAAGGGAAAACATAGATGAAGAGAAACAGGTTTAAAATAAGTTAGAAAAACTAGCACAACAAGTATAAGATAAGACCAAGTATCCATAATATTAAGTCTCTGTGTCACGTGGGGGCTGGCAGTCCCAGGAAACCTCCTACAATGACATCTCAAGATTTTGAAATATAAACTGGAGAGAATCCCAGAGCTTTGGTTTTCTCAAAGCTCCCAGGTGATGTTGAGGCTTTGTTCCACAACCTACACTTAGGAGAGCAAATATCTGGAAAACTCACCTCAAGGTCCATTTCAGAATGCATCACCCATCTGCAGTTACGTACTGCTTGAAGGACGACCCCACTTCTAGCTTCAGTGTAAAAGAGGTCACTCCAAACAGCAGAGCTTGAGTGAATTACTGGTAAACATATCTCAAAAATGGGCTCTGGCCCTGTCTCCATCCATGAAAACATTTGCGGCCTATCTATCTTACGACTGGTAGCAATAATAATAGAGGGCATTGTTGTTATATTAGCTGGGAACAAAAGAAGGAAAGGCAGATGAGGAAACTTGAAAAATGAGACTGTCTTGTGAACAGAATATCGTGGGAAGGCACATCAAAGAGCAAGCAAAGATGCCAAGCAGCTGTCTTGAGCAAAGAGATAACTTAGAGAGTTTGCTAGAGGAAGGAACAACATCAGTGGAGTTCATAGAAACATGGGAAGTTTAGGTAATGAAGTCAAGAGCATTTTTAGACGAATCGTCTAGACATGTAGGGACAGACGCAAAAATTAAGCCAATTTCAGGAAGTAAGTTTTCTTTCAAGTTTGGTGCCTATATTTTATACATACATATAAAACCATATAGATATAGATATAGATATAGATATAGATATAGATATAGATATAGATATAGATATAGATATAGATATAGATATAGATATAGATATAGATATATCATGAAAATGGAGGTAAAATCAGGGAAACAGAGAGGACTAATGGGGGAGGGGGAATATGGTCAACGTGCAACACATACCTGTATGAAAATGTCCTTGTGCAATACAGTGTGATATGCAATAAGTGTATATAGTAAACTCAAAAATGAATTCGAAAGAGAGAGACAGGAAGAGACTAGGAGTGACAGTATGGCATTCCTGTGACCACAAAATTTGCAGATCTAAAAGCAATAACACAAACTAAAACAGGATCACTGGCAACAGGCCCAGCAGTGTGCTACTTCTGGTTGCCAGGACAACAGGAGTACTTCCTTATGCTAATAACTGTGTGAGGAAGAGAACCACAGGCAGGGAGGAATTATGAGAGCTAGAATCACACCTGGGCCAGGAGTGTCCTCTGAGGAATGCCGCCAGGGCTCAGTGAGGTGTATCTGAGCACTGTGAAGCGGCGATGGGGAAGGACTCGACTGGTGTGGAAGCAGGGAGTTCTGCCTTTTGTGGAGTGTCAGCTCATGTCTTATGTGGCCTCTTCTCCACATTGTTCTTGACTGAGTAAGCTCCCTGGAAATGAGGTCTCAGACTTCTCTACATGGGAAGTGTAACAGAAGAAAAACACCAAAATTTACAAGATGGCTTCAACCGTAAAGTAGATAAATGACCTTTCTTTCTTTCTTTCTTTCTTTCTTTCTTTCTTTCTTTCTTTCTTTCTTTCTTTCTTTCTTTCTTTCTTCCTGTTGCTTTTTTTTTTTTGTTGGTTGGTTGGTTTTTTTAACTGAGACAGGATTTCTCTGTATAACAGCCCTGGTTGTAGACCAGGCTGGCCTCAAACTCACAGAGATCTGCCTCCCTCTGCCTCCTGAGTGCTGGGATTAAAGGCGTGTGCTACCACTGCCCTGCCTTTATTTCTTTAGATACTGAAATATTTTGGTTTTGTGTTTCACATTTTAAAAATTAGTATTGTGGGAAGTTTTTCTCTCTCTACAATTACCTTTCATATTTGAAAAACATTTAAGTGTTTGTTTTTCAAGCATTAAGAAACTTTTAAGTCAAACATTTTACTTTTCAACAGTTTATTTTTCAGTAATTGAAGCATAAAACACAAAGCATTCTTTCTGCTGTAGAGGAATGTATCTTTATCAAGCCCAAGAGTCACTTGAAGATCATGTTGCTGACTGTACAGTTCTGCTGGTCTCAGGTGGGGGCTTGTGGTCCGCAATGCAGCAGTTGCTGGCTGATGCCTTTTGACATTTTAAGTTATGGGACTTTAATTATAGTAACTATGAGAAAATGTTCCCTTAGTAAGTGAGTGATGACCGAATACAGTGGATATGATTCATGACTTTTTATTTTTACAAATGATTTTTATTAAAGTTACTCTTTTACTATGTTATGCAAGTGATATATAGCTATAAATTTCAATAGTTGCAAGAATACATGAAGTAAAGTAAAATGTCTTCGGATTATTCATAACCCTTTTAAATCATTCTCCTCAGGATAATAAATACTTAGAAATACTATATACATTGTATATACAAATGAAAAGAAGAGTAGCATAATTGAGAACTTAGTGCGTTTAGAAGTGGATTTACAAACGTGTGTACACCGATACATAAAATACACACAACAACAAACATCATATGTAAATTTTCTCCATGTTGTTTGTTAAAAGATTAACACCTTCACATTCCAATTTTTCCATGTCCATATCTGTTTTATTTTAGAAGAGCATACTCTTTCATTCTATTCATGGCCGTCGTTAGGATTGCGCGCTTTAAGATAATTGCAATAATATTTACGTAGTTTTGCATACTCATATTTCTATACACAGTGACACACTTAAAGTTCCTTTTCTATTGGAAAAAAAATGATATAGTAACCTTCAGAAATGTACAGCAGAAAGTTATTTCCTTACTTCTTCATTAAAGGCTGTCCCGGTTCATTCAAGGACTCAGAGGAATGTCAGCATCCATCCCAATGATGACCTGTTGCCAAGAGTCTCACATGCAAATATGGCATAGCCTATTTAAGACAAGTTCCCTAGGTGAAGGAATGGGCCCGTGCACCCAGTCCATGTCAGGAGATATGCTCCCATAATTCTGATAAAGGAAAATGTTCAGGTGTGGCCATGTTGTATTTGCCATACTGTGGAAGAAGTTCTGTCTTTCTGTGGCCTTCCCAGGCTTTGTCCTTGGCCAAATTTACATTTTCAGACCTTGGCATCTGGCTTTTTCATCAGAACAAATTCATCTTTGACGGTTTCCAAATTGGTAATGGGCCAGAACAATGATTAGTGCAAAAAATAATAAAAAAAATCCAACTATTTCCATGTGTTCATTACGGGAACCAAGCCAAACAGTTGTTACTTTACATCCTTCAGTTGCCAGAGCAATGAGCCTGTTGGTGTCCTTCCAGGTTTGTTCTCTAACAGCAGTAAGGGAATTTTCATCAAGAAGATGGAATGTCAGCATGAAGTTTCTGTCTATAAAGTTTAACAACAACAGCAACAACAACATCAAAAAAAATCTCAGTTAGATGCCAGGAGAAAGTTGTTGCCATCTGTATGCTTGAAGAGGTTCATCATTTGAAAGACTATCTCAGAGTAGACCGGAAATGCTCTTGATGCCCTGATGGTCATCTTAGCCAGTTTCCGGATCCACTGCAGCTGAAGGTACTCCCAGGCCTGCTCATCTCTTTTCTGCTGTGACTCCACCTGGAGGCTTTTTCCACAGTGAGCTCATTCTGCCACCAGCATGGCCACCTGCAAATGTGAAAGTCTTTAATAGTGCCACTACCAGCCTGCAACCAGTGACTGACTGCAGTGAACACACACCCCAGCTTCTCTGTGACTCCACGGGACACACTCAGAGAAACCTTGTAACGGCAGCAACCGGCTTGTTTGCTCATTTTATTGAGTGTCTTTGCTAAGGGTGTGGATTTGTGGTAGAGCAGATGTTCAAACATGTGTGTGCTCTTGAATTCAATACCCAACACCCCAAAAGTAAATAGAACTATTTTTACAATCACATGTCTTGTGATTGCCTCACTTTCCCACTCCCTTGAAGCAGTTCTTTCTGTGGACTCACTAATAACATAACTGAACCCATGCCTTATCTCAAAACTAAACTTTAGAGGACCTACGCTAAGCCAGGTGGTGGACTAAGAACCTGGTATCTTTCCCTAAAGTGTATAAAGTCAGAGCACCCAAGGCATTAAAGAAATTTAATTTGTGTGCAGATAAAATGGCTGGCAGATGGTGTTGCTCTGTCAGAACTCCCAAGTTAAAATAAGCTGCAGCTGAGTATCAGACTCACATATAGAAAGATACAGGATACACCCCCTCCATGCCGGTCTGTGATTGAAGCATATAGAGAGGTGCAGCGTGATCCAAGACAAGGACACAACCCGATTCTCCTGCCTCTTCATCTCTCTAACTCGTTCCACCACAGCCTTACCTCCAGGACGGCTGTTCGGGTGTTCTAGAGATCCCCTTTCCCGACTCTTGTCCAGAAGTGATGCATTCAGCTCTGAGCTAATGATTTCCAGAACAGATGGATTTGCATCCATCCTACATTCATCTAAAAGCCAGTGTATAGTCTTCCTGTGCCCCAGCTCACATCCTCTGGGTCACCATTTTACAACAACTGACACTGAGAAAGTGTCGCATCTTATCAAGTAGGCACAGCTGCTTTCTGTCCTGGGGGTCTGGTTAATTGTCTTCTACACACCACTTAGTCATTTCTCTAGAAAAGTATTTATCTTTATCTATATGTTTCGGTTTGTTAATGTTTGTCTTTATGTGCACTCTGTATGTGCAGTGCCTGGAGAGGCCACAAGGGAGTGTCACATCACATAGAAGGGAAGTTACAAGCAGTTTTAAGCCATCATTTGGGTGCTGGAAACTGAACCTTGGTCCTCTGAAAGAACAATAAGTAATTTAACCCGCTGAGCCATCCTTCTCTCCTCAGCTGTGTTTAACGTGTACGATTCTCAAAGTGCAGAGTCACGAACATTGGCTGGGAGATTCTTTGTACAAGAATGCAAATGACCAATTTCTGTTCTCTTCTGTCCTTCTGGTTGGGACTTAAACTTTTAAAGTCACTTATTTTATGTCTATGGATATTTTCCCAACAAGCAGGTATACCAAATGTATTTCTTATTCCCATGGAGGCCAGGAGAAGGTGTCAGATGTCTTGAAACTGAAGCGGCAGTGCTTTGTGAGCAGTCAAGTCAAGTGGATGCTGGGAGCCAAACCTGGAGCCGCACATGCTCATGACCCCTCAGCCATCTCCCCAGCTCCACAATGCATGCTTTTGTGCTGTATTCTGTGTCGCTGCTCAGAGTTGCCCTAGGAGGACAAGCTCCACAGGCCTGTGACTGGACTGCATAACACACTGTTTCTTTTGTTCTGCCCAGCCCTCTATTTCAGGGTCTGAGGTGGAACTGTGCAAAGGAGTCTTCCCATCTGTACACACAAGTTCAACTTCAGGGAACCTTTGTGCTACCCATGGCAACATATCCCAACCCTTCTGCCAATAGCTTTTTATATCCCTTCCCAGATCAGATGCTGGCACTAAAATCATGGCTTAAGGTGAACAAATGTGTGTAAGTTAAAAAAGGAAAGAATATGCTGCCTGCTAGACCATTTGTATGAGAAAATACTTATAAGTCTGATGTGGGAGTGTCATATTCGTTGCTTTCATTGGTTAATTAATAAAGAAACTGCTTGGCCTGATAGGTTAGAACATAGGTGGGTGGAGTAAACAGAACAGAATGCTGGGAGGAAGAGGAAGTGAGCTCAGATGTCATGCAGCTCCTCTCAGAGGCAGACTCAATGAAGCTCCGACCCAGGATGGACATAGGCTAGAATCTTCCTGGTAAGTGCACCTTGTGGTGCTACACACATTAATAGAAATCGGCCGAGCAGTGTTTATATGAATACAGTTTGTGTGTTGTTATTCTGGGGCATAAGCAAGCCAGGTGGCCGGAAGGCGGGCAGCAGGAACGCAGCCCGCAGCTCATACAACAGAATGGCGCCAACGTGTAGACAACTGTATCCACATAAAGCCTGAGACAGCTTGGGAAGTAATTCCAGAACAAAATGAAAGCATTGTGCCTGGTTTCTTGGTAGCAGCAATTTCTTGGTTCTGTTCTGCTTGATAGAGGCAATCAAGTGCTCTCATCTAAGAGAGGCTTCCTAACTCAACTTTAGCTGCAGAGCCTTGCAGCTCTTTTAAGAGGTCCTGCACAAAACACTTAAATGTTATTGATGAAAAAGCTGAACACATGCTTTTTTGTTTTCAGCTGTAGCAGGAAAAAAAGCTGTGCCGATCTAAAATGCCGGCTTTCTGGGCCGTCTGGCCAGGGCAAACTCTGACTCTTTCAAGCAGGCGGTCCTGACTACGGAGCTTTTGAGTGTTGCTTAATACTTTTGCAGCTTGCTTGCTGGCAGGGACCTTGAAACGCCATAGAGTTGTGGCGATAAATGTGGCTACAGCCGGTACCTCCACCACGAGGCTGGAAAGCTAAGGAATGGGCTGGATCTAGCCGGCAAAGCCACAACTTTAATCCTACCCATATTGCTCAGTAATTTAAAGAGTCATGTGGTCAGAAAATGAGAGAGAGATCCAGTAAAGAAAGATTCAAAGATAGTGTTTTCTATTTCCATCCATTTGTATGCAAAATTCAAGAAGTCATTGTTTTTTTTTTTTTTTTTTTTTACTGCCTGAGTAGTACTCTAATATGTATATATTCCATACTTTCTTCATCCATTCTTCCATTGAAGGTTGTTTCCAGGTTCTGGCTATTACAAACAATGCTGCTATGAACATAGTTGAGCATATACTTTTGTTGTATGATAGGGCCTCTTTTGGGTATATTCCCAAGAGTGGTATTGCTGGAACATGGGATGTACTCACTCATATTTGGTTTCTAGCCATAAATAAAGAACATTGAGCCTATAATTAGTGATCATAGAGAAGCTAAATAAGAAGGTGAACCCAAAGAAAACCATATAGGCATCCTCCTGAATATTAACCTTCATCAGGTGATGAAAGGAGACAGAGACAGAGACAGAGAGACCCACATTGGAGCACCAGACAGAAATCTCAAGGTCCAAATCAGGAGCAGAAGGAGAGAGAGCATGAGCAAGGAACTCAGGACCACGAGGGGTGCATCCACACACTGAGACAATGGGGATGTTCTATTGGGAACTCACCAAGGCCAGCTGGCCTGGGATAAAACTGGACTCGCTGAACATAGCGGACAATGAGGACTACTGAGAACTCAAGAACAATGGCAATATGTTTTTGATCCTACTGCACGTACTGGCTTTGTGGGAGCCTAGGCAGTTTGGATGCTCACCTCATTAGACCTGGATGGAGGTGGCTGGTCCTTGGACTTCCCACAGGGCAGGGACCCTGATTGATCTTTGGGCTGATGAGGGAGGGGGACTTATTTGGGGAAGGGAGAGGGAAATGGGAGGCAGTGGCAAGGAAGAGACAGAAATCTTCAATAAATAAATAAATAAATTTAAAAAAAAGAAAGATTCAAAGAAAAAGAAAATCTCTAAATGATTTACAGTGTGTTAAGAATATATGCAGGCTAAAAGTTAAAGTTCTTAAAAGCAAAAAAGAAAAAAATAGAGAGTAGTTGGGTGTGGTGGTACACACTTTTAATCCCAACACTTGGGAGGTAGATTGACCTCTGTGATTTCAAGGTGTGGTAGCAAACACCTTTAATCCCAATGCCTGGGAGGCAGAGACAGTTGGATCTCTGAGAGTTCAGGACAGCCTGGTCTAGAGAGTTATTCCAGGACAAAGACATACAGAGAACCTGTCTCAATAAATAAATAATAAATAAATGAATAAATAAATGTAAAAATAAACAAAATAGAGTTAAAATAAAGCTGTACAAAGATGGAAAATACACAGAGAATCTTGATACTGTACACTACTATGCTCCCTCAACATAATGTCTAAATTTTGGCATTCTTTCTGAATATTTTCAAACCCTAATGAACATTCTAGTTCCAGACAGTGGTCATTTTTCAATGACTTTTCACCTTTTATTAGAATCTGTGGTGCTTACGGTTGCTGCTATAAATTTCACGTGGACTTGCTGATTCTGGGAAGTGGCTTTTAATGCAGCATTTGGTGAGGCTTTGCTAGAAACCCTGGGTTTCTAAGATATCGCTGATCACACTTAGGAACAGTACGAGAAAGTAGGCATTTCACAAATAGTCCACGCAAGTGAACTACAGGGAGTGACAGATGAGACAAATGAAATGTTTCCAGCATCCTAGGGTAGCAAGAGAAATCATGGTTGGGCAGAAGTATGCCCTTTCCATTGCTCTCTTCTGAAGTTGAGCAGTGAAGGGTGATCTTCTGGGACCATGCCTAGACGGGTAAAGGAGATGGGCATTTATTTTTATCTTTATTTCCTACAGTAATAACAATGCTCGAGTTTCGCTGGCTGAGACATTTTGAAGGAACAGTTTTTAATGTCCCAAGATGTTTGATAGTTCAAGCTATATTAAGTTCCCAAGACTTTTCACCAAATGTGCTACAATGTCATTCAATTAAATGTGTATTCTCTCCAATACTGAGCGTTCAGGGTTATGGCTCTGTTTTTCCTGAGGCTGTATTGTCCTAAATACACACCTTTGGAGTTTTATGACCCTCCTCGTACCTCGTGGGTATTTCTAGGTTTGTTTTGAAATCATAATTTTGTTATTCACACACGGATGGCTGTTTGGATGACTTAGAATAAACTAACCATGAAAATAATGATGGCATAGTTCATGCCATCTCAATTTAGCTGATCTTTAGTCTCCAGGTGCTACAGCTGTTCTGTTTCTCTTAACTGCCTGCTCAGGTATTACTTATCTCACACAGATAGGATGCTTCTCAGCCTCAAACACCTAGGGCACATTTTGTGAGCTTCTTTTAAGGAACTAGTATCAGGCTCTATTAACTTTGCTCCCACTCTACTGTATCAATTCTGGTTGGTAGAGGCTGGCCTCAAATTCCTGATTCTCCTGCCAGAGTCTCCAACTGTTGGAATTTTAGGCTTGTACCACCATGTTTGGCTTTTATCAATATTTATTTATCTATCTGTTTCTTTATTTTCTAATGCTTTTATGGGTAAAGAGGGTTATGGTACATATTCCATACTCAGTTTTAAGGATTGATGTGCTGTGATTATGATCCCTCTACCTCTCAGCTTTTTATTGCAGTTGAGCATATAATTTTGGAAGGAGATCATATCAGAAATTTCAGCATGAGACTCATGGGGCGATCTAAATCCATTGCCATCAAACCTTGAACCTCCCTGCGCTTATCACTGAAGAACACCGACTGGAAGGTGGCAGCCCTCACAAGCTGAGCTATGATCTCAGAACACCATTTTCAGGAGAAGGAGATGTCCATTATTTGGTTGGGTATTTGTTATAATGAGGAAATAAATTTTATCTCCCATTTACAAAGCAATAAACAGATCTAAAACTGAAATTAAGGAGAGAAGCCATTCTTGCTAGGAAAGACAAGAGCCATCAAATTCTCTAGAAGATGCTGAAGACTTTTTCTTCACAAATAAACTATAAATATTCATGGGGCAAGAAAGAGAGGGTCGAGGCACTGTGGTCAGGAAAAGATGACGGTATTGAATATTCATTCACTCTTTAAAGAAGCACATGTCTCTTGTGTGCATCTGGGAAATGACTACTGGCTGCAAAGATAAGCAAGCAAAACACAATGCAGTTTGGGTGTGAAAAGGTCATTTGCTTATGTATTCATAAAGAAAAAAATCCATGCTATAGCAGGTGGTTTAAATGCTATTTTACCCACAGCGTACTATGAGGAATTCCTTATTTCTTCTGGTCATCAATCCCAGGAAACTACATTGGTCACCATGGCAGATGGAGATCAATAGGGTGACTCACACTTTTCGAGCATCAAATGATTCTGTTTCTCTCGCTGCTTATTTGAATTAGAAGCTTGCTTATCTACATCTATGCGCTAGATAAGGTGGGGGTGTCGGGTGGCTTGCAGACCGGGCTTTCATCAGTTCTCCTGGCAAGTTCTAATTAAGGCATAATAGAGCATTACTCCCTTCATTAAGATACTGTCTTGATCACTGACAGTGTCTCATCAATTAAAACTCAAAGTGTACCTAAGAAGACTGGGAGTCGTTATTTTCTTTACTGCAACCCAGTGAAAGACAGGAATTAGATTGGCAATGTTAACTTAATGTCAATATTCTGTGTAAAATACTCAAGTATTTAACTTGAATGACTTTCTTTAAATAAAATTTTAAAACAGTTAATTTGATGACATAGCAGATGCTTTAGAATACTAAAGAGCAAATAGGGGCCTGACCAACATGGGGTGTTCATGGGAGGGGGGAAAGGTATTAGACAAACACAACATAAAATCGGCTCAGTGGTCTGGAAAGAAAACAGGATGAACTCACTGTGTGGGAGTTAATATTTTTATTGGTGGTCTACTGTGCAAGGTCACCTAAGAAGGAAGATGACAAGACTGGATGGCTTTCTTAGTCTGGAGTGAAGAAAGAAGGGAGGCAGTGAACCAAGGCAGCACAGCAAAGGCAAAAACAAGAAGGCTGTAAGATTGCTGGGAAGAAGACACTGATCATCTTTGGTTTTTCAAAGCCTGGTTACTGGTAGAAAACATGGTATCTATTTGGTTCATTTATAAGGTATTTCCAAATAGACAAAAATGGAAACGATTTGTATGTGAATTTCCTGGCTTCTCCCCGAATGAGTAACCTGCCCTTTTTAATGTTTCATTGCCAAGGAAACAAACAGATTTGCAATCAGCAACTGGCCTGCTGGATACCCAACATGTCCAGACTGGGTAAGAGAGAGACAAGTGGTTCTGACTGTCAACTAGGTTAAATATCTAGTAAACAGAATACTTTCTAAAATACAAATAAATACTTTAATTTTTTAAAAGTTTCATTAAAACAGGACTGCATCATTCCTCCCTTCTTCTCCTCCAGCCCTTCCCACATTCCCATCCTCTGCTCAACAAATTCTTTTTCTTTACTTATTGCTATGTTCATATGTATAAATATTGTTCTGCGAATGAATGTATAAATAAATGCAGCCTACTGAGTCATTTAGTGCTGCCTCCATGTCCAGTTTTAGGGCCCCGACACTTGGATGTGGGTAAGCATTTAGGGGCTTCCCCTCTGAGGAAGACCAGTTCTCCTCTTAGCAGTCTTCAGGCGCCAGGAACTCCTCATCTAGCTATGCCCCTTCTACCCCTTCCCTGTCTTTCTTTTTTTTTTAAATAAAAAGTGTGGTATATTTTAGAACTACCAGAAATTCTAAGTGATGTCAGTGGGACACCTGGAATAATTGGTCACCACAGAGTAGACACACATGTGTGCCCAGAAGTGTTCCTACCTCCACGCTACTGAGCCGTGCTGAGTGGCACACGGCCCTTCTCTTCTTGCTGCAAAGTCAGCTTTGTCCTGACTTCTTGCCATCTGGCTCCTCCTTTAGGTCGAACCACCTCTACTTCCATAACAACTTCATATCTCAAAGTCCTTTCCCTCAGTCTATGCACCACCAAAGCTAGCCTGACTCCTTGGTCTTCATCTTCTATAATCTATTTATAGCTGTACTATTCATTATTTTATGTCATCTGTGTTACTATAAAATGTATCAGTGCCTTTTCTTTTGCTGTGATGAAATATCTGAAGCTGAATAATTTCAAAAGAAGTTTAGCTCACAATTTTGGAGTGAAAATGCCTAAGATTGAGCAGTTTATCTCTCTGCTTTCTGGTGGAAGCTTCCCTTCCCTTTATCATGGCATTGCTGAGAAGGCCAAAAGGAATCCAGCTTGTGCAGAGGGGGCCAAGTACACTGGTCTTACTTTATACCAGTGCATTCTCATAGGAACTCAGTGGCACAGAATCCCTTCCATGGGTAGTGTTCCCAGAGACTGCTATTTGGGACCATTACTAAAAGGGTACCACCACCACCCTTTTCTCCCCCTGGCAATAAGGAAATAAAATGTGCACACTTAAATTTCACTCACTGTGAGCAAGAGGATTTTGAGAAACCATGACCATCTGTGTTAACCATCTATGTTAAGGAACCTTCCTGACCCTCACACACTTGGCAGAAATCCCACTTTGGGGAATTAATTCTAAAGCAATTCTTCCTATTGTATCACAAAAGGTTTATATTTAAGATCACACATTGCAGCATCATTTATAATCAGGGGTAATGGGAAACAGCCTATGTAATAACAGAAAGATAATCATGTTTTGGAACACATACAAAATTAAATTTTGTCCAGCAGTGAGTATTGCATAAGCAAATGGATTGTGATGATGTTGGAGGCTCTTAATTTCTCTATTAGGACCCACATACACAAGACCAAGGCCACGGAACTTTCCAGGCATCTGCACAGGGTTTAGAGCTTGACTGGTAACTATAAAATCAAACTGAAAATGCTGAAGAGAATGAGAAAGATGCAACACACCACGTTGAGTGCTTATCACCACTTGATTTCAGGGAAATTTCAACACAATGAAAAGACTTCTGCTTAGATTATGTGATTGCAAAAATCTCTGTGTGATATTCCTTAGTACTACAACTGATGAAAAATTCCAAGAGCGAACCTCAGATACTCAGAATAGAATGTGGGTGCATGTCAAAATTTACAGCTAAGGTTTGTGTAGAGATTCAAAAACTTAGAGAGCTGAGAACTTATCACAATCTGTAGATGACCTCACTAAGAAATGGCAAGTTTTGAGCTCCTAGTATTTAGTACACATTTAATATGCACTATCTTCTCTAAGTGTTAGAACCTTGTTGGGATATAGCTGTTCTCTGCATCCTATTTTCATTTGAGGAAAGCTGGACTTCAGGAAACTGAAGAAACTCCCTCAGGTCATGGAGCTCGGGAAGGAGCTGAGGGGCTTGGAAGCAGGACTGCCTCCAAATCCTAAGAACCTCTCCATTTTGTACTGATTATTTTTAATTGACAAAAATAATAATATCCCTGATTCCATTATAATGTTAGAAAATGAAGTATCCTGTAAGAGGCCCCACCTACAACCTCTCAACTTTACCACTCCAGGGAATGCAGCTTCCAGCACAGGAATTCTCCAGGGACACACTCAAGCCAAATTTAAACTAAAATGTAAAGATAGTATATTTTCGTTTTCAGTTAAATCCATGAGGTTACACGCTAAAGCGATAGCTATGGCTATAGTTGGAGGATTCAGACAGTTCAGAGCAGAACACATGGAATTTCCACCTTCCTGCTTCAAGTTGCCATCCCCAGGGTGTGTGGGGTTTCAGTGCTGTTTGTAATTGCTTGTGACAGGGGCCATTATTTCAATATAATTCTTGATAACATTAATAGTTTTGAACCTACTTGCACTTTGGGAAATGCTAATTTTAGGTAGTTTTACGTTGCTTTGTGCTTTTGGCAGTTCTCTACTTCCAGATATTGATAATATAGTTTTCCTTTTTGTGTTGAAAATTTCAGACCATGAAATTTTAAATATTTCACAAAACTAAAGGTATTCTATAAAATTACTTTCAGATACACAAGTAAGTTATATAGAAAATAAATGAATTTGATATTTAGAATTGTAATCTATCTCTAAGATATCTAATTATGTGTATGTGAATAGTACAAAATCTGAAAAGGTCTGAAAACCAAAACATGTCCAGTCCCAAGCATCTCGGGTTAAGTTTTCCCAATTGGGATTTGGAATTATGACTTTTACAATCCCTGCCTCCTGAACTTAATACATGTTGGGTTTTCTCACAACCCCCAGAATCATTTCATCAATAGGAGACTATTTGGTCATTTTTAAAAACACAGACTATGGGTCTCCCTGAGCCCTGAGGGGAGGGATTTGAAGAAGATGTCCCATTTCTGATGAGTGTTCCAAGGACTCTCTCTGTGTAATGTCTGGCTATGGGTCTCCAGATTTGTTTTTGTCTCTGCAGGAGAAAATTTCTCTAATGATGCCCTGATCTATGAGTATAGCAAAATGGCATTCAGAGTCACGTTATCATTACATTTTTTACTTTTCTTAGGGAAATGTTATTTGGTTTTACCCTAGGTTCCTGGGTTATCTAGTCTCAGGTTCTTGGTCACCCAAGAATTGTTTCTTTTTTTTTGAGAAAGAACTTAAGGTTAGGTGGATAGGTACGAGGAGAGGATCTGTAGGGGCTTGGTGAAAATACAATAAAAATATATTTGGATTTGAAGTTGTTTTAAATAATGAAAAATATAATAGTAATACTAATAAAAACAACAACAACAATAATAATAAGCTTCAGAAAAGGCCAGGCTGAAGTCTTCAGCCCTTCTTTCAGAGGCTTTTAGCATGCTTTGTTCTGTGACAGAAGCAAGCCCTTCCACATTGAAACCCTGATGTCTCCTGGGCACCGAGACCATTGTAAATGAATGCATAGCAACTTATAAACTCTACAAGTCTTTATTTCCAGATGAAACATTTTGGAAAAACTCGTATTTTATATAACACTAGTTCAATTTAAGAAATGTTGAATTTATACAGCTGCCGAAAGCTTTTACTGCAGTCATGTCCATTTTCAGAAATTGTTCATTTTCTTTTGATGATCAATTGATATGTTGGTGATTTGTGAGCATATCAACACAGTAACTGTTCCTGAAGACCCTTGTCTATACTATTCTTCCCAACATACTGCAAACATTTCCCAGTTAAATAAGTCAAGCTGCAAGGCATATGTTCTCTTGGGACAAAAAGTGTTTTTCAATGTATGTGTTTAAATTCTCCAGGCCTGTTTTGGAGACATGAATCTTTTTTTTAAATTTATTTATTTATTTATTTATTAAAGATTTCTGTCTCTTCCCCACCGCCGCCTCCCCTTTCCCTCCCTCTCCCCCAACCAAGTCTCCCTCCCTCGTCAGCCCAAAAAGCAATCAGGGCTCTCTGCCCTGTGGGAAGTCCAAGGACCACCCACCTCCATCCAGGTCTAGTAAGGTGAGCATCCACGAAACTGCCTAGGCTCCCACGAAACCAATAGGTCCAGTAGGATCAAAAACCCGTTGCCATTGTTCTTGAGGTCTCAGTAGTCCTCCTTGTCCGCTATGTTCAGCGAGACCAGTTTTGACCCAGGCTTTTTCAGACCCAGGCCAGCTGGCCTTGGTGAGTTCCTGATAGAACATCCCCATTGTCTCAGTGTATGGGTGCACCCCTCGCGGTCCTGAGTTCCTTGCTTGTGCTCTCTCTCCTTCTGCTCCTGATTTGGACCTTGAGATTTCAGTCCGGTGCTCCAATGTGGGTCTCTGTCTCTGTCTCCTTTCATCGCCTGATGAAGTTTAATATTCAGGAGGATGCCTATATGATTTTCTTTGGGTTCTCCTTCTTATTTAGCTTCTCTAAGAACCCGAATTATAGGTTCAATGTCCTTTATTTATGGCTAGAAACCAAATATGAGTGAGAACATCCCATGTTCCTCTTTTTGGGTCTGGCTTACCTCACTCAGGATGGTGTTTTCTATTTCCATCCATTTGCCTGCAAACTTCAAGAAGTCCTTGTTTTTTACTGCTGAGTAGTACTCTAATATGTATATATTCCATACTTTCTTCATCCATTCTTCAATTGAAGGGCATCTAGGTTGTTTCCAGGTTCTGGCTATTACAAACAATGCTGCTATAAACATAGTAGAGCATATACTTTTGTTGTGTGATAAGGCCTCTCTTGGGTATATTCCCAAGAGTGGTATTGCTGGGTCCATGGGTAGGTTGATCCCAAATTTCCTGAGAAACCTCCACACTGCTTTCCAGAGTGGTTGCACAAGTTTGCATTCCCACCAGCAATGGATGAGTGTACCCCTTTCTCCACAACCTCTCCAGCAAAGGCTATCATTGGTGTTTTTGATTTTCGCCATTCTGACAGGTGTAAGATGGTATCTTAAAGTTGTCTTGATTTGCATTTCCCTGATCGCTAAGGAAGTTGAGCATGACCTTAGGTGTCTTTTGGCCATTTGAACTTCTTCTGTTGAGAGATCTCTGTTCAACTCAGTGCCCCATTTTATAATTGGGTTGATTAGCCTTTTACGGTCTAGTTTCTTGAGTTCTTTATATATTTTGGAGATCAGACCTTTGTCAGTTGTGGGGTTGGTGAAGATCTTCTCCCAGTCAGTGGGTTGCCTTTCTGTCTTAGCAACAGTGTCCTTTGCTTTACAGAAGCTTCTCAGTCTCAGGAGGTCCCATTTATTCAATGAGGCCCTTACTGTCTGTGCTGCTGGGGTTATACGTAGGAAGTGGTCTCCTGTGCCCACGTGTTGTAGAGTACTTCCCACTTTCTCTTCAATCAGGTTCAGTGTGTTTGGACTGATATTGAGGTCTTTCACCCACTTGGACTTGAGTTTTGTGCATGGTGATAGATATGGGTCTATTTTCATTCTTCTACAGATTGACATCCAGTTTTGCCAGCACAATTTGTTGAAGATGCTCTCTTTTTTCCATTGTATACTTTTAGCTCCTTTATCGAAAATCAGGTGTTCATATGTTTGTGGGTTAAAGTCAGGGTCTTCTATTCGATTCCATTGGTCGACTTCTCTGTTTTTATGCCAATACCAAGCTGTTTTCAATACTGTAGCTCTGTAATAGAGTTTGAAGTCAGGGATGGTAATGCCTCCAGACGTTCCTTTATTGTATAAGATTGTTTTGGCTATCCTGGGTTTTTTGTTTTTCCATATAAAGTTGATTATTGTCTTCTCCAGATCTGTGAAGAATTTTGATGGGATTTTGATGGGGATTGCATTGAATCTATAGATTGCTTTTGGTAGAATTGCCATTTTTACTATGTTGATCCTCCCAATCCAAGAGCAAGGGAGGTCCTTCCATTTTCTGGTGTCCTCCTCTATTTCTTTCTTCAAAGACTTGAAGTTCTTGTCAAATAGATCTTTCACTTCCTTGGTCAGGGTTACCCCAAGATATTTTATGCTCTTTGTGGCTATCGTGAAAGGTGATGCTTCTGTGATTTCCCTCTCTGTTTCCTTATCCTTAGTGTATAGGAAGGCAACTGATTTTTTGGAGTTGATCTTGTATCCAGCCACGCTACTAAAGGTGTTTATCAGCTGTAGGAGTTCTTTGGTAGAATTTTTGGGGTCGCTTATGTATACTATCATGTCATCTGCAAATAACGAAAGCTTAACTTCTTCCTTTCCAATACGAATCCCCTTGATCCCCTTATGTTGTCTTATTGCTATTGCTAGAACTTCAAGCACTATATTGAAGAGGTATGGAGAGAGTGGACATCCTTGTCTTGTTCCTGATTTTAGTGGGATGGCTTTGAGTTTTTCTCCATTTAATTTAATGTTAGCTGTCGGTTTGCTGTAGATAGCTTTTATTATATTTAGGTATGACCCTTGTATCCCTATTCTCTCCAAGACCTTTATCATAAAGGGGTGTTGAATTTTGTCGAATGCTTTTTCCGCATCTAATGAAATGATCATATGGTTTTTTTCTTTCAGTCTATTTATATGGTGGATTACATTGATAGATTTGCGTATGTTGAACCAGCCCTGCATCTCTGGGATGAAGCCTACTTGATCATAATGGATAATTTTTCTGATGTGTTCTTGAATTCGGTTTGCCAGTATTTTATTGAGAATTTTTGCGTCGATATTCATGAGTGAGATAGGCCTGTAATTCTCTTTCTTGGTTGGGTCTTTGTGTGGTTTTGGTATCAGGGTAACTGTAGCTTCATAAAAGGAATTTGGCAATGACTTTTCTGTTTCTATATTGTGAAATACGTTAAGGAGTATAGGTATTAGCTCTTCTTGGAAGTTCTGGTAGAATTCTGCGTTGAACCCATCTGGTCCTGGGCTTTTTTTGGAAGGGAGATTTTTGATAACAGTTTCTAGTTCTTCGCGACTAACAGGTCTATTTAGATCATTCACCTGGTCTTGGTTTAGCTTTGGTATATGGTACTTATCTAAAAAAATGTCCATTTCTTTTGCATTTTCCAGTTTTGTGGCATACAGGCTTTTATAGTAAGATCTAATGATTCTCTGGATTTCCTCTGTGTCTGTGGTTATGTCCCCCCTTTCATTTCTGATTTTATTTATTTGCGTGTTCTCTCTCTGTTGTTTAGTTAGTTTGGATAGGGGTTTGTCGATCTTGTTGATTTTCTCCAAGAACCAACTTTTTGTTTCATTGATTCTTTGGACTGTTTTCTGTGTTTCTATTTTGTTGATTTCTGCCCTCAGTTTGATTATTTCCAGTCTTCTACTCCTTCTGGGCACCTCTGCTTCTTTTTTTTCTAAAGCTTTCAGGTGTGCCATTAAGTCCCCAATGTATGCTTTCTCTGTTTTCTTTAAGTGGGCACTTAGTGCTATGAACTTTCCTCTTAGCACTGCTTTCATCGTGTCCCATAGGTTTGAGTATGTTGTCTCTTTATTTTCATTAAATTCAAGGAAGACTTTAATTTCTTTCTTAATTTCTTCCTTGACCCAGGTGTGGTTCAGTAGTTGACTGTTCAGTTTCCATGAGTTTGTCGGCTTTCTGGGGGTAGCATAGTTGTTGCCATCTAACTTTAATCCGTGGTGATCTGATAAGACACAGGTGGACACTGATATTCTTTTGTATCTGTGGAGGTTTCCTTTGTTTCCGAGTATATGGTCAATTTTTGAGAAGGTTCCATGAGCTGCAGAGAAGAAGGTATATTCTTTCCTATTTGGGTGGAGTGTTCTGTAGATGTCTGTTAAGTCCATTTGCTTCATTACCTCCAATAATTCTCTTAATTCTCTATTAGGTTTCTGTCTGATTGACCTGTCCATTGGAGAGAGAGGTGTGTTGAAGTCTCCTACTATTAGTGTGTGTGGTTTTATGTCTGCCTTGAGTTTTAGAAATATTTCTTTTACATAAGTGGGTGCTTTTATATTAGGGGCATAGATATTCAGGATTGAGATGTCATCCTGATGAATTGTTCCTGTTATGAGTATAAAGTGTCCATCTCGATCTCTTCTGATTGATTTTAGTTTGAAGTCAGTTTTGTTGGAAATTAGTATGGCCACACCTGCTTTTTTGTTAGGACCATTTGCTTGAAAGACCTTTTCCCAACCTTTTACTCTGAGTAGATGCCTGTCTTTGTGGTTGAGATGTGTTTCTTGCAAACAGCAGAATGTTGGATCCTGTTTTCGTATCCAATCCCTTAGCCTGTGCCTTTTTATAGGTGAATTGAGACCATTAATATTAAGTGATATTAGTGACCAGTGGTTGTTTACTCCGGTTATTCTTACTGTTTTCGGTAGTAGAGTTTGTGTGTGTCCCTTCTTTGAGTTGTACTGGTGAAGGTTCGCTAGATTCCTGAGTTATTGTAGTCAGTGTTGGCAATGTTGGATTCCTTGGGTTGCGATTTTCCTTCTATTACTTTCTGTAGCGCTGGATTTGTGGCTACGTATTGTTTAAATTTGTTCTTATCCTGGAATGTCTTGTTTTCTCCATTGATAGTGAATACTAGCTTGGCTGGGTATAGAAGTTTGGGTTTGCATCCATGGTCTCTTAGTTTTTGAAGAACCTCTATCCAGGACCTTCTGGCTTTCATGGTTTCCATAGAGAAGTCAGGTGTAAGTCTGATCGGTTTACCTTTATAAGTTACTTGGCCTTTTTCCTTTGCAGCTCTTAATATTCTTTCTTTAACCTGTATATTTTGTGTTTTGATTATTATATGGCGAGGGGATGCTTTTCTTTGATCCAGTCTGTTTGGTGTTCTGTATGCTTCTTGGATATTCAAAGGAATATCTTTCTTTATGTTGGGAAAGTTTTCTTCCATAATTTTGTTAAATATATTTTCTGGGCCTTTGAGCTGTAATTCTTCCCCTTCTTCTATTCCTATTATTCTCAGGTTTGGTCTTTTTATTGTGTCCCATATTTCCTGAATGTTTTGTGATGAGAATTTGTTGGCTTTGCTGTTTTCTTTGATCAGTGCGTTTATTTTCTCTATGGTGTCTTCAGAATCTGAGATTCTTTCTTCTATTTCTTGTATTCTATTGATTATGCTTGTTTCTGTAGGCTCTGCTCGTTGACCTAGATTTTCCGTATCCAGCTGGTCCCCAGTTTGTGCTTTCTTCCTTGCTTCCATTTCAGTTTTCAATTCTTGAACTGTTTCCATTACCTGTTTGTTCATTTTTTCTTGGTTTCCCAGGGTCTCATGTACGTATTTACTCAATTCTTCAAACTTTTTGTTATACTTCTCATCCATTTCTATAAAGGTGTTTTTTACATATTGTTTAAGGGACTCTATTGCTTTCATAAAGTCGATTTTTTCCACTTCTTCTGTGTTAGGGTGTTCAAGTCCTTCTGTTGTAAGATCATTGGGTTCTGGTGCTTTCATGTTGTTTTTCAGCTTATTGGGAGAATTTTTGCCTTGGCGCCTGCCCATCTCCTCCTATTGCTGCTCTTTAATTGGTCTTTTAAAACCAGATCAGGTTTCCCTGCTGGCCAGAGGCTCCTCTTGCAAAATTCCCTCGTTCTGTTTCCTGGCTCCTGCCAGGGGCCAAGATCCCTCTCACCCCTCAGACGGGTCTTCAGGAAAAGAACCAGGTTCCCTGTTTGCCAGGGACCTCGCCAACCAAAGGCCTACCTCTTTGATTTAATTGTCCTGGAGCGATCTGCTCTTGGTGTTGCACTGTTGCCTGCGTTGTCTGCCACTGTGTCAGTACCCGCTGGTCCTGGCCGCTGCGCCAGCTACTTCGCCCGCTGTGCGCGTCCGGTTCCGGCCGCTGCTGCCGTGCGTGTCCGAGACATGAATCTCATTTGCAAAGAAATCTGTGATTTGTTCCTTTTGAACTCGTTGGGATGAACAATTACTTGAAATAACAGTAGCTCATAAAGATGTTCTGCGGGGAAACTGCTATATATCAAAACTCAGCTAAGACATTTCTAGATTATATATTCCTCATTCTTTTTCACATTTAGGAAACCATTCACACATAAACTAGAGTGGAAAATGTAATCTGTTCTTACTTTTTCAGCCCTGTTTACTTGGTCTTGGTATGCCCTGAAGTATTTATTTAGATACTTGACTGCATGATTTGTTAGATTATCTTTTTTGTGGTTAATATCTGTTGACAGGGTTTATAAAAGAAAATTGAAGCTTGGAAAATGATGGCAGCTAAAAATTATTGAAACTGAATTTTTTTTTTTTTTTTTGGTTTTCGAGACAGGGTTTCTCTGTGGCTTTGGAGCCTGTCCTGGCACTAGCTCTGTAGACCAGGCTTTGAAACTGAATTTGAATACTTACACAAATTGTTGTATTTATTATAATCTATATATTTATAAATAACTTGTTAGTCTCAAGGGACAGCTGTTTTAATTTAGAAACATTACTTGTCATTTATCCATAAAAGAAAAACATTGTTCTACCCTTAATTGCACCTGACTATTAGAGAGAAATCAAAATAGGCAAAACAAAACAAAAAAACATAGTGGTAGAGAAATAGAACCTTGGAGACTATAGTCTAAAAATTTATAAATCAATTTATTTGTTTTTTAATTCATGATTTTATATATTGTTTCATTTTATCAACACAAAAATATAAATAGCCCACTCATATAGGTTTCACTAAATACATTTTTTTACTTGTGAATTTTCAGAAGTTGCGTAAGAATTAACCAATGATGGATCCAGGATATTTCCTGCCCTAAAACCTTATTCTGTTCACCAAGACCCTCATATCCTTCCAGGATACTTACACAGTATCCTGAGTGACAGGGGTAGAGGAAAGAACTGAGTGGGCACACAATGAAACAATCTCTACTCTTGAAACATGCTACAAAAGGCAAGATTTTAAAACGTTGGTTTTTGTTGTTGTTGTTGTTTTTGTTTTAATTTTTTCCCATAGCAACCAGACCTTATTTCTTTACTTGGAATCAAGGGAAAATGTCTCAAAGACTAAAGTAAGTAGATTTCAAGTTCTGTATTAGAAATAAGCCTAGCAATGTTCAATATAATTATGCTAAGTCTGTTTCCCATGAGGCAAGGCAAGTTGATAATGTTGAATAGGGTTTTAGATACAATCTACCTGATTTCAGAGCATGCACATGGAGATATGGAGAATTTATGTGTTAAAGTCTCTGAAAATAATGATCACATGGTAGAGAATATTCTGTGGCATTTTTTTTTTTTGTTGCAGTAGTCTTTGTTTTAGCGTCTTTTAGCATATGCCTTTAGGTAAAAGTCTCATGCTATGGTTATGTTCTCTTAAAAGTAATTCAATACTTCTTTAAAAATTAATTGCATTGAAACAGCAAGTGAAGTTCTGACTCATATTGCTAAAAGAAAATCAAGCAATTAAGCATTGAATTGTGTTAGGAGTAGTTTTCAATTCATTGAAGACACTTTAATACACATTTATAGGATTTCCATTGGGGACTTAGTGAATGACTTACCATGAAAAATTGGCAGCCAATGGAGACATTTTATGGTTATAAGAGTCAAAATAAGCCAAATTACCACAGTGTGACTAACTTACCTACATATTACAACCACTTAGGGATGTTTTCCTTAAGTTTTTTCTTCCCTATAGGCGTTTATCCTAAACATAATAATTGTCTCTTAAATGTTCTTGGCACAGTCCGTGATATAATTGGGCATAATGCTATATGTAAATTTGGATTTTTTTTTCTCTGTGGTGAACATCTTTCCTTATAGTCTAGTTTTGCTTTTTTTTTTTTTTTTTTGAGACAGGGTTTCTCTGTGTAACAGTTCTGCCTTTGTAGACCAGGCTGGCCTTGAACTCACTGAGTTCTGCCTGCCTCTGCCTCCCAACTGTTGGAATTAAAGGTGTGTGCCACCACTGCCCAGCTAGTCTAGGTTTTATAGTCATGCAAAATTAAAAACATTTTGATTCTTACGTTATCTTATATGTTGTTTCAGAAACAAAATCAAATTGTGACAGGATTATCATTCTTCTACTTCCTTCTCATCATTATTTTTAGCTATGTTAAGTATACAGGTCATACATTTCCATGCTTAGGGACACCATTCTGTGACCTTAAGCACATTGACATATTTATCATGGCACAATCACTACCATCCTTCTCAAGAACTCTCCTTGTGTTGTGCAGAATGAGTCCTGTTCCTTTACCAAACCTCAGGCAACCCCCACTTTGCTTTCTTTCTACAAATCTGACAAGGCTAGAGAATTCATATGAGTGGAATCACATAAAATAATTAGTCTTCTTATAATTGGGGTTTATTTTCTTTATCGTCCTCAAGCCTGATTCGTATTTTAATATGCAGAAGGTTCTTTTTGAGGCTGAACAATATTCTACTGAATGTGTGCACTATATTTCATCTGTTCATTCCATTTTCTGGACACACTCAAGTTACTGTCACTCGTTCGCTGTTTTGAGTATACAGCTATGAACACGGGAGAGAAAAAATCTTTAAAATCGTGCTTTGAATGAAGTGGGATTGCTGGATCATGTGATAATTCTATTTTCATTATTCTGAGGAGCCACAGAGGCCACATCATTCCACATTCCCACCAACAGTGCACGGGCTCCAATTTTTTCCAGGTTTTACTCACCTTCGTCAACATCTCTTATTTTTTTTATCTTAAATTTTGTTCTCCTAATTGCCATTGGACACTATCTCATTAGGGTTTGGATTTGAATTTTCACAGTGACTAATAACGTGGAGCATCTTTTCATGTCAGCATTGGCCGTTTGTGTATTCTTTTGGGGGAAATGACTATTAAGACATTTTCCCCATTAGTAAGTTGGTTTGTTGTTGTTATTAACATTAGGGGTATTTTGTGCATTTTGGAGTCCAAACATTGTCAGATAGATAATTGGAAGATATTCTTCCAAGTTATATGGGCTGCCTTCTCACTCTTAATTATGTCTTTTGATGCACAGACTTTTTTAATTTAAGGTAGTCCAATTTATCTATTTTTACTTTTTATTTTTTTTTTTTTTTGCCTAGGCTTTGGGTATCCTATCCAAGAAATCATTGCCAAAGCCATTCATTTGCTTTTAACAAAATCTGTCTTCTAAAACATAAGAGATATGATTTGCAATGTAAATCAATTGGACAGCCTGGATTAATTTTGTCATTCAGAACACAAGGATATTAAAAACAGATAAAATTAAAACTGTCAAACTGAATCTTTGAAATTTACCCTTTAAATTATTTTTTAAAAGGTACTTTTTTTTTTCTTGCTTAGTTGGTTTACCTCTCATAGGTATCTCGTCTGGGTATGGGCACTGATCCTTTTGTATTGAAACACAGAAAAGGTATTCTGAAGCCAAATGACAAGGGATCTTTGTTTTGCCTATACTGCCTATTTTAGTAAGTCTCAAAGAAGAGCTCAATATATAGCCAAAGTAACAAGTCAGGAAAGGCTAATGACATGGTCCATAATCATTCCTCGAAACATCTCCAGGGGCTCCTATTTCTCATCAAGATGCTAAGAGAGTCTTGTATAAACTCCATGTGCAATGACCTGGCTTCATATTTTAAAACTCATTTTGCTTGTTGAAATTGCAGCGTTTAAACCTTAAAGAGCCATTTAAGAGGTTGGCTTCATACGCCTTCCTTTGCAGATTGGGCAACGAAGTCCAGGGAGGCACTGAGTCGACACAAGCTGCCAACAAATGATGTCAAAATCTTATTGAGACTACCAAATCCAAAGGCTTATATAGCATTAGCAAGGTCACCAGAAGCAGAATCAAAAAGAGAGACATGTAGGCATGTACTCTAGGACTCAAGACTCCCTCTTTGTCTTCTGATAGTGTATCTTTCTCAACCAGAGATTTAGAATTCTGTACTGACTTCCCCCAAAGTAATGAAGAAGCCATAGAATCCCACCCATGGGGGCTATTCCTTCCTACCACAATTCCTTCTTAGATGATCTTACTGACCAAGGTTGGTCAATAAATTTTCTGCACTTAAACCTACGTTTGATGAAATGGGCTTCATTCTATATAGAAAGCATCACTCAATACTGTGTTGTTGCTACTGTTTTCACAAAATATTGTATTGTTAAAACTGGCAATTTTCCAAATGGCCAGACTCATGAGCTCTTCCCAATAGCAACATCACCGGAAAATTATTGTACATCTGTGGAAGTCATTCAGGTTGAATTCAATTTTCAGTGTGCAGTAAAACTGGGGTAGTACTTGTTAACAGTGTCGTATGTGCTAACAAACTTCTGTTCTTCAGGGCAAAATGTTCTTGAGAAGGTTTGAGGGAAAGCTTTTCAAAATTCTTGATTAAGAAATATATACAAAAAGTCAGAAAAGACACATTGAGAGTTCCTGGTAGATCATACACTAAACAAAACAAAACTGAAAGAACAAAAAACCCACCATAACCTGGGCATTATAACTTTAGCCGCTCCTATTTGTATATGAAAAGCCAGCCTATTCACTACTTTAAGCAGTAAGTGGAAATCCATAAGGAGAGACGTCCTTTTCTTCTCTGAATCTGAGTTCCAGTGAAGTGTTTTTTTTTTTTTTTTTTTTTGGATTGCATAGCAGAACAGAAATGGGGCAAAGACAAATGTCAGGACTTAGATTTCCCTGGATATTACAAAAAAACTTCTCAAGAACAGGCTGCCTTGTGAGAAACAGACTCTCATGCAAATGTCTCTGGAGAAACTGGGAAGTTCTCTCTTGGGTCTATTGCAGAAGATATTTCTTATCTGGGTGAGAAGCATATTAGACAACTGTCGGGGTCCCTCTGAGTCAGATGACTATAAAATAGATCCCATATTCCCCTGTTTTAATTATTGGTACATAAGTCTTAGAAATGAATCGTCACCTAACTGAATTTAGAATATATGTGTTTCTGGAATCTATCTAGAAACCAAGGGGGCTGTTCCTTCTCTGGTTGCGGAAGGATTTGGAATGAGGTAGAACCATAGACCGTTGATGGTGTGCTGGGAATGCAAAGAGGGATGTAAAACACAAGTATGAAGAACTTGAGGGCCAGCATCAAAGGAGTCAAAGTGAAGAACAATTTTGGTGTCGTTTCAAATTACAATATTTCCATCAACTTTATCCTTTAGACAAAGAACAAATGGCAGAGGTCATACAAGGACCTTCAGTGGTTGCAGCCATAGTCACTAACCCTGAATGTTACCATAGTGACAGTCGACTCTTCTTTGGTTTTCAGAAACTCCTTCAACTCCAATTTGAAACCTTTCCTGGTCTCCCTTCCGTTTTATCACACTCAGGGCTTGCATGTGGGCTCCCGATCTTGTCCTTTCCACAGCTATCTTCCTATCCCTGCCCTTCCATTCTTGCCTAGAGTCTCTGACCTCAGACAAGCCCTTATGTTTGTGATTTTCTCTTCTTCGCTTTCAAAATCAAGACTGTGAGTTATTAATCACTTCCCTGGTCCTCTCGGTTTTGTCAGGGCAGGAATTAATAGCATGCCAAGGAGTAGAAATGACTGTGTAAGCTTCTTGAATGTTATTTGCACAACAGTCAAGTTTTCTTAGAATTGAAAAACGCTGTCTAGAGTTGCAAATTACATGTAAGTGATCAGTACTTAAGAGTAATCTTTTAAGGTGTGGTTTAGCAGTGTACCCTATTTTCTACTAGTTGTATCAGCCCCTTCTATATCTGTGTACAAACTTAGAGGCTGTGTAATGAGGATAATTTTCAAATCCCCTGTGAGAAACTATACTCATTCAACCACATTTTACCAGCTTTATTCTGTGGAGGTGATATTGGGCTCTAGGACTGGAGAGCATCATACTCATTAGAATTTATTGATTTCTGGGAATTTAGATATTTACTGACTGTGGAATAAAGTTAACTTTTCTTATTGACTTTGATTTCACTATTTTTCATGTAAGTCATTCATCTGAATATTATAGAGAGATGGAAATTACTTCTCAGCTTGTTGGAAAGAAAGGTAAGATGTCAGAAAATTCAAAAGACATGAATGGGATGAGATATGAGCACCAAGGATTAGGTATAAGAAGTTATATAGTGACTGACGAATGGACTCTATTAACCGGAGTCTTTTGCTACCAAGATTATATGTATGAACATAAAACACACCAACTTACCCATAAGATCTCAAACCCAAGGCACCCAGGGTAGACATTTATCAGACAGAAAGCAAGACAAAATCAAACAATTTACTTTCATTGAACCAAAGCTGTGAAATAGAGCAAGAAAAACAATTCTAAGTCAGTGTTGTTTCAGCATTTGAACTGTCTTTCCACCACACCGACATGTTTTTCTTTACAGCATCCACTGTTTCAAGGCACCAAAGCCAGGAAACAGGACTCTTGTTTTCTTACTCACGTGCCGTAAAGGCCGTTCTGAAAACACCATACATGAGGGCACTGATTATCTTCAGCACTTGGAATCAGGGGGGAAATCCTGCATCTGGTCAAACCATCCGTTTCCTTAAACTTTCCCCTCTGGCTGGGCAGTGGTGGTGCACGCCTTTAATCCCAGCACTCAGGAGGCAGAGGTAGACAGATCTCTGTGAGTTCGAGGCTAGCCTGGTCTACAAGAGCTAGTTCCAGGACAGACACCAAAAGCTACAGAGAAACCCTGTTTTGAAAATCAAAAACAAACAAACAAAAAACAAAAACAAAAAAAAACTTTTCCCTCTGTCAAAGGTTTTTTTGCCACATTGCTAGAGAAGGTGGAATTGAAGGGTTCATCTCTTTTTTCTTCTCTTTGATCAATACTTGAGATAGGATATCTCAAGTTATTAAGGAATAACCCTTACTGTGAGACATGCGGGGGCTGCCCATGGCTCTATTTTGAGAAATGGAAGGTAAGAACTTAAGAAAAAAGTGCTTTTCTCTCTCACCCCAAGCATGCACGTTACATATTTCACTCATATCAAGGAAAAAAATGGCAAACATCTGATAGCCTCACCTTAGAGAAACACTTTTTGTTGTTGACAGCATCCTGGAAGTCCTCCCACGTGGTTCTTCCACTGAAGTCTGTCTTTTTAGAAGGAAGACTCATTCTCCATGGGCCGGAAGGCTGGAAAGTATCCAGGAAGCATCAGGGAGCTGACTCTCTGTGTTTTCATCCAGTGGCTTCCCTGTAACATTGCTAGATTCCAGCACCCAGCTTCTGTCCTTACGGAGGTCATAGTTTTTCCTCATGTCTCCTGTGAAAATGTAAAGAATAGCTAAGATGAAAGCCCCAGTGGCAACTATCAAGTAGAGAGTGTACAGAGTAGCAACAATGGCGGAAGCAAGCATGAGATCGGCAAGGAAAATGATCAGCTTGACCAACATGTCTGCATTTCTTCTTGTTCACAGGACGTGTTTTCAAATTCCCAAAGCGCTCACTCACGAGGCAATTCAGACTTTGAAAAATGTAGTCAGGAAGAGGACATTTCAGAATATGCTAATGTACGCTGTGGTTTCTCCAAGTATCTACCAAGGGAAACGTATATGATGAAACCTTTGATTTCCCAACTAGTACAAAATAGAGACTAAAAGTCGTCTGGACTATTGCTTCATCACCAGTTTTATGATTGGGAAAAACGCAAGGGTTTATCTTACTCCCTTTGTGATTCACTTGGACTGTAGACTTCTGGGCAATGGAACTATGCTAACATACATTTGCAAGAATTCTATGTGGAATTCTATATTTCCTAGAAAATAAAAATGTAATGATCTAGCATGAAGGCAAAATAAAATTATTTTTATACATGCAAAGATTCTGAAACTTTTACTTCTCTTGCATGTGCTGTTTTTCTTCAAGTTACTTATAATACCTTCATTTCATTGAAATATGTAAAAGAAAAATTTGACTCTGACCAATGGATCCTTGAAATTAAATAGTGGAAGCACAGCTCAATGAAGATATAAAAGGCAATAAATTCAAATTAGAAAGCAAGTTAGGAAGCTATTTCAGACAGGAGGTCAGAAGGCAGTTGTTTTCCTGAACCTAATTATATGATTTAAAAGCACAACAATGTGTAAACACAACGACTGGCCACCTTAACAAGGTAAGTGGACACCAAGGGAAACTTAAAGTTGTATAACAAGCATGGTTCTCAAAAATGAAACAAACTAATTGAGAGAAAATGATGAATTACAGGAAATGAGAATTCATTTGTTCTTAATATGGAGAATTGTTTTTCAAGCATCAGACACTAAGAGTGTATGAGCCTGCTTCCAAATGCTTCAGTTACACTGTCTGGTTCTACAGTAAACTTTTCCAATCTTGCCTGTCTGAAATGATGATTTAGATTTATCTATTTTTCATTTATTGGTGTGTGTATGGGTACAGGGGGCATGTGTGCATACCATGGTGCTCATATGGAGGTCAGAGAATAACCTGTAGGAGTTGGTTTTCTCCTTCTGTTATGTGGGTCCCTGGGATTTAATTAAGAATATCAGGCATGGTGGAAAGCATCTTTACACATTGAGCCATGATATCTACTCCGTAACTGGTTTTATAAGTCTAGAGTCTTACAAACAACACAAGGCAACTTAATCTACAATGGTGATAGAACAGAACATTTAGACTCTAAACACAACAAGTTAAAGGGAGTGACATGGTATGGGACAATTGTCTGTATTCTGTCAATTATATTTTAAATAAACACTGATTGGCTAGTAGCCAGGCAGGAAGTATAGGTGGGACAACCAGGCAGGAAGTAGAGGTAGGTCAAAGAGAGCAGGAGATTTCTGGGAAGAAGGAAGTCCCATTTTCTGCAGTCCTGGCCCAGCCAAAGAGGAAGCAAGATGTGACTGTCTCACCAAAAAGGTACAGAGCCATGTGGCTAATATAGAGTAGAATATTGGGATAATATAAGGTATAAGAGTTAGTAAGAAGCCTGAGCTAATGGGCCAATCAGTTTATAACGAATATAGACCTCTGTGTAATTTCTTTGGAACTTAACAATGGTGGGAACTGGGCAGGACAGAAACCCAGACAACAGTGACCAAGACAATTTTGAAAGTATAGCTGGAAAGAAACTGAGAGTGAAATAGTATCAATTTCTATATTTTATATAGCTGTGATTCAAGAGATACTCTCTAGTAAGACATGAACACTATGTACAGATAAACCATAAAGATAGTTAGTAATAGAAATACAAATACAACTATAATAAGACAAAATAGGTAGTAGAAAGTGTTGCAATTTTTATTTTTATGGCAGGGGAGATACAGTCAGTTTGAAATTGCCAGATATCAAGCTGTATTGGTGAGCATTTTATCTAGGACAGGTGGTCAGGTGTGTATCACTAGTCTCTGCATCCACTGAATGTTTGAAATATAGACAGTCTGGGCAGTTGTGTGCTCTAACTGTGAAATGTAATTTAGGGAAAAAATAGTATGAAAATATTTATAATTGCATTTGATCACATTAAGAATGCTCAATGGCATTAGATATATGGTATTCCATATGTACTTCAAATCACCTTTCACTTCCTTTCATTTTAAAGACACAGCTGCTAGATAAGTCATATATAGTGTACATTGTGTTTTTATTAGGTCATACTGGTCTAGAAATTTCTGGATATTTGGCAGAAGAATCCAAGCCAAAAATGTTTTAAATGTAAATTTTTACAGTACAAGTTTTTCCAAGTCCATCTATATTGTTTGTAATTAAATATTTAATTGAAACATAAATAAAAATGTGATATGCACAAATCAAGATTCCAGATAGTTCTAAAGAGTGCATTATGGGGGTGTACAGGAGGCAAAGTCAAAAGAACAAAGTAAAGACAACTTAGATAAAATAGAAATTGACACAACATGTGAAGACTGAAAAGGAATGGGAATTTTAAAAGTATAAATCATTGGTGAAAAATTAAAACTGTTAATTATAAATTTATTGTATTGGTCTATAATACACTTCTAACCTTAAAACAAGTTTCAGACTTATTTGGCATCTTTTATATATTAGACTAAGTAGTAACTGGAAACTCCCTGGTAGGTGGCGGTGTTATGATCATTCATACAAATGAGCTGGCTTTATGGTCAAGTAGTGTACATATGACCCATCGTAACAGAGATACAGGTGGCTGTGACTGCTTACTTTGCCAAAGTAGCTCATCCTCAAGCAAAGAGCCAGTGGAGAACTTGAGAGAGGTGGATGGAGGTTGAAGCTAGGTGGAAATGTACTTGTCTAACATGAGTGAGGGCATGGGTTCAATCCCCGTAACAGGAAGGAAGGAAGGAAGAAGGAAGGAAGGAAGGAAGGAAGGAAGGAAGGAAGGAAGGAAGGAAGGAAGGAAGGAAGGAAGGAAGGAACTAAAAGGCACACATACATCAGGATTGAATATCCTTAAGTATAGTTTTCTTTTAAACTCAACTTTTTGGTTTTGGAAAGCTGCTGAGGAAATTAAAAAGGCAGGAAATGAATCCAGATTTTCTCATTGCAGTGAAAGAAAATAAAACAAAACAAAACCCACACAGAGCATTTAATAAAACTTATTACATGATTGACATTATTCAAGCACATTTATTATGTAAAATTAAATTACTATTTCATTAATTGTAAAAATACCGAGTTCAGTGTGTCTTTCATAATGGAAAAGCAGGTTTTAGAGGTTCACACTGAGGAGGAATTTTCTCTGATTCTCTGAAGACCTTGCAGTATACCAGCACTCCTGACAGGACTCACAACTGCCTGTACCTCCAGCACCAGGGCATCTGGCTCCATCTTTTGACCTCCATAGGCACCTGCATGTATATGAGGAAACATCCATGTAGAACCACACACACATCCACACAATTACACACAAAATACGTCTTTTCTTTAAAAATTAAAAGAAGAAAGAACCTGTTAAGTGCTAAGGGGAAAGCTGTGATCAGAATATATTGTATGAGAAATTATTTTCAGTTAATAAGAATCCTGTGCATTTTTCAGAGAGCTGGACAGACATATAACTTTAATATGAATTATTTTTTGAACTACTGTTTTTAAATTTTCTCTGCTGTGCAGTTTTGCAAAAACGGATATATCCCATTGCCACACTTAATTGTATTTAATATTTCTCATTATTTCATTGTTCCTTTGTCCAGAGCATTGTTTTCTGTTGATGATTGCACATCATGGCTTACACTAAATGGTTACATTTCCCCAGACATTAAAGTACCTGCTAGGAAATTTTAATTAAAGACATTTTTGAAAAGAATAGCCTGGGGACTGGAGAGATGTCTCAATGCATGCGATGCTTACCGTGCAAATGTGAGCGCCAGACTGGGGTCCCCAGAGCTCCTGGAAAGCCTGGATAAGCATGACTACTGTTTATAGTTTAAGCCTCCGAGAGGCCCAGGTCCCAGGGAAACCTAGCTATCTAGGTTAGCCTAGTTGGTGAGCTCTCAGTTCACCGAAAGACCTTACTTACCCCGGAAAACAAAAACGGAAAGCTATCCAGGAGGACATGTGATGTCAACTTCGGAGCTACATGTGCATCCCAACACATAAATACACAAACAAAGAACAGATATTATTTGGTAGAAAAGAGAGGAGGAGGGGGTTGCTACATTAGGAAATGTCAAGGTCAAAGATGGGAGAAAAACACAGACGGGGGAGGTCTCAGCAAAGATTATGGCAAACCTCATCTGTGTTGCAGGTTTAAAAGACTGTGCTTAGCTAACCTGGGAACTGAGACATGCATCAGAACTGTTGCCTTTTGTACCTCCCTTTGTGAAAACTAGGATGCCTTCTATCATAGCTTGACTTGTGACTGAAGAAGAATCAAGGAGATTCTTTCTGCAAGTCATGACGACCATGACTCCTGTCTTAACATATATTTGTACAAGGAGATTCTTTCTGCAAGTCATGACGACCATGACTCCTGTCTTAACATATATTTGTACAAAACTTTTAGAGTCAGGACAAGGCATGCTCAACAGCACAACTTGAACGCAGAGAGAGGTTTACTGCTTCAGATTTGGCAGACGGACGAGCTTTTTTTCCTATATGTAAATTAGATCTCATTTTGACTTCCAAAAAAGATTACATTCAGGCTTTCATTCTAATCATCCCCTCAGGATACAGATCCCCTTATTTAGATGCAATTTAAACCAGTAGCAATCAAGGTTTTAGTCCATTCTAAACGGCTGCAGTTGGTTATCGCAGCCAAATCATACATTTAATATCCTGCAATTTTCAGATCAATTTTCCTAAGACTCACTATAAATCTGACTTGGGTAGAATTTTTCAGACTCGAGTGATGCTATGCCTTGATTTATGTGTGCCTGGATTTTCAGCGGATTCCCTGCCCTTCAACAGTCTTTAAACTGTCAGTAACATACTCGCACAGGACTGCAATGCAGTGAGTTAGAATGAGGCTTGAAAATTTTCCAGTGCTACAAAATACACTGCCGTGGACCTGGTGATGGAGAAATTCCATCTTGGATAACAGCCCCCACCCCACCTCCAAATTCTGTTTTGTGTTTTTTCAAGGAAGCGATGTAGCAGAAATGACTTTTGCAGAACATGTTACTACTGGGGAAGGAGAGATGCACTTCAGTGCTTCAACACTTTTGTTTTGTTTTGTTTTTCTTTTTTGTAAACGTTAGGCGATGTTCTAAATTTTGCTTGTATTTTTCCACTATTAATTTGTGGAGGAAGAGGCCGTCCTAGCCTTATATAATACAATTAAATATGATGACTATAGCATTTTCTGAATATTAATTAGGTGAGCCTCCAGACTTTTAAAGAAGATTAAGTTTTCCTTCTTCACCGACACCAGGCTTGGTGACATGTCTTGATCTGGCCAAGAAAACATGCTTAGAAGTGTCAGAAAGCTGTCTTGAGGAGAGAATCTGGGTTTTGTTCTTTGTGATTTTCCTAACATGCTTTTCCTATAGCTCCCGGACTGACTGGTCCCAGATGCAGGGATCCTTGAGCTTGGGTAGATTCTAGATGGAAAAGCCACAGCTGAGCTGTGATTGTTATACACGATAGGAAAACTCTGATGCTGCGAGCTCTTAAGATTTGGGAACTGAAATAGCTTTTCTCATACTGTATAATTCAGCCTAAACTGACTGATGTAGTTAGCATTCTCCTCAGACACGGAAGAACTGTTTTAATAAGAACGTCAGAGGATCTTAAGTCATCAAGAATAAAATTTTGATGGGAGAAGGGAAACTGCATGTGGGCTGTAAAATAAATGAACAATTTTGAAAAATGAAAATGCCGCAAACTTGGAGATTCTTAGCTTATCATCTTCTTATGTCCTTGGAAAGATATTAGACCAGCTGTTTTCAGTCATGCTGGATGCCTACGATTGAAGGCACTTGTTAATCTTTCTTCTTCTTGCCAGGATGGAAATAGGTCTGGAATTTTAATATCGAAACTTATCTCTCTTTTTTTTCTCCTTTACAGCCCATTATTAAGCTAGCACTATGGACTTGTCTGGTAGGAGTTCATATTGTTGAAAGAATACTGGAAAAATAGACTATCTGAATTTATAGTGCACCTCACAGCCATGATTGGGCATAAAATTCCAAACAGCATTTTGGCCAAGGGCAGAGAAGTAACTGAGCTGAACTAACTAGTCCTGGCGCAGTGAAGACAGCACTTACATTCAAGGGAAACGTAACTGAATGTAGCGCAGGAGAGATCTTCAGACCACAACTCATCAAAACTTTCATTTTGACTTTAGATGCACCCTTCAAAACTTAAACTCTGCATTTTAATGTTCACGTTCATCTCTGAAAGTGGTGTGATGTATCCATGAGTCTTTCAGACTGTCTGCATTCAAATTCTGGGTAGCTTATTAGCTGTTCGTCCTTGGGCAGCTGTTTGTCATTTCTCAATGCCAATGTCTTCTGTCGGAATAGAGCAATTGTGATAGCATCTGCCTGATGTGGTCGTTACAAAGAGAAAATGAATTAATGGATACATCGTCTGGTAAAGAGCCTTGCATACTTAAATAATGGAAGCCATCATCACATCTATCAGACATCATTTTTGTTGTTCATCCTTTTTCAGTTTGTTTTGCAACTTACATGTCTTTGTGATTCTTTGAAGGTAGCAGTAATCAAATATGTTTCATGGATTAGCTATATTAGATCAATACCATCTTGTGAAACCAATAAACTTAAGAAAAAAATTGTAACCACAAATTAGTTGTAAAAATGAATGTATGGTGTGGTAATGTGTTCACAATTGTGTTTTTTGTGTTCAAGTTTTGGTCTGACTTCCTTGCTTTCTACACCAGGACTTCTGAATCATGAAAACTGATTTTAAAAGCAGACACTAGATAATAAATCCTATCACATAGAAAATAGCAGATTCCATCTTCCTAGCTTTAAAAAAGACTGCTGTGTATAAGAGATCCATACTGAGCCTCTTTTTGCAATGCTTTGGAGAGCATTCTGAATTGTGCAAAACCATATTACTTTAGGAACAAAATGATTATTTCAACCTAGATTAAAAAAAAATGATTATTTTGGCCAAGCAAAAGATAATTGTGGGATAATAATTTTTTCCAAAATTGTAGAACTTAGATACTTTCTGAGGTGTTTTATTGCCCTCTTCCATATTCAAATTTTTGGCTTGCCAGTAAGGTGTGTGTTCAGATCAGATGAGAAAACTTACAGTCTGTTGGCCATAGCTTTATCTTAAAGCACAAAGGCTAAGCTCTTCATTCAATCCAGTGAGACAGAGAAATGAGATGGAGCGGAGACAGGAGACAGTAAGAAACGACCGTGTCATCTTTAGGGGATTGTAGAAGTCAGGGTGATTTTTCTCCCCTGTTCTTTCATCAGTGTTTGTTTTTCCCAGAAGGCCTTGCTTTTTTTTTTCCTGTGCATTTCACACAGCAACAGCACCACCTATTGGTCAGTTCTATTGGTGTTGAGCACTATATCTTGGTGGTTTTCTAGCTGTTCTGGAGGATTCAGCCATGGTTTCACTTTCAGCTCCCTGCTCTTGTCCTGAGTACCTTTGTGGGAAAGCTATTGTAGTTAGTTTAACAGCTCCTTATTACTAAAAAAGACATCTCAAAATAAATAAATTCTTAATTTCTACATCACCTCTTCTTTGACATAATAATTTATATAAATGAATTTCCTAGTATGGTATAATAAATAAGCTGTCTTAGGTACATCAATAAGTTGTCTTAGGAAATAAATAAAATTAACAGCCTACTAAAGTAACCAGTTAATCAACCTAGTTTACTTTTATTTCCTTGATTATTGTTTCTGTGTTCAAGTGTGTGTGTGTGTGTGTACACTATGTATACATGTGTGTGTGTATATGTATTGTCTTCTTTTATAATGGAATTAGGGAATTAGTATATGCTTATAACAATGGGATATTGAAAGAACTTTATCAATATGCTATTCAGTTACAGATCCCACTTAGAGAAAATGTGGGGTTTTATTTTATTTATATCTTTTCTGAACTGTGATTCTGATCAATCAAATGAAACATGCGTCATGATTGTTTTGAAGTTGGGCAGCCTCCCTCAATGATTTTCTCATGTTTGCTTACTTAATATCAACGGCTCACACATAATAAGAAATTGATAAGTCTTTGAAAGACAAGAGGGGAAGAAGACTAAGGATACAGACTATCAAATTGTGGCATGTGAAAGTTTGGCTTAAACAGGGCCAGAGACAAGGGTCTGTGTTTGTAATGAAGAGGTGATCCTCAGAAGAAACCCACAAGAAAGAAGTTGAAGTAAGATGGCAAGAATGTGGTCTTGGGAAAACCTCAGCTGATTCTGCATGGGAGCTGTATCGTTTTTGCCAACCATTGACTGTGGACTTGGTGTGTAGGGAAGAACCTGGAAGCAACTGGCTTCTAATTGTCACACTAACTTAAGAATGACATCCATGTTCACTGAAGGCCATCTGAGTCGAGCTCACATGCTTCCACGTGCCCACAGATAGAATCTCTGCCTAGCAGTAATTCAGGACCTTTGTAGAAGTTGAGTAACATGTTTTTAGACTGATGTCCATTACCCCTCTCTGCCTTCATCTAATACTTGTCTGTCTTGGTCCTCTCCTTAGTCCTTTGCATGTGGTACCTTATAAAGTCTATGCATGGCACCCTTGACTCTTTCTGCTGCTGCCTGGACTGCAGTCTGTCCCCAGTTTCTAGTCTCTCCTTCTCCTTCCCTCCTTTTCTCATGTTAGTTCTATATCTAGCAACAATCCAGTATGTTATCAGTTTGATTTTAAAAATGATTTTGACAATAATTATTTAATCCATTGAAAGTCTGTTTCTAGCATACCCAGAGTAGAATGGTAAACTCAATGACTGACTTCTTTTCTACCGAAAGACAACAAGTGGTACATGATGGAGGAAGGTCACTGGTTAATAAAGAAACTGCCTTAGCCCATTTGATAGGCCAGCCCTTAGGTGGGTGAAGTAGACAGAATAGAATGCTGGGAATAAGGGAAGTGAGGCCAGAGACAGCATAGCTCTGCTTTCTGAGGCAGATGCGATGAAGCTCCAACCCAGGATGGATGTAGGCTAGAATCTTCCTGGTAAGCGCACCTCATGGTGCTACACACATTAATAGAAATGGGCCAAGCAGTGTTTCAAAGAATACTATTTGTGTGTTGTTATTTTGGGGCATAAGCTAGCCAGGCGGCTGGGAGCTGGGTGGCAGGAATGCATCCCACAGCTCCCACAACAGGTACATGCATCTATAAGTCAGCCATTAACCAAAGCAGCACAAAACTGCGGCCAGTAGGCCTGGGCTCACACAGGTCATTGCTCTTTAAAGATGAATTTAAGGGGGCTTAAAATGTAAGAAAAGATGTATTAATTAGTGTTCCAACACAAACCAAATGGAATATCAAAATAGGATTATTTATGTGTTGGAAAGGGAGAGAGAGATGGCCCTTCATAACTTCTCATCCTCCCCCTTTCTTTTTTTGGGAGTACCAGTTGGCTCACAAAAACAAAATTCAGAAGGCACAGAAGTTTCTCTGAGACAGCCAGCACGGGTCAAAATTGTGGGCAAGAAAGTGGGCTTGGAAAGGAGAAATATTTGTCTTCAAGTTTACAGGGAGAAATGCAATCCACTAAGGGGTCAGAAGGTTCAGGATTCAGCAATGCTACGAGAGCATTTTGTAATCCGTGGAGGCTGTGAACACTTGAGATGGGGTCATTTGTGTCAGTTGTTACCAGTTTAGGAAGCAGTTGTTTAATAGGAGGGTGATTTTGGGGATCGAGTAAAAATCTACGTTTACTTTCATCATTTAAGAGAACTGTTTCAAATGTCATTAAAACTTCTTTTTAAAAATGAGCCACATTTTTGGATATATTAAAAATGCCTTTATCTTTTGTCTTTAATAATGTGAGCAATATATTTTTGTCTCCAGTTTTTGAAATATATCTGTTAATTTCATATTTATAATTCTCTTTGTGTAATAGTTTTGTAATAGCTACTAATCTCAGTAAAATGCTTTCAATATTCACTACATATGATCTTCTTTAAATCTTCCAAGTTTATACACACATACATACATTTATATATAATGTTTTATACTTAGGATTCTCTGAAGTGTTGGGATTATAACATCATGACTACATCCCCACTTTGTGTTCACTTTTGTTTTTAGTAGCCCTACATTGACTGGATCTCATCCTCAAGAATTCCCTTTCTGAGGTGAATTTGTGTGCACAAGCACATATATAGACCTGAGGTGAAAGGGATGTTTTTGTTGTTGTTGTTGTTTTATGGCTTGAATTTCAAACGTTCCCTCAATGCTCAGACTTTGAAGTTGTGTCATCTGGTGGGTGATGCTATTGGAAGTTGTTAGATGATTTAGGAGCTGGGGATGAGTTGAAGGAAACAGATTAGAGAGGAGCGTTTAATTGGGGACTTGGGATCTTCCTTTTTGTGTTTTCCAGTACATAGGGGTGGGGTGAGCTCTTCTGCTCTGCTAAGCTCTCTGTGACACCATGCTCTGCTTTGTCACAGGCTCCAAGCAATGGTGTCAAGTGACTATGGACTGAAACCTCTGAAAATTATGCTTTCTTTTAAAAATTGCTTGTCTGGGATATTTTTGTCACAGTCATGCAAAACTCAATACCATGATTTTGTGTTTATATTTGAGAGAGAACTTAGGGTTATAAACTTCTTGAGTCACATATTTTTTTCAGCTCTTGGTAACTACTACTCCAGTTTTCTGATATTGATTATCTGTGAAGGAAATATGAAATAAATCAACTTCTGCCCCCTTTATTCTACTTGCACTTAGTTTCTGTTATAACCATCATTTCTTAGCAACTAGAGTATTTACCTAGTTACCTAGCAACTAGAGAATTTATAAGCATGAAAACCACATAAATGCAAACATGAAAAATACTTATTTTGTGGCTGTACATTTGAAAGCATATATATATATACACATACATATGTATATGTGTGTATATACATGCATATATGGAATTGTATGTGTTATTGCAATTTGATATAATTGAATTTCTCACAATGAATAATTTTTACATTTATAATTCTGAATTTATATTTTTTAAAATGATTTTGAGGCGACATGCTTTTCAAAGACACGAAACAGGTCATTATAAACACACAACAAAATGAATAAAGGATCCACTTAATGGCAACAGTGCCCGATAAGTGGAATTTAATCCGGTTGCTTCAGCAATTACAACAAACAAGAAGCAAAACTGGAAATCTCATTTTAAATGAAACTCTTGCAAGTGGAGGATATATGGCTGCTTATAGAAGAAATACCATGAAATAATAGCTGCTATTCATGAAAGTTTTGTAGAATAAGCAGAAGTTTGCTTCACGTGGCCGTTTCTCACCCTGACCTTTAGTTAAACCCAGAGTATTAAGCTGTAGTTTAATGAAGGCTCTGCTGTATAAAGCTGAACTAATGTAGTTCAAGAGGGCTTGCTTTTGCTGTTCCAATTCAAGAATGGTGATATGGCTTCAAGAATATAGGCTAACAAGCAAATTTTCAGTTCCTGAAAAAGAAACCCTCATGACATATAATCTTACTTGCTAACAAGGTGTCCAAGACCATTAGGGTCAATTCTGAGCTCTCCAAAATATGGAATGTAAGTTTCCATGAAACTGAAGTGTGCGCCACTGTATGGTTCAAAAATGAGTCACTAAGAGACAGAGCAACATGGAAGCAGACAAGAGTGGCAGAGATATGCTGCTCCCACATCACATTTAACCAGACGTTTCTTTTCATATATATCAGTCATTTGTCTGTCATGATTTAAGTTTGCTCTTATAGTAATATTTCTTCATATACCTCATAAATTAATAAAAGTCACCACGAAACCATGTTGAATGGACCAGATAATTCTTTAAGAGGTCGGGTCTTGCAAGTGTGGGGTCATTGTTCAAGACAAGAATCTAAGAAATAAGGGAGGTGTGTCCGTTGCCTCTTTTCTCTGGTTCATGCTGATTCTCAGCCTTTTTAGTTCTGTTCAGTACCAGGAAGGCTGATGCCTCTGGATTCATTGCATTATCTCTTTTCCTTCTTCTTCAGCTCCTTTGGGTTAGGCTGCAGAGAAGCACTGCTGGAAGTCAAATGGTTAGGGAAGGGCTCAGGGCAATTCTTTACCACTCTGCCATCCTCAGGTTCCCAGTTTTACAAGTGGGTAACCCCTCATACCCTCCATCTGAGCCATCAAGTGGTTGTGGCAACATCAACCCTGCCCTTGGGGAGTCTGGATCAGAGATGATGGCTGGGTTCACTACTCCTTGTCTGTGTAGTCTAATCCTTACCTGACTGCTACCCTCGATCCCACCCAAATTTGTGAGTAGTCTTTTTATTTGGGGGATCCCACTAAATCATCTTCAGTTCTTATTCTACTGGATCTTTGTTTTAGAACAGTTGACATCATGTTACAATTAATAGAAAACTGCAGTAGACGGTTTGTGTAGTTAATAATAAGAAGGGATTTATTATTATTCTGAGATCAATAATCTGGTTATTGACTTAGAAAACAAAGGAGGACTTTAGACTAACTACTTGGCTGTCACAAAGATAAAACATGAATAGATGACAAGATTTATATATAGCAATGAAAGGTGGGGGTGATGCTGGCATCAGGGGTGCTCTTGTTCTCCCTCTCTACTCCCTCCTCTTCCCTCCCCCACTTCCCGTTCCAGATCCATCAATCCCAGATAAGGTAAGAGGACAAGAAAATCTGGGTAATTTTGTGACAACCAACATCTGGGTACATATTTTATTGTAAATTTAAGAAGAAGAAACCTTATAAACCATTTTTACAGTTTTATAAACAGCTGCAACTAATTAAATGGCAAACAAAGTTTCGCTGAGGAATTGAATTAGCCAGCAAGATGGTGACTCCTAGGAGAAGCGTTGTCTGTGTGCACATTGCTCTCCGGTTTGTCTCTCCATTTCAAGGGTCATCACCACCAAGACTGACAGAGCACAATTTTTTTTAAATTGTCCTACAACTTCTTTTCTCACAGAGTGACACAACCCATACAGAGCAAACAGAGTGACCACTAATCCTTTTGCGTCCTGAGCCTGCTCCCCTCATGAACCTTTCTTTCCTTCCTATGGTTAGATTAAGTGATACTAGAGAACCTGACCAGTGATCTTGAGGGAGCAGTGCCTGAAGATAGAGCTGAGACCCGAGTTTCAATTCAGCCCCTGCCTTATTAACTCTCCCATCTTATTCTGGCTCATCCCATGCAGCCACCATAGGTGTGGCTCAGAGTCCTGTGGAGGAACTGGCTCCCCAGGAAAAGTCTGGATTTTCAGATGAGAATTTTTGGTGAGAATTCATGGCAGGCACTTCCACCGTGTCAGCTCAACCTCCGATGTTCACACTCCAGTGGACTCATTTTAGTTTCAATACCATCTTTCTTACACATATTAATTAGCAAGATTGCACACACACACATACACACAAAACTTTTCTTAAAGACTGTAGGAGACAATGCCAGAGACTTGGAGAACTGACACCCATTTTTTACATTAGACTTCCCTTAAGACACCAGGAAGATAAAATGAAGTGGGAGGGGTTGGGGGTAGTTGAGGAAAGCAATGTCAAGAAATGAAGATCATTCCAACTCTGTCAGAGATGAATTTCATAGAAAATAGAAATTGGGGTGAATATTTGTTTCTATTGGTGGTGCGTGCATGCTTATGTTCATGTGTGTTAGGAATAGATGTGTGTGGGGGAGGTTTGCATGTGTGAGTGTGTGGAGGCCAGAGCACAGCCTCAGGTATTGTTCTCCAGGTATCTTTTATCTATCTATCTATCTATCTATCTATCTATCTATCTATCTATCTATCTATCTATCTATCTATTTTTGTTTTCATTTATTTATCTATTTTGACAAAGTTTCTCTAACTGGCCTTTGGCATCACCAAGTAGACTTGGTGTCTGGTGAGACCCCAGGATCTGCCTGCTTCAGTCAACTCGGTGCTGAGATTATAATCATACTTCTTTATATGAGTGTGTCATCATCTTTGGATTTTATGTATATTCAGGTCCTTACTCATTGAGACACACCCTTTATCCACTGAGCTTTACTTGAGTGTCTTTGTTTAAATTGGAGAATTCTTGGGAATAGAGTTAATTTCTATTTGAGAACAATGTGGGATTTTAAAATTTAGTCTCTCATTTCTTATGATCATTATCTGTCTCTAAGTTTGTTTCCCCACCTAGTTCAGAAACTAATTAGGAAGGATTTTTCCCTCTAGTGTGTGCATGTGGATATGAGATTTCTTCTGTTTACTTTAAACATTAAATGGTTTGAACATCTATTCTAATCAGCTTCAGAGTAGAGAAGGTTCGTGCAAATCTAGGGCATTGCTCTTGGAAAAAAAGATTCAGTGTTTGTTTAATCCCCAAGGCTTTGAAGCAAACAAAGCATCTGCATATTACTATTCTCATTAGTGTCTTGTCTTGGTAATACAAATGTACAAACATCCTTTAGTTGTTTTATATGATATTTATTCCTGTTAAATACCTGGGTCCAAAAAAGAAACCAGGCAAAAATGCAGATGAATAAAGCCGCTACACAAAGCAAAACTAAGTACAGACGCATAGCTGCTGTTATTAATTCTAAACAGCAAGCATAGTTTTGGTCCATGTTTATTTTCTTAGGTCAAAAGGTGGCCAATACAATTTCATTGGGGACTTGTGCTTTCATCTATTTTGGGTACAATCCCTAACAAGGTTTTATTGAAGTAGAGCTGGTCAGTAACATTCACTAGAATGTAACATCTATCAGAAACTGGAAGAGTGTTAAGTCGAACAAAGATTGTATTAAGGCCGTAGGAATAATGTCAGTGTTAATCAATTTCATTTGAAGTTTTGATGGTTAATCAGGCAGACACCATCTCAGAAGATTTCCCAGGCAAGTCTTCAGACCTCAAAGTTGATCTGTGATGATAAACCTGGAAATTACTGTGGACAGGCTTGGGAAAGACAGTTACAGTTTTAGGGGATAATGTCAGAGTTTGAATAGCTGTTGACAGCAGGTTTTTTTTTTAGTACATAAAACATTTTAATGTTACAGGGATGCTATCTTATTGTAAAATGCACAAACACTAACAGAATGTACGCAGTGAGAAGCAAAGCCTTTCTCTCCAGATGCTATTATCCCAAAGTAGTAACAGTGAGATACGTATTCTTCCAGAAAATCTAACTCCCAGCACACAATGTAGATCTTACTAAGGTTTTGTATAGACAATGGAAATTAATGATTTTCTGAAATATGAACTGGTTTTGGTACTGAAACTTACTTTTATGTTTACTAATTTCACAGACTTCCCCATTCTGATTTTTTTAAATATACTTGTCTAGTATTTCTATAAGACTTCATAACATAGAACAAACGTTTGACAGGGACCTCTGTTAAAGTTAATTGTTTTAGGAATTAATTGGGCCAAAGAATTTTATGCCTTCCCCACTTTCCACTCCTGACAGCAACAGTTATCTCACTGGTCCACGTTTGGTGACTTGGATATTAATGTCCTTGCATTTTCTGAACGCCTTCCTGGTTGGCAGCTCCAGGGACATCCATCTCAGTAAAATAAAGATGGCAGCAACATGCTGGATGAGTGAGTTACACTGGCTCAAAAATGGTCTCAATTCTCTTTGTGGCCTTGTGTCCATGCAAGCGGCAATGTGACTTTGTAGTGTCTCTCATTTAAGTGGTAGAAGCAGTTTATCTGTTCTCTGATTCGGAGACAGTCTTTAAGTTGTTTTACTGCGTAGAAGATGAAAAATAACTCTATCCTTGTTCTGAGAATAGACGGGAAGATACCTACCATGCATTTTGTTGGCTGCTGGGCTCTCTGTGCAAGGACAACCTAGCAGTTGACTTTTTCACCCTATTTCATATATGCCAAACAACTAGCCAACCATGTGACCCAATCTAGTTGAGCTACTATATGCCACAAATGCATGAGGATGGATTACTTTCCTGCTTATTTAAGCTAAATGACTGACCTATTGGCTTATGGGCTAAATATCGATTATTATTTGACGGCATTAAAGCTGGGATGGTTTCCTGACAGCAGTCACTGAATGAATGATAAGTGTATATGAATCACACTTGCCAAATTGAAACTTGAATACTTGCCCTTGCCAAAGTTTTATTTGTTAAAAAGAGTCACTGACCATTAGTTTTCTGCTTAGTCTAGTTGCAATATGAAGAAGTTTAGATAGTCACCTGACTTGACCTAGTAGTACAAATTGTTTTGCCTGATCCAGTTGTCTTTCTGTGTTACACACACTCAACTACTGTACAATCACTCTCCATTTTTTTCATCTTAGAAAAAGAAATTCTGCCTACTCATTTAAAAAAATTCCTATTTCCTCTATGTCTACCGCCTTGTGGCTACACTTGTCTCCATAAGCTCCATCCCTCCAGATTCTTCCTACATATGCTTGTCTTTTCTTCTTTTGGGATTTATTTTCTCCTTTGCCCCGTGTAATATCAGAGCGCTCTACTCCTGTTTATCTCTCTTGATTTCTTCTATGCCCTTTTCATGATTCTTCCTCTCTCCTGCGATGGCTTGAGTTTTATCAAATGCCCAAATCCTGAGATAAGAATTTGAGTGTAGGTAATTTATTTCAGAGATGATCCCAAGGGAAAACATGTAAAGCAATAAGGAGGTGAGATAGGGAAAGGAAATATTGGCAACAAGTATACTATTAACAAAAAGCACACGATAGGCCCTGGACATCATGGCACTGAAGCCTATCTAAAGCATTTTAAGTTGGTGTGTGTGCTAGTGTATGTGTGTCTCTCTCTGTGTGTCTTTGTGTGTGTGTGTGTGTGTGTGTGTGGTGTGGGTCTATGTGTCTCTGTGCATTTGGTTCTTTTTGAAACTTGATTGTGTGGTTCTGAAGCATGAACTTTGCAGAAAATAATATCTCACAATGACAAAATGTTGAATATACTGGCAAGCAGCTCAGCCTATTTTTGCAGGGCAGGAATAAGGCTGGTGAACCTGTGCGCCTGCAGGTTCCAATCTTCAGTGACTAAAAGTCTTAGACGGATAGCATTTCCTGAGACCCATCACAGGGGCAGCCACATTTCCCGGAAAGAACATCTTCCAGTGCAAGGTGCCCTTTGCTCCCTTGTCCTTCTGACTCTCATGTGTGCATAGTCTATCTCAGCTATGCCTTCTTAGTACATCTCTGACACAGAGTTTCCTCTTGGTATGTGGAGCCTTAAAAATGCATCTCTGAATGAGCAGCCCTCTTCCTCCTCCAGTTCTTTCTGTGGCAAACAATAGCCCCCTCTGCCATCCATTGCCTCTTTCCCCTCTTATTCGGTGGAAATATGTCTCTCTAATGCTGAGACTCAATGGCCAGACACCTGGCGTCGCTGTCAGCCTTCACTGTTGCCTCTAATCACTTAAGGCCTGTCTATTTAGAATTCTCCTTCAAAGTTCTCCAGTCCGTCTTCTCTATTGCGTCTGTCTTATGGCTCTTAGGATCTCTCACCTTGACAATTGCAATATTCTAATCGTCTCATGGCTTGTTCTTCTCTGGTTTCAATGTAAACTTCTCTCAGTGCAGACCCCACACCATGGGAGAGTGGCCTTCTTCTTTTGCAAATCATCTATATCAAATTGCTTTTTTAATTCATTCAATACTGTCTGCATGCTGCACTCATTTTAAAAATCTTTTTTTATTAGTCACAGGGAGGCAGTGTTTTCTCTTTTGTCAATTTCTGAAGAAAGTAGTAAACAATAAAAATTAAACTTTTTGTAAAATTTTAGATTATACTTGCAAGCCCTACTGAGCAAAAGGTGTTTTGAAAGAAGACATCTTTATTACTGTCTTTAATTTCTTTAACTCTTGCTGCTCCATTAAATTATGTCATATTTAACCAATTTTGCATATTTTATTTTTCTAAAGACTAATTCATTCCAACTAGATATTAGAATTCTATAAAGAATTCAGAATACTCTTAAATTTCTTTAGTTTTTCTCCTTAATTTACATTTTTAATTATAAATTTCCTTTCACTTCTATTTAATCTCATCAGAAATTGTTGTTAAAAGAATTTTAATAAGCCAGGTTTTTGTCTCAGTTTTTAATGTTTACTTTTATTTCTGTTGTTCACCATTTCATGGAGTTTTTCCATTACCAAAATATTTTCTTGTCCTCATTTTACTGACGTTGCTTCCCTGTAGCAGGGTTGGAAGTTATTCCAATAACCTCTTTATTGGAATGTTCAGCTGACTTTTTGTTTTTAGTCTTTTTCTTTATATGTATTTTAATATACATACTTAATATGCATAATATGCATATTTAAAAGGATTTATTTCTCAGTAGGTACTGCCTTCACACAACTCTGAATTGATTATCATTCTTGTCTAAGTATTTCTCTGGTCAGATGCAGTGCTGTGTGATGAAGTGAAAAGGATGTTGTAACCCAAATCCTTGAACAGAGGAGGAAACTCTCAGGTTGAGTCCGTGACAACAAAGTGTAGAGGTCATACTATGTGTAATCAATGTGTAGAGGTCATACTATGTGTAATCAATGTGTAGAAGTCATACTACTGTGTGTAATCAATCAATGTGTAGAGGTCATACTATGTGTAATCAATGTGTAGAAGTCATACTATGTGTAATCAATGTGTAGAGGTCACACTATGTGTAATCAATGTGTAGAAGTCATACTACTATGTGTAATCAGTGTGTAGAGGTCATACTATGTGTAATCAATGTGTAGAAGTCATGCTACTATGTGTAATCAGTGACTTGGTCTGTTGTCACTCCCCATGTCTGGAAGGGGAGGGGCAACACCTCTGGATACATGAAAAATAAGAGTTTGGTAGTGAACGTTAATTTAACTGTAACTGGAGTTCTTGCTAAGATTATTTTCTCATGATGGACAAAAATCAGAGAAAATTTCAAGAACCTCCTTTTACATTTGTTGCTATTAAATGTAATAATTATGGTCCTTATTATCAAATAATAGCCCTAGCATTTGTCTTGATTGCTGTAACCTTATCAAATTTCATTTTATAAATGTCACATTCTTTTTCTGGCAATTAAAAATGAAATTGAATTATGTGCTGACAGCCAAACCAGTTTTTAAGCAGATTATGCTATTCTTTTAAATTGCTTACATAAAGTTTGATCATAAATTTCTAGCAAAATTTTCAAAGTTCTTTCTAATTTGTAATTTAAGTTGTATCATTTTTCTAAAACATAACACAGAAAAATGAACAAATGTTCAAATAAATATACATTTCAAATAAATATGAACGTGTATAAATAGAACATATATAAAGTATTCTAGCATATTCTAACTTTGCAAATATATTTATCATCTTTGCTATCTTGAGTAATTACAAAATAATAATGGAAAGAAGCATACAATCATCTTGTTTTCATAACCTAACATGAGATCCATTTTAAAAATGTTTTAGAAAGAGTTTTGTAAGAAGTAATCTGCATGCTAGTTATTTCCATGTGCATTACAATGTATCTGTATAACTGAATAATGTTTTGCTTTTATTTGTCAAACAAAATCAGTTTCGTTAATGGATTTAAATCAAATTGAACTCCATGCAGTAAAAGTATATGACTTCAATACTCTATCCACCGGAAAGTCCTCTGAATAAAGATAGACGGAAAAGCTTCTTGAATGAGTTTGGCAGCTACAGTTAATCTGTGGGTATAAGGATAAGATTTAGAATGAAATTGGGAATTATGTAGACGTAGCAAACTGGCAGTAACAGATTCTTTTCTAAGATCTATCACTTCATTAGCCCCAGAAAGTTGGCTATGTTTCTAGTTCCAGACTTGATTTATCTTCTGTTGACTGGACATTAAGTCCAATTAGACAGTGGTTGGTAACTACCAAGACTGAATGTAACTTATTGCACTTTTTTAGATATTTTGTTGTGCTGATCATTGTTGTGCTTCATAGATGTTGTAAATGGGTAAGATTATTTGTTCCTTCCTTCTCTCAGCAATTTGCATGGTATATTCTTGTACCATAGAAACTACATTGCATTTGAAAGCTTCCTTCCTGCAGTTTAAATTATCTGAATCCTGTATCCCAAGTGTGCAGTATCTTCAGCAGCAGGGTCTTATCCTTGACTTCTGAGAGCCACCCTAAAGATAAATACATGCACACATATCTACATACATACATAATACATGCACACATGTGAGCTCATGCTCACACACAAACACACTACACACACGCACATATATTGCTTTCTGAGTCGCTTGAACCACTCTGATTGAGCATTCCAAAGGGGATTTCTGATGCCTGGAACTGGAATTTTTCTTGTAGAAAGCATTGTCAGTTCAAGCGACATAACTTTTAGAAAAATTTTGAAATTAAATTACTTTCTAATCAAATGCTTAGTCACTCTTGTTCATTTTCTTAAATAGCCAAATTTCCCTTTAATTGATTTTTGCATTTTATTTTATTAAGTTTCTGCTTTGGTTTTATTTATTTCTGTCTACTTGTTTGGGTTTTTGTTTGTTTTTTTTTCTAAGTTATTTGTTTGATATATCTCTGGTCTTTTTATGCAGTCATTGAGAGGTAAATTTCTTTTCAGGACTGCCTTCATCATATTCTATAGCTTTGGCATGTTGTGTTTTCATTTTCATTCAATTTTAGGGATTTATATATTTTCTTCCTTGATTTATTTCTTCAATGATCCATTCAAAAATCAATAGTGTATTCTTTAATTTCCATTAGTTTGTGTATTTTCTGTAGTTTCTTTTGTCATTAATCTGTAGTTATAATTTCACTGTTGTCAAATATAATATAAGTGGTTATTTCAACTTTCTCAATATATATTGAGACTTGCTTTGTGATATAATATGAAATCAATTTTAGAGTCAGTCTTTTGATTGCCAGGAAGAATATGACTTTGATTGTGTTTGGGTGGCATGTTTTGTGTAGTTTGTTTAATTTATTTATCTATGTCTTTTAATGTTAATGTTTGTTACTTTTTTAAATAAGGTGACCTGTTTGTTGTTGAGAGTAAAGATACTGAAGTTACCCACTATTCCTGTGTGGGTGTTAATCTCGATATGACTTTTTGTGTATTTGCTTTATGAAATTGGGTTTGCCTGAGCTTGGTATACATATGTTTAGAATTGTAATGTCCCCTTGATATGTTGTTCCTTCGATCAGTTTAAAGTGTGCTTGATCCTTTCTGACGAGTTCTTTTCTTTATGTCAGATACTGGAACACCAATCAATGCCTGCTTATTTCCTATTTTAACTTGGTTGTGATAGCTTTCCCCAGCTTTTTATCCCAAGGCAGGACAGATCTTTGAAAGTGAGGCATGTTTCTTAGATATAAAAAGGTAAATTTTTATACCCAATTAAACTCCTAATCCAATGTGCTAGTCTGTTGTCTTTTGACTAAGAAATTGAGGTCATTGACAAGCCGAGTTATTGAAAAGTACACATTAATTCCTGTCATTTTATTGATCTGTTGATGTTTGGAGTTTTCTAAGTTCCTATTGTGTAACTAGTAGTGTCCGAACATCATTTGCTTTTTCAGTTGACATCTTGAAGTGTTTATCCTTCTTTCCAGTATTCACCAAGTACTAGGTGGCTGCTCATCTTCCTTGAGACTACATTCATCAAGGAAAGCTTTTCCTTCCCTTTCAGTTATGGGAATCTCCCTGTGCACAGTAATCTGGGTTGGCAGACAAGATCTGCCACACTTCAAATACATTAGGCTATGCACCGAGCACAGGCGTACCTAATTGCATGTGAGGCACTGATTTAGGTAGCTGAGGTGTTTTCAGCCCAGTTGTGGCAGCTATGACAATTTGGGGCAGTCATGGGCCAGGCAAAGTTGCTTCCTGCTTAACTACTGTGACATCAGTAAGGGTTACTTAACCTAACCAGGCTCACCGCTGCTGGGGTATCTAGCTTTGGTGGCTACAATGGGTAAATCCAGGGACACTGAATGCAAGGGTCTCTTCTCAGCTCTTCAGATCCCTGGTGCAACTGTGTCTGTTGATGTTTCGCTCTACAGAGAGAGGCACTTAAGGCTGTTCCTCATTGTGGAGACAATGGGTGGCAGCAGCAGTTGTTACACTGTGGCACCAGGCCAGATCTTGAGAGATCACTGGAGCTAATAGCTATTGTTAATCAACTGGTGGATCAGAGAAGTGGCCGTAGCAGATGACCGAGTGATGACTTTCATTGATGTCTGTGCTTCATTAAGGAAAATCGCCCACTCACTCAGACAAGGCCTCTAATTTGCCATTCTTACCCAGAATTCTCGTGCTATTTCCCTTAGAAACTGAAGTATTGTAGTTACAATGACTAGAATAGAAATAGTTTTGGAAGTAAGAGTTCTCTAGACACGAAGAGTTAGTAAAACTAAAGAAAGTTTTGATCAAGTCATAGTTGTCCATTAGACTTAAGTTTCAGCTTCATTTCATTTGGGGGTCCTGGGGACTTAACCCAGGACAAGTGCTAGGACATTGAGAACACTCAGCTCAAGAGCTTCTGTGATAGACGATGGTATGGTTTTGATTTTAATACATACTGGGAAGGCTCAAATAATTGAATGCTGTATTAAAATTTATGTATTTTATTAAAGCACATTTCTATAGCAACTATACTTTTAAAAGACTAGGATTAGAACCTATGAGCGAACATATTATTTACAATAAGCAAGTATTTTATTTGCACACTAATTTGTGATCTGGGAAAATTATTTACCTCATTAAGAAGAATATTTGCAACAAAATTTTGCATTGACATATAATACTTAGTTACCAAAATTTTAACAGTTTAATAATGCTTTTGTAATCAATTATGTTACTAATGATTATAATTCTTTAATTTTTTACACTTCAGCCTTTATGAACTTCGCCAGCAGAAAAATGTTGCCATTTTATAGGGTAATGAAAATTTTCCAGAATAAAATACTTCAATTTACAACTCTACAGAGGAATCAGAACAAAAATCCTGTTTCAGACAAGAAAAGACAGCATATATATTTTCTTATTACCACTGAGAATTTGCTCTTTTTAATGGAAAATACTAAACTTTAATTATAGTTAGCTTTCTTTGGATATACTTACATTTCTTTGGATATAGTTAAAATAGGAAAAACCGTGTTATTACATTGTTGGAGGCAGTTTAAAATTTGTGAAAAGAATGATACTCATTCAAAATAAGTCTGAGAACATATTCACTGTGGAAAGCCATTTATAGAGAAGAGACCTGTGTGGGTAGCATCAAGAGCACATGACATTCACACACATGCAGTAGGATGCTTTGGGACTGGGCCAGGTCATGTAGAGGTTTAGGTAAAGAAATGAGGGAAAAATACAAAAGTACTACAGCATCCATCTGCGTATTTCACTGCACAATCTCAGTCTCCAGAGCTGTCTAGGAAATTCTCAGTTCCTGCAAACCATAGCTCTTACAATTAGGGATAATTTCTCAGAACCACTTTTATGCCTCCTGCTAGAACATTCTTTAACAAACTCCCGGTAGTTCATCTGATGTCCTAGTACTGTGTGGCCCAACAAAACATCATGTAGCAACGAAAATGCTCTGTGTGAGAGCTGTTCGTACGGCATCCACTAGCCACAAGTACCTTTTGAACATTTCAAATATGGCCCACACTACAAAAGAACAGTATGCTGGGCATGTGTAAATCTAATCATTTTAGTTTGAAGTTTTAAAAAGTACATTATATTTAGCCACCATAAAAACAGAACATCTTTAGTGTAATATAACTCTTTTTGATTCACTATTTACTTTTGATTAGGCCAAGCTTCTGGAAAGTTAAATATTAACTTCTAGAGACTGGAAAGTTACAGATGGTTTCTGTCCTCTGTTGGAGAGCACTGAAGCTATCTTATTACCCTGGAGACATTAACCAGCTTTGTGTTTAACTAACAACCTTAATTTGACATCCCTTCCGTCACTAATAATGCATGGTTCAGGCATCTCCCCTCTCCTTCCACCTGGTGTTACCACCCTGCCGTCTCTAATTGCTGCTGTGGCAGGCATGCACACAGTCAGAACTCATGAGAACATTGAGCTTTTGATGTTTCTGCAAATCATATTTCAGGGCTGCTACCCATCTGACTTCACTTACTATCTGCAGAGTTCTTCCAGCCTGCACATTTTGCTCATGGGTAAGATTCAGAGGCAGCCTCTAATTACTTTGCTCTGTGTGGGTTGCAATTCTTGTTAGCATTTTCTACAGGTAAGATTATGGCCTTTATTCTCTGATACAGTGGTTTAGAGTGGTTTGAAACCCCAGCTCTGCTCTCTTATTTCTCTGTTAGCCTACAAGAGCTCTGATGATGATGAAAAGATTGGTGGGAACTTCCTGGTAACAAAGCCCTGTGGTGGTCAGGCACCCAGCACTGTAGTGAGCAAAGAGATCTCTAGTCCTGGATTCTCTCCCCATGGTGATTGCCTTTGGCTTTGCAGAGAATTTCCATTCAGAAATTTGCTTCTGTCCTCGTGTATTTTCCTGAATGCTTTTCATTAAAGCCCAAGTCTGGGGCCAAATTGTGCCCTGCCAGTTGAGTTTCTAACCTCAATACCCCTGAACACAAATTGTACTTACATTCAGGATGTCAATAGTTGTTAAAATGAGACCTTAGTTTGGGCTCTAATTCTGGCTGATTGCGATTTTCTTACAAAAAGATGTAATTTGGGCACAGACACCTGCTGAGTGATGAGTACATGGATACAGAAGTTGGTTATCTCACAAGCAGAAAAGAGACATCTTGGAGATAATCATAATTTAGGCTGCCATGGTCTTGACAGAAAATGAATTTCTGTTGCTTAGTTCTCCTATTCTGTAATACTTCAATACAGCAGATCCAATGAGTTAATACTAGCTTAAAAGCTAAACATCTAGAAGTAAAATACAAAGGTCCCAGCAAAGATCTCCACCAACCCCACATCTGGCTGAGAACTGATTTCCAAAATATTTAATGAACTCAAGAAACTAAACACCAACAAATTAAATAAACCAATTTAAAAAATGGGGGCACAAATATAAACAGAGAATTCTCAAAAGAGGAATCTCAAATGGTAGAGAAATGTTCAGCATCCTTAACCATTAGGGAAATTCAGATCAAAATTACTCTGAGATTCCATCTTACATCTGGCAGAATGGCTAAGATCAAGAACACAAATAACAGCTTATGCTGGAGAGGATGTGGAGCATTGTTAGTGGAAGTACGAACTTGTCCAGCCACCTTGGAATCCATATGGTGATCTATCAGGACTCAGAGGAGGAATGGCCCAGAGACCTGGGATAGAAGTGAACATGATGAGTGAAAAGTACAAAGGCAATAAAATGATTCCTAATTGTATCCTGCTGTGCTCATAGACTGTTGCCTGGCCTAATTGTCCTCAGAGAGACTTCCCCCCGAAACTGATGGAAGCAGATGCACAGGCCTACAGCCAAACATCAGGAAGAGTTTGGGGAATTCTGTGAAAGAGGGGAAGGAAGGATTGTAGGACTCAGAGGGGTCAAGAATACCACAAGCAAACCCACAGAATCAATTGACCTGGGCACAACTAATCTGTGAGGGGCTCACAGAGACGGAACCACCCACTAGAGAGCTTGCATGGTACTGATCTAGGCTCTCTGCATGTATGTTACAGTTGTGTAGCTTGGTCTTCTTGTGGGACTCCTAACAGTGGGAGCAGGGGCAGTTTCTGTCTCTGTTACCTACTTTTGGGACCCTTCCCTCCTACTGAGTTACCTTGTCCAGCCTTAATAGGAGAGGAGGTATCTAGTCTTACTGTAACTTGATATGCAATGACTGACTGATATAGAGAAGACCTGTTTTTTTTATTTTTCTGAAGAGAAAGGAGCCATGGATGGGAGAAGAAAAATGAGGTTGGGAGCAGAGACTTGGAGGAGAGGAGAGAGGGAGTCGAAATTGTGATGGGACTGGAAAGTAAATTAACAAAACAAAGCCAAACAAAACAGAAAGTCCACAGAGGTCCCTTAAGAAGAAAAATATTTAATCTTCTATTAATCATTTACATTTTAGCAAGAATAAAGACTAAACACTGAAAGGAAAAACTTAAGGAAGTAGATATGGTAATTAGTGTCTAAGGGTCATCTTACAACTATTATTTTTTAAGAGGATTCATAGAAAGACAAGAAATGTAAGCAGCAGTATCAATGTACAGTAGATACTGAGTTCTATCCTGACTGGCTCTTCGTATATTCAACAGATCTTTCTGAAGGATTATTGATTAACAAACTGTGTAAAATGTCATTTAGAACAACAGTTCACTAGTTCTTGTGTGTTTGTAGGTTTCCATGATTTGTTCTATGATTCTTCATTAGAATCTGGTCTACTGGCAGGTCAGCCTGTGATTGGTAGTTTAGGAAGGCTTTGCAAAATCCAGCTCTCTTTTTATGTGTTCACTATGTTTAGCAAGTTGTTGCAGGGTTACTTTTCTAGTCACAGCCAGGATCTAAGCTCGCTAGACCCAAGTTTTGGAATTGGCATTTTATATTTGCTATATTTCATCAATTAAAGCTAACCCAAAGTCAGGGCCAAGTCATCAGCAAGGAGAATCTCCCAGAAGAATAAATGCTACTGTTGCCTTGGAGAGGGGTGGATCAGGAAGGCTCAGAGAACTAAGACCATTTTTGTAATATATTGCATTATGAATGCATTATACTTCATTCTTATGTCTTGGACCTTTTATATTTAATTTTTGTATCGGAACTTTCTTTGTCTCTTTTTATATATCATCAGAACAAAATGTGCTTTGATAGATGCAAAATGTGGAAAATTAATAATTACATGGTTTGAGTTCTCATTCTCATCGCTGTCTACCTAATAATGTGAGCAGTTATTTTAAGCATGTCACTGTTGCCTACAGATAAAGCCAGGGTTTGTTTCCCCAGAGGAGATGGGGCTTTGATCCCTTAAGGAGAGAAAGTTTTGTTAGGGATTCGGTGAGAACAAGAATAAACTGTTTCTCAATGGACATCCTGTCATTGAAACTAGGGAGGAAATGAACAATACCTGATGACAAAGTAATGAGACTGAACCCAGGAATGACCCAGCTGGGGTCACCCATCACTTTTGTCTTTAGCACCAAGAGTTGCACTTGCCATAATAACATTTTAGAGCAGAAGCCTTCAAATTGCAAAGTACATGCCAGCCAGTCACTGTTTTCTTGAGGTCACGTGGTCTCTTTCATGACTACAGAACTCTGGATTCCCAGCATGACAGTGGTCTGTTCAGTATTTAAATGAATGGATTCAGCTACTTTCTAGTAATTTTATCTACATAGACTTGTCCTTAGGCTACGTATTTCTGGTTGCTGTTTAGAGGACGATTCTTTGATATTATAGCAGGAATAAGGCACTGAGTCCTAGAAGTGAATCCTGAACAACGAAGGGAATGAGAACAATTCTGAGTAAGGAAAACTAAGAGTCCATTATAGAATGAAGAAACTAAGCTAGAATAGACTTGAAAGATGGCTCAAATCGTTTAGAGGAGATGTCTCAGCTCTCTGAAAGCTAGAGGGCAGCAAACACAGAAGCAGCAAATACAGAAGGGCCATCATGCATTTGGTGGTAACATGTGGCTTCTCCACAGAGGCCAGAAATAACAGGTTCTGGATTCTGCAAGCTACAGACTCTGCAAACACTGAGCCAGGTATGATTTTCATGAAACAGCCTCTTAAATCAATAACTAACACTAGCTATTTGAGATTTGGTTCATAGGCCATTATCTTAAGGATAATATTCAATTGACCACCAAATAGTTCACAAGCTGTAAAAATGTCTTAACCTTAACAGTTGCAAAATATGAAAAAAAAAGTATGAAAGCATCTAAGACCTTTTGTCTGGGAGTGTGGGGGTCAAAATACAAAGTAAATCTCTCTGAGAAAGAGATGCACAGTTTTGACCCATCTTTTCCAAAATCAATTAGACTAATGAATGAAATATTATAGAAAATGAAATGTATTTATATCTTATTTCTAAATATCAGGGACACTGGAATATAAAACATAAAAGAAAATAACCATATGAAACAGAAAAAAAATATTAGAAAGAGAGTCTCGGAAAATAATACAAATAGTTCCAAAGAATTTGCAGAAACTTTCTAGGTGAAGAAAAATAAACTAATTCATTAATCTAAAAAAGAAGTTCTTTGCAAAAGCTCTTGTGAAAGAGAAGATAAACTCCAAGATTTGGTTGGTTAAAGGGAACAAAAAACAAGCCCTGTGAGAAGCCTTGTGCCGCCGTGACTTCGGGCAGACAAAGGCCAAGGGCAACACCTACCTGCAAGAGCCATTCGGAAGACCAAGTTTATTATAAAATTCACGAAGACCTAGAGGAAACTCTTGTTTACAAAATAAACAGCCTTGAAGCTTTTGAATAATTGCATTGGGCAGCTGAAATAACTACCAAATCACCAGTGTGAGAAGATAAAATAAATCAGAGATGACAGCTGATAAATTTCTCCTGGATATAATCTTCGTTAACAATAGCTGGAAAGATGGAGGCCATTTCCCATCCGCACTGACTGATGAGGTGTCAACAGGCATGGGCTGGAAGAACAAATAAAGAGTGTGAGGTTTCTCCCTGGGCTGAGCCAAGCTCTGCTGGAAAATGAATGGGAAACCTGGCAGCACAATGAGGGGATATGATATCCAGGAGCAGAAAGATAGCGACTAAAGTCGATTCAGCACAAACCATATAGGGAATGAAAGGAGAGCAATGAGCTGCAGGGGAGAGGAGCATTGAGAGGATTTGAGAAAAAGAGAATTACAGAACACTGAGCTGTTCATATGACATCTGTGCTGACACGCATCTCTGCTTAAGATAAAAATTAATACTGGTATAAAAGGGAAATCTTCAAAAACATGGGATGGTAACACCCAATGGTGCCTAACCCAATGTCATAGAGGCTTCTTCCAGCCACTAGTGGAAACAGATGCAGAGACTCACAGCCAAACATGAGGCTGAGTTCAGGGAATCCTGCTATAGACAGGGAGGAAGGATTGTAGGAGACAGAGGGGTCAAGGACATCACACACACACACACACACACACACACACACACACACACACACACAACCGCCACAGAATCATCTAACCTGGGTTCATAAGTCCTCACAGAGACTAAACTGACAACCAGGGAGCCTGCGGGGACTGACCTAGATCCTCTGAGAGCCACTGTAGTTAACCAACAGAGAGTTTTCAGCAGATTCCTGAAATGACAGTCATCATTAATGCTTGAATAGACTCTTCCAGAAATAACCAAGTCAAGTGCAAGGGCTTTCCTACTGGCTTGGAACAACTTCTAGTGTACCCATGGAATAAAATCTGCTTTTGACTTAGATTCTGGTGAAGTTTCATTGAAAAATTTGAGGCGTTACCTTCAGGATAGAGCAAGTCTGCAATTCTAGCACCAGAGAATTCAACCATGCACCGTGCTTAAGAGTAATGAATGCACAGCTTGTGCCAAGTTCAATACCATTTTTTAAAAGTTCTCCCCATTTCTCCAGCTCCCCCGCCTACCCCAGCCCCCCATCCTAACAGACAAGGGCTCCCATGGGAAGTCAACAAAGACTAGCATATTAAGTTGGGGAAGATTCAAGCCCCTCCCTCTGCACTAAGACTGAGCTTGGCATCCCACAATAGGGAATAGGCTCTAACAAGCTAGCTCATGTATCAGGAAGAGATCCCGGTCCCACCACCAGGTGCCCCACAGATAGTCCAAGCTCCCACATGCGGAAGGCCTAGTTCAGTTCCATGGAGGCTCCACATCTGTCGTCCAGAGTTCACGAGCTTCCACGACCTTGGTTCTGCTGTCTCCGAAGATTTCTCCATCATGATCAGGACCTTTTGATAGCTGTGACAATAACCCCAATAGAACATTTGCATCAACTTTGAAAGTTCCCTTGTGCCTCCTCTTCTTAGTCAATCGAATTTTAGCCAAAGGCTAGAAGTGAGACCTAGCTTTCCTGTCACCATGTATTAATTTTCACCACGTATTAATTTTCAGGTGAATAGAAACAATAGTCTCTGTGAGTACTTGATAAGCCACAATTCTGAGAATAACTTGCTAATTTCCCATGAGCATTTGTTGGACAACTAGTGATGCCTTAAAACAAAATAAAGTATCATTTCTTGACTAGACGAATATTTAAATTATTCTCTTTTATTTTTTTGTAATACATGTTACCTCTTATTCATATGGCCCATGCTTCAATGCCCATCAATAATACCAAACACTCTATATGATCTTGTTTTCTTACTTATACCTAGTTATTATGATGCTTGACTTATGAATTAGGTATAGTAACATATATAATACAATAATATGAAACAACTCTATAAACCTACTATAATAAAAAGTTGTGTATAAATTGTCTGTCTCCAAAACAAGTTCTACAATACTGCAACCATGGATCTAACAATTATCAAGCAGATAGTGCATACGCTGGTCAAAGAGGAGATTCAGTTCTTGATCATATGGTAATTGCCAGGCAGGATAGAATAGGATCCCATAACATTTCACTATATTAAAGATCAAATGCAGTTTAAAACACAGAGATAATCTATTGCTGGTTTTTCCCACATTATAGTTATGGATTAGCATTGACCGCTGGTAACTGAAACCAAAGAAACAGAAACCACAGATGAGAATGACAACTTTATGTAATTTCATTTTCCTTCCTTTTGTTCTGTTTTCAAGGCAGGGTTTCTCTGTGTAGCCCGGCTGTCCTGGAACTAACTCTGAAAACCAAACTGGCCTTGAACTCAGAGATCTGCTTGCCTCCGCCTCCTGAGTGCTGTTATTTAAGGCGTGTGCTACCATTTCTCAGATGAATTTCTCTTACTATTGTGATATCAAAATTTTGGGAAAGGAAACAACGAGGATTTTGAATATTCTTTCTAAGTTTTCAGCATAAAATAATTTCTCATAATGAAAAAAAAATCTGTGGGACATGATTAATAGTCATAATCTACAAACTTCAGTCAGTATCAGATCTTGATAAAAATTCAAAGACCCAGGTGACTTCTGCCTTCTGCTTTCTTCTTTCTTTCTTTCTTTCTTTCTTTCTTTCTTTCTTTCTTTCTTTCTTTCTTTCTTTCTTCCTTCCTTCCTTCCTTCCTTCCTTCCTTCCGTTTTTTTTTTTGTTTTGTTTTGTTTGAGACAGGGTTTCTCTGTAGCTTTGGAGCCTGTCCTGGAGCTAGCTCTTGTAGATCAGGCTGGTACTTCTGCTTTTTATTAGTGCTCACAATTCTGAGTTTAGCAGCTGCAGCCAGCAGCTCCAGAGAAAGAACACAAAAAAGCAATTAACTATGGTGCAATTGTTAACAATGCCCAAAAGGTGGCTCCCTTGATCACACTAGTGAATCAAGTTCATTTGCACTAGGTATTTACAGAGTCCTTGTGGAAATAAAGATGCAGGTTAATTTGCTGAATGGTTAAAATTCCCTTTCTTCAAGAATGTCTTTGAACCTCTGACTCCTAACAAGTTCCCTAGATGAACTTGCAGGAATTCCCATTCTTGAATTCTAAAACTTGTTTTAGATTTTCGTTTTTTGTTTTGTTTTGTTTTTTAAAATTCTAATTGCATTCTTAGGAAGAATCAAGTTGTATCCACACGAAATAATCAAAATGCTTCATGCATCTGTGCCCTTGCATCATATTGCCCTTGACTCCCCCAAAACTTGCTGGATGGGGATCCCTAATGGTCATATTGGGAATTACTTTAAGAACTGAAGGGCTGCCTATGTCTGATCAGCTGCAGTGATCTGACCTCAACGTTGCTTCTGGTTTACTAAGAAATAACGAGCTATTAGAAAGTGCAGTGTCATCTGATGAACCATTCAATTGCTGCTGCTTCTACATTACCACAAATGATGTATAACTTCTGTACTAGGCCAGTATTTAAATTATTCTCTAATGTAATAATCACCTCTTATCCATACAGGCTATGTATGGCCCAACGAGTGACAACTAAGCATTGCTACCTTACCTCAACGCCCCAGTCCAGAACAAACACCCCAATACCCAGTTTAATTTGTAATTGTTCCCAGCGTCATCATTTCCAAATGAAGTTCATAGACTATAGTTCACAAAGCCAGTAACATCTACTTAATGCCCAATTTGTATGAGATGAAACGTCAAGGCTGGGAAGATGGACAGAACGTCATTCAGACTTGGAGCCGGTATGTGTGATACGCCTCTCACCTGTAATTTCTTTCAGTCCCTACCTTTTCACTAGTCCACTCCAGTTCAACATAATGCCACACTCCTGTCGTTTCCTTAATGAGTAAGTGTTTAATTATGCAGATAATGACTTTGAAGAGGAAATCCCAGGTCATAAACGCAGCACCAGAACAGGTGTAGGACTCAGGATGAGGGAGAAAAGCATGTGGGTTGCAGTTTTTAGTTAGCTTTTGCTTGGATATCATAAGTTTACAGAGAATGTGTGCACTTAACACTGACATTATCCTTCTTCATTACTGCCATGTTTATGCCACAGCTCACCTCCTGGGAGTATCTCCCTGGTTTAGGAACACTTTCAATTGCTATAGTAAGCTTTTAGCTAGTGACTTCCAGGAGTTTGTAGGAAAATGGTTTGCATGGCGGCTGAGATAACCTTGATAACTCTGTTTGTTCTGTGGTGTCCTTTAGAGTGCTCCAGCAGGACACAACGGTAGCTGGAGTGGCACACACTGTACTCGATGCATCTCACTCTTTGTCTCACTTTCCCCTCATCATCAGTGCTTGGAGCTTTCTGTTATCTTTCCAGTCCTGTACGGGTTTTTTCCTGATTCACAGGTTTGTTGAAGTGAGAGGTACTTCATATCCTTGAACTCAATATGTAACTCAAGCTGATGTGAATCTTGAAGCAGTTCTTTGGCCTCTGTCCCCCTTGTGATGGGATTTGGATGTGTGGTGCGATACCCTGCTAATTTCTTAATTGTAAAATGTAAGAAATGTTTTATTATAACATTCTCATATACCTATAAAATGTGATTTCACCATATTTACCCATCCATTATTCATTTCCTCCTTTTCCCATTTTTCCACATTCCTATTAGTCTCTGTACATTCATGCTATCCTTCTAATTCATGGTGGTCTCTACATCCATCCAATTGTGTTCCTGAAAATTACATGACTTCATACATACATACATACATATATATGTGTGTGTATGTATATGTGTGGTGTCACTTTTTTATTAATTTGTCAGTTTTTATTAACTGCCTAACCCATCCATGAATTTTTCAATCATTTCTTTCTTAAAGGAAAAAAATGCTACCTCCTTAGCTACCCCCTAATATTAATTCATTAAACAGTTCTCTAGAGTTTTTTGGATATGAGCTCTAGGAAAGATCTATGCCAGATGCTAAAAATACTGAGTCAGATATGAAAGTTCTTGCTATTTATAGAAGAGCTAATAGAAGCTGTAAAAAAAGTCACCAGAAAAAGATCATGGCTATCATTTGTGCAACAAACAAGATAGAGCTTGTGGTTCTATCTTTGAGTTATTGTGTTTTGATCATGAAATTCAGAGCTTTATTCTCTCATGATACGAAAATGCTCTTTTATAGTTTGGATCAGTTTCAGAAAGCAAAATACAACCATTTACTAAAGAAGAATGAAATTGTGCAAAAATAATTTGAAAAAGTTGGCAATAAGAAAATTTCCTGGGTAAAAACAAGAAAGCAGATATGGTGAGTGCCTTTGGACCACCACCATCATGTTGGTGCATGTGGCAAGGCACCTACACACCTATTCCATACACACACAACTTTGTGTCTTCATTCGTTTAAAACTAAAAACAAAAAAAAGAAATATATATCATATTATTCCTATCACAGGGAATAAAATAACTCTGCCTCACCCAGTAGCTATCAGTTGCCAGTAGTTCTCATTTAGGGGTGGCACTGTGTGTGTGTGTGTGTGTGTGTGTAATATAGTTGTTTAATTTAAAGTTTATTCTAAAACAAAGTTGACCAGTTGTATTCTCTAGTTTAACTACCGTGTCCTACAAAAGAAGCTTCTCCAATGAGGTTTGAGAGAAGCACTAATCTATGGATATAATGAAAAATCATTATGAGTTATTTTAACACTGTGAACAGTTATCAGAAACAGAATAGTAGTTGGTCCTCCCCTAGGGCCTATGACCTGTATAGCCACAGTTTATTTGCCATCATAATTATTCTAAGTACAAATTTCATCTTATAAATCAGGACTGGAATCCAATAAGAAAGTGGTTTTTAACTCCCATGATGTTCATGCCACTACTGAAGCTGTGCTGATGTCTTTCCAGGTCAGTCATTATTGTAGCTTACAAAGATCTCAGCTGAATAAGTACATTCCAGCTCTATGAAGGCTAGCCAATAGGAATGAAGCTTCTGGATTAATAATGAATGGATTTCTCCTTGTTCTAAGACTGAAGTACGGTATGGGGTTCCCCTCTATATGCTGTGAATGTTTTATTGTCATTAATTAATAAAGAACCTGCTTTGGGCCTATGGTGGCACAGAATAGGGCAAGCAGGAATTCTAAGCAGAGATAAAGAAGAAAAGAGTGTGAATTCAGTGTGACACCATATAGTTGCTGAAGGAGACAGATACCTGAACTTTACCCAGGAACTTTACCTGGTAAGCCACAGCCTTGTGTTGATATACAAAATAATAGGAATGAATTAATGTAAGAGTTAGTTAATAAGAAGCCTGAGATAATAGGCTGGGCAGTGTTTTAATTACTACAATTTCTGTGTGATTATTCCAGGTCTATGTGGCCTGGTAATGAACAAGCAGGTCCACCTACATCCATATAAAACCTGAGAGAGTTTAAAAAAAAATTCTAGACACAAAACAGATTTTAATGCAGCTCCATGGTAGCCGTATTTTTTTTTTTTAATGGTTTCTGTTTGCTGGCATGGAGCAGGAGCACTGCAGCTCCTTTAAGAGAGGTCTTCCTGATTCAGCATTGACAGTGAAAGCCATGTGGCTACTTTAGGTAAGGGCTTCCTGGTTCATGTTATTTTCATGAATAGCACCAGCTCTTTCAGGAGGCAAAGCATTTAAATAGGGTCTGTGAGCAGCGTGTTACAAATTGCTTAATCTTGGCATAGACCTGATACAACCTTGGAGCTGGACGGTGTGCATGACTCTCAGAGGCAATGAACATGCCTTTGCCATGTTGGACTGGGCAGAGTCAACAGACAGGGTCATTAGCCTTCCTACCGTTAAAAAAAGTACTCCTGATCAGAAACTAATTACAGATATACATGTAATAAAGATAAATTCAGATAACAAGGCATCTAAATGGGTCACAATGTTGAATAAATGTACATAGGCTTGAAAGAGAGAGGAAAAAGAGTATAGACAGTTATAAAAGAGTACAGACAGTTGTAGATCGAAGAAGTAAAGATAATAAAATAAATATTAAACTTGTAGAAAATGAAATATAGGAAGAAAAATAAGCAACATAAAGATGGAATATACACAGAGAGCCTGGATTATGTATATTATTGTGTTTTCTTTGGATTTTTTGACTGTGAATGAGCTAAGTACAGAGAGATATTGATTCTAGGTACTGCTAAGCTATACCAACGTATATACTTTAAAGATATATTGACTTAAAGATTTGGGTCTAAGGATATATATTTCTTTGAAAAAGAGGTTCTGCTTTTGTTTTCACAGAGGATGAGAACCTGTGGATTCCAGACTAACGTAGTTTGATGGACCAAGACCCCCCAAAAGGTCTCCGTGAGCCCCCCAAAATACTTTACACAGCAAAAATCAGGAAGCAGTTTGGAGACCCAAATTCCCTGATATAGTTTGTAGATGTTTGTTTACATTTAAAAGCTGATATGATATAGAGATGAATACTTTGCATTTGTATGGATCTCACTCTATTGATACAAATTTATTGTCAATTTTGTTATATGCATTTCTGCTCTTGTTTAAGGTATTGTGTTTGTACAGCTTATTTACAAATGTAATGCATAGTTAAGAAATACTGGTATGTTTACACACTAGAGAAATCACATACCATATTTACATATTATTATAAAAAGTCTTCTACAGGGTTATTAGAAAGGCAGACAATTTCCAATGGGGACAGGAACAAAGAGAAGCTTTTGTGACTGTCAATAAGATCTTCTCTGAACATGCAACCCTGGCCAGTATTGAACCTGGTGATACACTCTACTTATGGTTGTCTTATTTTTTTGGTGAATTAGCAACTGGGGACTCTTCATAAAGCAAAAGGGAGTCCGCCAACATTTGCCTGTTGACTTCTATTGCAAACAATTTCCATATATGACAAATAAATATTCTCTCTCTGAGAAAGGAATCTGGACATTTTATGAGTCAAGGAGAACCTTATACCCAGTCTACACCAACTAGCTTATGGTCATAAGGGCATCACTTACAATGATGAATTGGATCCATTCAAAGACAGAGTCCTTCACAGGCTTAGCCATGGGAGGAAAGGTATTACAGTGGAATTGGTACCTATTTGAATTGCTCCTTCATGTCCAGGATATGGTAGCAAAAGGGTCTTCTGAGGAAGTAGCTCATTTGCCCATACTCCCCATCCAAAAACCACTCACCCCTCCCTCAAAAGAGGTACCTATTGAACTGCGGAGACCAAGAAAATGTTCACAATATTCTGCTAATGCATGGTTTATTGATGGTTCATCAACCACTGATGGAACCAAAACTAATGGAAAGTGGCAGCCTATAGAGGGGAAAGGAATGGCCAGTACTGAGAAAGGAACCACAAGATCAGTACAGTGCTATTGGATATAAGACAAACATCCAAGAAAACTAAAGGAAAATCTCTATCTGACCCAATTCATAATGTATGTGCAATGCCATTGGTATATGGTCATCATAATGGCAAACCACTAACTGGTAGATAAATGGCAAAAATATCTGGTCATAGGAATAAAAGTTAGCAAAATTTAACAAAACATCAAATTTTATGTATCTCATACAAGCAATACAGACAAAATATATGAAAATAATGAAATAGTGAACATATTGGAATCATGCTTTATTAAGACTAGAATATTAAAGTTTTCCAGTAAGCAAATTCAGGTAAATCAGCAAGAATTATAAATTACACATTTGAAAAACTTAAAAGTTTACCCTGAACACTAAAAAATAAGGGGAAATAAAGAACTAAATTAAACAAGGACAACACTATGGTAATAACTATTATAAGGAATCCATAACCAGGTGGTGGGTCACATGTTTAATCCTAGCACTTGCAAGGCACATGCTTTTAATCTCAATACTGGGGAGGTAGAGGCAGGCACATAAGAATCGCAGTGACTGTAACCTTGATGATAAATAGCACCAGACACCCAAAGCCTGTGGTAGGCTTCCTGTGATGGGTTGCTTCCTCTGGTCTGTGATGCGTAGATGAGCTTCCATATAATAGGCCCTGAAGTCAATACCAAATAATACACACACATGCATCAACCTTCTATAACCAGGATTTGTTCTTGAAATTAAAAACACATACTGGGTTTCCCGGTAGGGTGAAAAAGCTTTTGCTCCTACTGTTTAATGTCCTGTTTACATTTTATTTTTATACTTGTTGGTCCTTCCAATAGCAGGTACTTTCTGTTGTGTCATTATTCTGACTCATGTGTGTTTATCTTAATTTTTATAAATAGTCCCCAAGTGAATGCATGGAAAATAATGCTTACCTCAAATATATGGATTGCAAATGAGAGAAAATGAACATCAGAAAAATAAGAAGTAAAAAAAAAGAATGTTTGAACATGCCTTTGGCATTAGACAAATATCCTTACACACCTAAGAGTGTTTACAGAGATTTCAGGGTATTGATACCTTCTATCTTCTAAAGAGAACCATGCAAGAAAATCCCAGGAAGAGTTATCTTAGTACAAAATATGTACTCATTCTTACAGTGAACTAAGCTGAGCATGCTGTCTCCACACCATAGGTTATGCCATAAGTTTTCTAAAAGCAAATGTAGGAAATACCTCTTGCTGGTGATGGCATGAACCTCAGAAAAAGTAAGAATAGACTGTGAGGGAGAAAATTCCAAAATCAAGAAAGAATGCTGCTTCTGTGTCAGTAGCATGCAGGCTCTTCTTACTTTTGGCCTTTAATACACATGCATATGGCCTTTATTCTCAAGGTTACCTAGTAGTCCAAGATGGCTGCTGGGATTTTAATTTTATATTAGTGATGAAAACTGGAGAAAGAGACAGTCAAATAGAAGTTGACAAGAAAGTCATGTTCTTGTAAGGTTCCGCTCTACTTGCCTCGGCTCTCTTTGTCCTTCTTCAAGCTCTATAGCAGTCTGTTTGCTTGTGTTTGGCTATGCTCCATCCCTTGGCTGTACTAATTTCAAGAGAATCAGAAGAGCTTAACTGTTAATTACCAAGCTGTGGTTCTAGTACATGGAGCAAAATGGAAAATGGACATTAGGTAGCAACTTATAATCTCTATCTGCACTTTTCATCAATTCAGTTTAATTCTAGTTTTTCTCATATGTAAAATAGGGACAACGGAGTTGGAAGTATTAAATTTAGGTACAGTGCCTGAATAGCACACGTTTGGTATATGTTAATTAATATAGTTTTTATACTCTTATTACCATCCCTACTCTTTTGAGAGCTTCATATTTTCTGGAAAGGCAAGAGGAATAAAAAGGTATGTAAATGGCAGTAATATTCAGTATAGGACTGTATCTCTGAGTCAACAGAGTAAGTGGTGTTATAGACATGAGCACCGTTCCCACAGAGGGAAATTCTGTGCAAAGTAGATGGGGTATAAAAGGAAGAGCAACTAGGTGTCCTGAAATTTCTTCAAGAGTACTTTTCAGCAAAGGCCTTTTCATGCCTGTAGTTCAGTTTGCTGATGATAGTTCATTTACATATTGCCATTTAAGGGGAATCATTATATTTGAATTTCAAGTCAGCTATCAGGGTTTTGCAGTAGAGGAGAAAGGAAAAGACTATTTTTCTACATAGATCTTTCTTGGTTCTTCCCCCCTCCATGCTTCCCTCAGTGAAACCAAGTAAGTAAAGCAGCTTCATCCAAGCAGGGAAAGACTTTGTGGAAGCTGGCCAAAGGAGGATGGCTAGACTGAATCCACCAGAAACAGGTACAAGATACTTTTCTCCTCATAAATGGATCCATCTAGAGCTAGACCAGTGTATCTCAGCATGCAGCAAGTGACAGCATTAGAATCACTGGGTACTTGTAAGAAGTACAGGTAGGTAGTCAGGGTGTACCCCAGACCTGCTGGGACAGAGTGTGCATTTTGCCAGGATGCCCTGGTGATTTATATGGTAACAATTTGAGAAGTAGTGGTATCTAGCCCACTTCTGCTCCACTCCCATAGTCAATAACATTTGGGGAGAAAGAAAACCTTAGTCCACTAAAACTACAAATGCACAAGGAGTTTCTGGAGACCTCAGGATTGCAGACAGCTCAACAGCAAGCACATTTGAGCAACACAAAACATCTATGTCTGAAATGCAAGGGCACCCTCATGTGTAAAAGAAACAATACTAAAGCTTAAATAATATATTAAATAATAGTAGAATATTTCAACAATCCACTCTCACCACTGGAAAGGTGAGACATAAAATTAACAGAGAAATAAGGGAACAGATGTTATGACTCAAATGGGTTTAACAGACATCTATAGAACATTTTATCCAAGCGTAGAATATACCTTGTTCTCAGAACCTCAGGGAACCTTCACAAAAATTGACCACATACTCAGTAACAAAGCAAACCTCAATAGATACAAAATAATTAGAATATCCCATGTGTCTTATCAGATCACAACGGCTTACAATTAGAATTCAACAGCAACACTAATTTCTGAAAGCCCAAAAACAGATGGAAATTAAAATGCTCACCTGAATCACCACTGGGTCAAGGAAGAAATAAAGGTAGAAATTAAAGATTTCCTAAAATTCAATGAAAATGACCACACAACATACCCAAATTTATGGGACACAATAAAGGCAGTGTTAAGAGGAAAGTTCATAGAACTAAATGCCTACATAAAGAAACTGGAAAAAATCCCATGCTAGTGAGTTAATAGAATACCTGAAACTCTAGAATAAAAAGAAGCAAACTCATCCAGGGGAACTAGATGGTAGGAAATAATCAAATTGAGCACTGAAAGCAACAAAATAGAAACAAAGAAAACAATACAGAGAACCAATGAGACAGGAGTGGGTTCTTTGAGAAATTCAACATGATAGACAACTTTTATCCAAACTCACCAAAAGGCAGAGACAGAATATCCAAATTAACAAAATCAGAAATGAAAAGGGGGACATAATAGAAGACCTTAAACAGGAGGTGAAAAACTGCCATAAACAATTAGAGATTACAAACAAAAAGGTAGAGGAAATGAATAAATCACTCAAAGATACCCAAAAAACCCAAGAGAAACAAGAAAAAAGCAATCACACAGGTACGGGAAGCGGTTCAAGACCTGAAGAATGAAATGGAAGTAATGAAGAAAACACAAAGCGAAGGAAGGTTGGAGATGGAAAATCTGGGTAAACGAACAGGAACTACAGAGACAAGTACTACCAACAGAATACAAGAGATAGAAGAAAGAATATCAGACACTGAAGATACCATAGAGAAAATAACAACAGATATAGAGGAAATTTAGAGAATCATCAATAAGCAGGTTTGGATGCTGAAGGAATCTTGAAGATGAGAATGGATCATATGACAGGGTTTGCCAGTTCAGTGTAGACAAAGTGAAAGTGGGGCTGGAGTAGAACTGTTTATCTAGGACTAGCATTGGGGGGGGGGTAGGGAATACGACGCCATAGATTCAATCAAAAGAACTCACATCAGAGAGATTTGCTTCCCCTCTACACACATAAATGTGCATTGAACACACACACAACACACACACACACTCATAAACACAATCTTTCTCAAAACTATGCTGACTACACATGGTACATGATAAGGCAGTTGGACTTCCTAAACAGCATATGCCTAAAGAAAAAGAATATTTAAGGCCTTTAAAATGTGCTTAAGAAGAAAACAACCCTCAGAAGAAAAGTACATATCCTGGTTATTTCTCATAATTAAAACAAAACAAACATTATTATGACCATATTTATAGAATGAATAAAATACTAGCTCTTTACATCGTTAATGTACTCCTAAGGGCTTTTAAAACTGAAGACGCCTCTTAAAATGGTCTAATTAATTTATAGTCCTAGGAGATCCTTAAGACCTTCTTGCGAGAGGCTTGTGAAGAAGCAAAGGGAGAAACTCAACACACACGGGCACCTTCAGCACCGTGTACGCTGCTCTGTGTGTTCTCTGCTAATTTTGTTCCTTCCTAGATTTAGTCGTTCAAGAGAATATATAAAAATGTTTTGGAAAATTAATTTTGTTTGCACATTAAATAGTTAACTGTTTCAAACCATGCCACTTTTCTGAAAAGATGCCTTACTTGTTGAATCTACAAACAAATAACTATTAAAAGTCCTATTAGTGTTTATGCCCACAGACACTCCTCGGAGAAAACTTTTTCCTTTACAAGCGGTAGTCAATTGGAGATAGCTTCTTGGTTAGGGATGAGAGCCTGTGTCCACTTCCCCATACAAACCATAGTTAAGGGCACGCCCCAGGCCCAGCAGGAGTAGACCAAAAACAGACAAACTCAGATGTATTTTGGAGGTTTTGTTTGTTTGTTTTGTTTTTGTTTTTGCTTTGTATTGTCTATAACTTTGTTTAAGTGGTTTTTTTCCCCTTACTGGTCTTTTGCTTTTGCTTTTATATTATGTTCCCAATTTTGTGTTCTTAAGTGTGTATATCTGTGTCTGTGTTTATTGTCTTTTCTTTTATTGAATGAAAATAAATTTTCATTTTGTTTGTTTGTTTACTTAAAGATAGAGAGAAAGAAGGTATGGAGTTGGATGGGTGGGGGAAGTAGGAGGATCTGGGAAGAAATAACAGAGGGGAAACTATAATCAGAATATATAGCAGGATATTGTAGGGAAAAAAAAACTATTTTCAACAACAAAAAGGCCTTTGCGAAAACCACTGAAATCTAGTTTTTTTTTCCTCAGGGCACTTACAACTCAGTGTCAACTCTCTGACAAAATATCCAACACAAGCAATACAAGAAAAGAAGAACTTATTTCGACTCATGGCTTCAAGAGTTTTCTGTCCATAATGGTGGGAAAGGCATGGCTACAGAAATGGCTCAGTCTATGCCAGCAGGAGGTGTAGCGTTTGGTGGTATATATCATGATGGTCAGCAAGGAAACAGAGGGGATGGAACCAGAAGCAGGGCTAGGTGGTAACTGCCAAAGACCTGCCCTCAAAAATTCATCTCTGTCGTCCCAGTTCTACAACCTCGAAAGGTGTCTATGCCAAGCTCTAGACATTAGGTACTCAAACACATGGACTTATGGGGGACATTGAAGATTCAAACCATAATCATGTACCCCTGCCCACACAGGCTTATTATCTGCTCATTAAAAAAAATCATTTTGTCATTTCTGTTGTTTGGCTACATTTACATACAGTCCAGCTGCCTTCTAAATATGTGTTTACACAGACAAATGCTCTTCTCAGAGAAGCCTCTCTTCACAGTGAACAATAGTGAATGCAAGATTCATGGCTGTACACAGAGTAAGTGGTGGATGAGTCAGAACTAAGGAAAACATTTATGCTACCCTCCCTAAGCTTCTGGAAACTCTGCAAAAGAGGGGGTGGTAAGAATGTGACAAGAAAGAACAGGAAAAATCTTCCTCGGGGCAAGACACAATTGCAGTCATGAACTCAGAGCAGCTGTGGACATTTGCATCAAGAATCTGGCCTGTCAAAAGTCAGACATGGATGGAGAAGTGACTAGTGGCTGAAGAAGCCCTTCCCCCTCATGATTGAATTAATTTCTGCTGATAGGTTCAGGGAGGAAGAATCATTGTCTTCAGTGGTGCACGCATTGATGACCTCACCAGGTTCTGGCAGATAGCAACTACACAGTACTCACACACAGATGACCCTGGTTTAGATAAATGAACCACAAAACAAAACCAGATGTCATGATTCCGAGAAGGGACTGGAAGGGATGAGGGGATAAAGTTTATGGGAAAGGAAAGGAGATAAGAGAGAGTACAAGGGGAAACAGTAATCAAAATATGTTATATACAAATATGAAAATATCAAATAACAAAATTAATTAATAACGCAAATATGTTTAGTTACAACTTCTAGAATCCTCATAATGTTAAAAACGATTGAAAATCTTGATCAATATTGTTCAAAAGCCCCAGGGCAATATTTTAGTGAAATCACTCATACAGTCGAAAGGCACATTGAACACAGCCAATACACAACAGCATAGAATAAACATTTCCATCCTAAAGGAGAATAATGGAGAAATATCAATGGAAGATAGTACCAAAACCCAGTCAGGCAAACAGAAATTCTTATAGCTTCATGTACAGCATCAGTAACATGTGGTAGTATCATGTGTACCACAACAGGCTTGATAATATCACCCTATGGCTCTGGTATTTGTAGTACACACGACTTCTTTCTTGGAACAGTACACTTGATGTCTACAAAATTTCTGTGAAGACCTTCAATGTTCATGACACAACTAATATCCTAGACTCTCTGTTTCAACTTAGGCTTCACCCTCAAAGCTCCATGTACCATTAGCTTGAGATTTCAATACAGGGAATCTGAACTTGCTACATAGTAACTATACTTGTGGGGATGTTTTTCTGAGTTATGACAAAATGTAGCACATGGATGATACCAAATTCTGTTATCAGGTCCACATGTGGCCTGACCCTTTTGGAAGAAAGCTTTAGTGGCCTTGGATTATCTATGTGGCTGAACTAGAGAAAAATCTCCTCTAGGCAGCTCTGTTTGAGAAAAGTACCCCTGAAGTATGCTTCCTTTTCAAATGCAAGTTTCATATGAATTTGCGTTTTTATACTCTAGTACATTGAATAGACAAAGTCTTGCCCTTAAGGCACCATATCTATTATCCTACCGCAAGCACCCCCGCTTCTTATTAAGGAATTTAGTTTACTGTCCCCTTTGGTTCTGCTCATAGCTTTAAACATATGTGTGTTCAAAACTGCATAGTTTTCAATCTTCCGCTCAACTTCTTCATCTCTCTTTCTTTAACAAATATGCATTTAAGAAGCAAGTAACAACCATGGCACAGGCTGTAAATTTTGAGGTTGTGAAATGTCTTCCACTAAACAAAATCCATACACTATATTTTTTAAAAAAGTTAGTCTTATTAAAAATTTCAAGGCATGAGCATATTTCTAAGTAGCTTTTGACCTCATAACAGAATTTCTTCCATGTCCTAAAATCTTAATCCAGTCTTTACTGCCCAGATTCCCATTCTACTGAAACCATTCTAGTACTTCTCAAGTCTGAAGTGATAAACTCTTACACATTATTTTCACAAACCATTCCAAAAGATTTATAAAAGAAAGAACCAAATGTCTCGGCATCAGCTTTCTGTATAATTACTTTCCTTGTTGCTATGACATAATAACATCCATTTGCAACTATCAATTTGAATACACAAATCCCTCATCAGATTCAGTTGCCAAATCTTGGACATATGTGAATCTGTAACCATAAGGTAACAACAAAACAAGAACAACAACACAAAGCAAGAAGTATTTTATAAATTATTTAACTTCAGATATTCTACTATGGTGTAAGGGAAAAGACATTTACCCTCTGATGCTAGACATCTAAAAGGATGTGAAATTTCTGGTATTGTTAAAATTGTGCACCTTTACATAACTGTCATACAATAAAAACAAATTTTGAGACAAACATTATAAAAAATAACAGTGGTAGATTAATTTCTAAGATGATCAATAAACATCTCAGTTGTGTATTTGACATATTTCATCCATCCCCCCTTTTTTATTTAGAAAAAGCCCAGGTTTAATGGATGCCAGTGCTCCTGGGTGACCCTCTGGGAAAACACGGGGAGAGGGGGGGAAGGAAAACCTAAAAGACCACATATTCCTTCTCTGTGGAGTAGTTTAAATAGCCTGTGGGAGTGGTTTTGACCCTCCCTGGGTCGGGGCCACCATTTGGTGGGCTCTTTTGGAGGTGGAGTCTGGACTGGGGCAACTCCCAGGGGAGGGGATCTGGAATGGAAAGTTCCACTCAAATATTTTAGAATGGATGCCAGGGACTGGGGTGAGCCTCCAACATACATCCCAGACTCCTTGGATTTAGGGGCACAAGGGGGCTGGGGTGATGCTTCCAACCAAACATCCCAGACTCTTTGGATAACCAGCTCAAGTCTGGCTACTTCCTGCGGGCATAGGGCAACATGGGAGAGTGGAGAGTTGGGAGCAGGTGGGCTCATGCTCAGATAAAGCTGTGGCTGGAGAGGTATCCAGTTTACTGCCATCCTGGAGACCTCAGGCATCTGTTCCTTTAGGGAGATGACATCACTTCCCTTTTGAGAGTAGCAATGTGAAGAAAATATGATAACTTCATACCTATCAATGGGCTGCACCATGAGGCAAAAGGGAAAAGACTTTAAAATTTTGAAGCTTAGAGTCTAAAATCAACTGACTTTGGTCTAATCAAAAGGGAGACTATCCAAAGTGGGACTGACTTTCACACATCTATTTATAATAAGCTAGACCCTTACCAAATTCAAAATAGAACCAACAGTCAGCTGAAAAGGTTGGCGCTGCTATGAGGCCAAATTCCTAAGGTTTAGTTTAAAGAAATTAGAGATGTAATTGAATGGATCAAAAAGTTGCGTGAGTATTTAAACACTCATACTGAGAACTATTACTGTTTGAATATCCCCTTTTCCTTTAAAATTCATAAAAATTGTTTCTAAATTTAGTAGGTACTTTAAAACATCCCTTGTGCTCCCCACCCCCAATTTTATATAGTTCAAGTTTTCTCCAAATAACACTGATTTTCATTATAAGGGCATTCATGGTGTATGAAAAAAAGTTAAAATCTAATGTGAATTATATTGCTACTTTTAGCAACTGGGCTTCCTGATTAATATAAAAATTTTCCATTTTTATCCTTTCACTATGCACTGCAAAGTTCATTAACTTAAAATTTTGTAACTATGAAATTCACTTAGAATTACAACTTCTACTCACTAGTTTAGTTTTGCCAAGATTTTATTTTTCTACATATTTAGATTATGTTCTTCAGTTTTATTCAAAATTCAAAAAGAAAAAAATAAAAACAGTAATTCACTTAGTTGAATAAACTACAGAAAATCTGGTTATTTTCAAGCTTAAAGAATTTTTTAATTCTAATATATGGCAAGTTATATAGTAGAGGATGACCAGTCTTCAAAAGTACTGCATAAATTATTCTGTAACATAATAAACTTGCTATGATTGAAAGTAAAAAAAAAAAAAAAGACATGCATCATCAGTCCTAAGCTGAATCTAAGATATACCTCTGTGATGCTCTCGTTAAAGTGGACAGGTCTAGAGTCACTGGGGAAGAAAGATTCTTTTTTTGTTGCTGTTTTGTTTTTTTTGTTTTTGTTTTTGTTTTTAAATGAGGTCAAGATTTATTTTGCTTTTATTGAAATAATGACAATAAATTACAGCTGGACAAATACATAAAATTCTAGACAGGGAAGCATTACTTTCTTCTCTTATGATCAAATAACACAACTTTGATAGTAAGACTTTCACTTTTACTTTGTATAATTTTTTAAAAGCTTAACATTTTATATGTCAGTTTGAACTAATGTTTGAGGAATACTCAAATAATAAAAATACATATGTAATTTGGTGGAGCATTGCTGCATCATTATGTAATACATTAAAACATTCCAACTTAAGTCACCTGTATTAGATTTGTCTTTTGGCATGCCTGTAAGGGAACTTTTGATGGTTAATTGATGTAGGAAGAAACAGACTACTGTGGTCTGTGATAGCTCTTGGCAGGGCATCAGTCAGTGTTGTAAGAGAAGTCACAGTTAAATAAGAGCAAGCAAATAAGTAAAGAATGAGCAAGAAGGCCCACTTATATTGGTTTCTCTCTGCTCTTTGTCATGGATATGATGTTACTCAGGGCTGGATGTCCTGTCTTTATTCCCCCACAGTAATGGGCTATAAATTGGAGTTACAGACCACACAAACCCTGTTGCAGAATATTTGTCTACACTGGAAAGATGTATCTCAGCCTTGTGTGCCTTGTTAGTTTTTTTTTTTTTTTTTTTTTTAAAAAGAGTTGAGTGGCCAATAGCTATGCAGGAAGAGGATAGGCTGGACTCTTGGGGACAGAGAGGACTCTTGGAAGATGAGAGGTGGGAGATACCAGTGCAACTTTGAAGAAGTCAGACATACGGCACAGAACAGAGGTAACTGAGCCATATGGCAGAGTGTCGATTAATAGAAACAGGTTAATTTAAGTTTTAAGAGCCAGCTGGGGACAAGCCTAAGCTAAAGACCAAACTTCTATAATTAGTTAAGTTTCCATGTCGTCATTTGGGGGCTGACGATCTAAAGACTCTGACAAGAACACTTGCTACAAAACCCTTTCTTCTCTCAGCTGCTTTACATTTGGACATTTTCTCAGAGCAGCAGAAGAGAGACAAGGACTGCCTCAGAGCACAGAAGATACCAAACCGGAAGCTGTTCCACTGCAATAGTGAGAGTGGCAGAGCATGTGGGACACCTGGGATTCTATGTAATTGCTTACAAAATTATAAATTCATATGGTGATTTAAAAGAACTTTTTATTAAAAGTTAAAAAGTTTGTATGCTTTGTGACCCAGAAATTTTATTCTTGTATGTGTAAAGGTTCTTCCACATATTTTCTGGGAAATATGTACAAAATCACATTATTGTCAATACAAACACATGGAAAGCACAGAAGAAATATAAGGATATGCATATGTACATATATACATATAATTCAACCAACGCTCACTGGATTATTGAATTATTCTATGGGATTATAATATAGTTATATCATTTCTCCATTTTCTTTCTTATCTCTAAATGCCTCTTTGCTCTTTTTCAAATTCCTGGCCTCTTTTTTCTATGGACCAGTCGTCTGAAGATCTTAGCTCCTTGGAATTAAAAAGAAAAGATAAATCATACCTCCTTTTCTAGAACTCATGATCTCAGTAAAATGATATATCAATAGGATATAATAATATTTTTCATTGTTGCCAAAATGGTGACCGTCTCTGAGAGTTCAGATTGTCACTGAACAGGTGACCTTTCATCAGGGTTTAGGAGCATAATAACTTTTCAGGTGAACAAAAAGTCATGGAATTATTCATTAATATAAAGAAACATTTTAAAGGAAATGAGATTTTGAATCACACATAGGGCTAGCCATAAGTTATTGATTTTTAAAAATTGCTTTACTTTCATTTCTAAGCTAAAAATTGGTAATTTTACAAAGAATTCTGTTTAATTATCTCAGAATGAAAAGTCAGAGAGGGAGTACTTAAGAAGTCATGACCTCCATCCACACCAATCCCTTTTTTCTTTCATTAATATTCAAGAATATCTCATCGGGGTGCCTACCTCTATTAAAATCTTCTTCAATTAAGTCTATGATTGTATGTTTCGAACAATTTAAAATATAATTCATTATAGAATTAGTAAGAGTAATAAAGTAATAATAAAATAAAAAGTAATAAAATTCAAGAGGAGAGCAAGAAAGAATTGAACCTGTTCTTATGGGCACAAAGACAGCACGGGCACCTTCTGTTCCCCAGGAATAGCTCAGGCTGAGGACATTACTATTTTTGTTTTACATGAGACAGAGCTGGAAACCACTTGAACCCAGAGCCAAACTCAAATCTTATTATCTCTCCTCTACATTCCTTTTTCTAGCTTTCATTCCTACCAACCCCAAATAAAAATTGAACAGATGAGAATAATGAAGGAACTGGCGAATGCAGAGCTTAAAAAAAATACAAAACAAAACAAAAGCAGCTCTTAAGTTCTTAAAATGTGGGTTTATCCTCCTCCCCCTTTAACATCGAAAAGCTGAAGTGGGGTTAATGTTTCTCTGACAAGCTGTTTTATAGCAATCGTTAGTGCTCATATACCTCCCAAATTTTATGTTTGTTTCTTTGTTTTTTTATGAAGCTATTTATCAGGCTCTGTCATTTAGACTTTGGGCTGTAGTGTTCGGACAATGTGTTATTTCTGTGCTTGGTCTTCATGGCACAGCTTAGGCCAAATCTAAAGTTAATGAAACTAAAGAGACTGAGTAGCAATAGAGAAAAAAATCAAAAGGCACGTGCTCCCTTTAATGAAATGGAAAAGTCATTCTGTTAGCAGGGTCTAATTTCTACACGAATTCCTATTTTATTCTCAGTCTTAGGTCTTTTGAAAATGGAAAAGGCATTTGGTTTATCACCGGTGTGTAAGATCTTACTCTTCGGTATTTCTTGCGGAACTATTTATTTCTTCTTTTATATGTACATAAAAGAAGATTAGGAGCCGGGCGGTGGTGGCGGCACACGCCTTTAATCCCAGCACTCCAGAGGCAGAGGCGGGCGGATCTCTGTGAGTTCGAGACCAGCCTGGTCTACAAGAGCTAGTTCCAGGGCAGGAACCAAAAGCTATAGAGAAACCCTGTCTCGAAAAATAAAAAAAATAAAATGAAGAAGAAGAAGAAGAAGAAGAAGAAGAAGAAGAAGAAGAAGAAGAAGAAGAAGAAGAAGAAGAAGAAGAAGAAGAAGAAGATGATGATGATGATGATTAGGGGAAATGGAAGCAAAACTATCCAGGGTAGTCAATAAAAATCCCACAGATTTAAATACTTTTTAAATAAAAACTGATAATCCACCTAAGTCTTGAACCGTGGTAAAACTTAGATCTCTTCAGTTCAATTTTCCTTAAGTATGTGGTTCATGAATATTACAAAGGTTCTAGTGAGTGACAGGATGGGAGGTAAACTGAGTTCTCTGGGTCTGCTGTAGAACATGAATGTGCATCCGAAGGAATCATATAGGGCAGATCCAGTCACTGCCTGCAGTTAGTTTCTTGCTCTCTCTTGAGTCTGCCCTGGGCAGCCTAACTGTAGGGTGTCTTCTTTAGTCCTCTTGGATATAAAATCGTTCCCTTTCCTTTAGATAACCTTCAATAACCCTTTATCTTGCCTGCCTTTCAAAAACTGAAAGGAGATGCAAAAGTAAAATAGAATAAAAATTGCTACTCCAGGCATGTTTAAATATTCAAGTCAAAAGGAAAACCACGATGTTGACTGTTTTGTGTTATAGTCTGGATAATTTTCCCATCCCAAACATTTAGTTAGAATGACACCTCTTCTTGTAATAGAACAATCAAAGAGACAATATTTATAATTTTGTAAAATTAAATATGTACAACTATAATCAAGCAAAATGAAAACCCAACTATGATACTGGAAGTTTATTCATGTAACAGTATAAATATGTATCATACTCAACAATATATGATAAATTTAAGAGTTTCCAATTATCATTAGTGTATAAAAATTACCTAACATAAATATTGCTATTCAAACATTCTTCTCAATTCTTTTAAAAAAAAAGCATTCACAGTTTTTAGTCTTCATGAGTGAAGAATTCTAAGACTTTTGCTGGTCAGTTCCAGCTTGGGTCCCTCACAAGACTGAGTCAATCAGGAGATGGGTAGATTGGGTTAAAAGACCTGCGTCCAAGATGGTTATACATTTGATTAGCAAGTTGATGACAGCTTTTGGTTAGAGGTCCTCTGTTCCTCAGCAACCTGGGCTTTCTCACAGGGTGATGAGAGTATCTCAAAAACAGACAGTTGACTTCTGTGAGAGCCACAATCCAAGAGATCAATATGGAAGCTGCAATATTTTGTAACCTAACCTTAAAATGTATATTTGATGACTTTGAAAATGTTCAAGTCAGTCGTCCTTATATGAAAAAAAAAACTTCACCAAGGCATAAGAGGGAGTATGGGTTCTGGAGCTGCCTTGAAAACTAGACAACCATACTCAATTACAAAGGCAAATATTTCAAAATTTTTATTCTGATATTAAAGCTGACCACTTGGCTTTGGACAACCAAAAGCTCATTCTTGGGAAGACTATATCTCCTGTTCAAAGTATGCCTTAGCTGCCATTAGTTCTTTATGGATGTGGCCATGTGGAATCACCCTGGGAGGAGCTGAGGAAGCTTCTCTGGTGATGGCTAAATAAGACATTGAACTATGAATATAGTGGAATATCACTAGGAGTCATTTTATCATGACTTGAACCACAGCTTTCTCACGCAGCTGATGAGAACCAATACAGAGACCCACAGTCAGACATTACACACATAAACACATGAGAGAGAGAGAGAGAGAGAGAGAGAGAGAGAGAGAGAGAGAGAGAGAGATTCGACAACTCAGCTCTAAATGATGTCTCCATTAAATCTCTCTCCTCAGAGTTCATGAAAACCCTCAGAGAAGGAGGCAGAAAGTGTGTAAGAGCCAGAGGGAACAGAGGACACCAGGAGAACAAAGTCCTCTAAATCAACTAAACAAGGATCATATGAGCTCAGAGACTGAGGCCCCAGCACAGGACCTACATGGGTCTGCCCCAGGTCCTCTACATATAGATAATGGCTTCCAAATTAGTCTTTTTTGGTGACTTCTGAGTGTGTGAATTAGTGGGTCTCTGACTCTTGTGTCTGCTCTTGGGTTTGTTTCCCTCTCTTGGTTTGCTTTGTCCAACTTTGATGTGCAGGTTTGTTTCATATTACTAACTTTAAGTTTGATATGCTCTGTTGTTATTTCTTGGAAACCTGTTCTTTTCTAATGAGTTCCAGAAAAGGAGTGGATACAGATGAGAAGGGAAGCAGGGAGGAACTGGGAGGAATAGAGGGAGGGGAAACTGTAATCAGGATATATTATATTGTAAAAGAATCTAGTTTCAATCAAGGCAGGGGAAACAATGAACTAAGCAATCCAAATAGGCCAATTACAATTATGTTGAACAGACATAAGATTGCTCTGTCAACAGATCAAATATTTCTAAAGAGATATTATTTATTTCAGAGCTCACCTGTTCATGGGTAGCTAACAAACAATCCATGATGTATCATTGGTTAGTGAAATATACCTTAGTATGGATGGAAAGCTAAAACTACGTTAACCAGACTTTTTTAAAACTAAGGCTTTGCTGTCATATTTCTGCCAAGCAACAAAAGTGTCCTTGAGGTATGTAGGAAAAAAAATTAATATGATCTCATAGATACATAAGAGTGAAATAAATTGAACAAGTATGGACACAGAAACAACGAAGACTCAGGGAGCTATTTACTATATGATTCTGTATACATGCAGTGTCTACAAATCCTGAATTGAGAGAAGTAGAAAGAATGGTGGTGTTTAGGAGCTGGGTAATATACAGAATAAATGGAGGCTGTTAGATAAAGGAATAAACTAGTTTCAGTTGTAAAACAAATAATCCCTAGTGGCAAATGTAGGTAATCCTGTGTATAAATTTGAAGTTTGTTGAATGTATATTTTAAGTGTTTTTAACTTATATAATGGTAGCTACGTGTGATGAGAATATATTAATTTTATTGATGGGAGATTTAACATATAAGGTATATTTACATAAAAGAACAAGTTTCATGACTAGATAAATACATTTTTTATTTGTCAGTATTTCTGTAAATCTGTCATATAGAGGTGGAATTCTAGTATCTATTCCTAGTACAGATACCAAAAAGATGGTGTGGTGTTAACTCTCTCTTTTTGTAATTTAAATTTATTAGTTCACATAAAAAGATGTCCATTTTATTAAAAATCCATGATTTTCAATTATACTAACGTCAGTTGTATAATACAAGTATTTAGTGGGGTTTCAACATGGCTTCTATTTCATAACAATTATGGTATTGCCATATATTATTTATTTATTTTACTTACTTTTTAACTATTTTACTTTTGCTTCCCCCCAAAAAAAACCAGATTATTTTCTTACATATTTTATTCTGATTTCCACTCCCTCTATTCCCGCTTTCTTCCCACTTCTCCTGCCATCTTGAGCCATCTGCTTTCTGTCTCTCATTAGAAACCAAACATACTCCTAAGGGATAATAGTAAAAGCTAACACATTGGATTAGGACAAAACAAAGAGGAGAAGAGCCCAAGATAAAGGTGCAGAGGCCCACTCTTTGGCACACTTATTAGCTACATAAAAACACTAAACTGGAAGCCACAATAAATAAAAAAAAGAACTCGTAGGGTAAAAAGAGAGAAAATTTACATACATTTAATATAACAATATATATTAATGTAATATATGTATTTATATGCATATATTAATAATAAAAATATGATGAGATTAAAAAGAAAAATGAAAAGCCCTGGAACTGCATTATGGGACAAGGAACTTCTAAGGTTGCCATTAAGTTCATTTTCTGTTGACCATTTACTGCTGGACATGCAGACTTATCCTGAAATAGTTTTCCCAGTGGAATTACCTTGGAGGAAACTAAAATTTTATTAACAAGTGGTTATCAATTGGAAATAGCTTCTGGATTGGGGTTGGGCATGTATCTACTTCCCCTGTCAGTTCTAGGTGCAGATCCTTGCATGTTCTGTGCATGTTGCTCAGTCTCTGAGTTCAAATGTACAGCAATGCTGTTGCTTTAAAGGACCTTGTTTTCTTCACGTTCTCATCCTCTAGGGCTCTTACACTCTGTCTGCCTCCTCTTCTTCAGCATTGCCTTATCCTTTAGGGGAGGGATTTGATGGAGACATCCCATGAGGGCTGAGTGTTTCAAGGTCTTCGCTCTGCATATTGTCTGACTGTGGGTTTTGTATTTGTTCCTATCGGTTGCAGGAGGAAAATTCTGAGTCATCGGATGATGATTGAGCAAGTCACCACTTTATGAGTATAGTACTATGTCAAGAAGAGTCATTTTATTGCTATTTGTCTTTTTTAATTATTTTTTACTTTATTATTATTTTTTTGGATAGTAGTATTTGGTTTTCCCCTGTGTTCCTGACCTATCTACTCTCTTGCTCTTGGTCATCCAAGCAGTGTTGAGTATAGGTCCCATCTTGTAGAGTGGACAGCAATTCAAATTAGACATTGGTTGGTTATTTCCACAAGCTTTGTGCCACCATTGCATGGTATCAAGCAGGAGGCTGGATACCATTGTAGATCAAAAGTTCTCTGACTGAGTTGGTGTTTACACTTCTTTGGTAGCCGAGTACCTTCCTGTACCAAAGATGCTAGAATGTAGGGGTGAAGTCTCTATGTCAGCTCCTGCTTGACTTCTCCATGTTTAATTTGTTGTATAGGTTGTTTAATTGTCTTCAGGAATGGAGCCTTGCCATCAGTTTCTGGAGAGCAAACTATAGCCTTGGCCACAGATGTTTGGGGATATTCTTGGGCTAGCAACCCAATTAGCAGCCCAATCTCAGTACTTCAAGCTTTATTTGGTGACAAGAGATTGCCAGTTGAGGCTCTGTCTCTCCAATTATTTGTCTATTTCAGTTAGATCATCTTTGCATATGTATTTATTCATTTCCTCTTTAGGGACTGCTATCATAAAGTCTATTTTGAGGTCTTAGTCTTGTTCTTCAGTTATGTTTGAATTCTCAGGGCCTACCATGATAGTGATGCTGAGCTCTCATGGAGACTTTGTCCTGACTATTGATTGCTTTCTTGCTAGTGTTGAGATTTTATTTCTGCACAGCACAGCGGGCTGAAGGGGTTTCATGATAAGACAGACAGGGATGACCTCCTTCCAACCAGAATGTACCCATTTTTTCTTAAATGATCACTGCCCAGCATTAGTTGGAGAACAGTGCATCATCACTGGTTAGCCAAGATGCTTGGTGGATTATCTTAAAGCCATTTTTCTTTATAGTGGTGATGTGGGCATGGGTTCCCTGGTGAATAAAATGGTGCCTGATGATCATGATTGCCACAGGCATGTGTTGCTGGATCTGTCCACTTCTCTAAACCTCTTATTTCATGTAACTTTAAATTCTATTTTGCTAAATACTTTAAATTGTTTGTTACACAGTCAGAGATCCTAATGTTTAATTTTGGATTGTATATTTTTTTCATGATAAATTTTTACTTTGGGGAATATCTAGTTTATTTTAAACAGACATTTTTGAGCTATGTCTCACACCTGACACAATTCATAAATAAAGCATATAATCCAATGAATTTGCATATTTACAAATATATGTAACTCTTATCATATTTTAGGACATTGTCATGAAAAACAGGCACTCAAATAGCTATATTGAAATAGGATTATAACATATATAACATAACTAATGTCAAATTTCACAGATTTTGACATATATAATAAATACACAACATATGCTCTCTCTGTCTCTCTCTCTCTCACACAAACACACACACACATCTGGAAACAGTGAAGAATTTTTAGTATATTTTCTGTTCTGAAAGTTCACTTGCACTCATTGTGTTCTGTCACCAAACATAACACAACCCATACTCATGCTTTTTCTGTCCTAGTGCTCAGTGGCCATAACTTTCATATGTTTAACCAGGCTTACCTATGGAGAAACTCAACTGGTTACAGATTGGACACTTCAATGTCTCATAATGCAATTATTTCATTTTGTATAAGAATGGGCTAAAAGAAGGATTATTTTGCTTAGGAACTCAGGGTACATGTCTCCCTGGTTGGCTCAGCCTACTTTCTTATAGAACCTAGGACCACAGCCCAGGGATGGAACCACCTGCTATGGGCTCGACCTTCCCCCACTGATCATTAATTGATGAAATGCCTTATAGCTGGATCACATGAAGGCATTTCCTCAGCTGAAGCTCCTTCCTCTCTGGTGATTCTAGCACAGATCCAGCCAGTACACTAAAGAAAACCAAATCTTATGAACACGACCTTACTATCAGCATAACTTCTGGCTGAAATGATATTTTTACTATTTTTCTTTTGTATTCATGTGAAGGGCCCTTGAAAAGCCGCGACTTTCAGGGATGGGTGAAAGGGAAACAGAATCCCGGAGGTACTGCCAGATGCTCACTCTAGATTTCTTAAGGATTCAAAAATAAATATAATTTACAAATCTTAAAGAACATATTTGTTGAGAGGTGTTAGAGCTGACTTAAAGTATATTTGGAATAACAGATGTTAATTTATTTACCAAAAATAAAGGAAAAAAATTCAGTCTGCCTTTTCATAAAGTATCCTGTATGGATGGCAAAACATTATTAGTCTAAACAGACTTCATACATTATTTTAAAAATATTTACATAACATATTATTTTCAATATTATGGCTTTGTAGACTATCTCAAAAATAGTAAAAGGAGTATGTAAGCATCTCCTGTGACTGCAAATTTCTTTATTGTGTTTAATCTATTTCTTATTTCTATTTTCCTTTTAATATTTACTTATTTTTTTGAGACAAGGTCTCCTGTATTCCAGGCTGCATTTGAATTCAATATATAGCCAAAGATGACTTTGAACTTTTGGTCCTTCCTCCCTGGATTATAGGATCACCACCATGCCCAGTGTTACACAGTGCTGGGGATGAAACCCAGAACTTTGTCCAGGCTAGGCAAACACACCACAAACTGACACATGTCTCCAGGCTATATTTAACTTCAAATCCTGGTGAAACTTGGAGAAGTGCTTAGTTAGGTAAGTGGGAAAACTCTAGGACAAAATTGTATAAGATAAAAAGGAAAAAACCTGTCGATCTGTCATTGGCTTTGGGAATATTAACATCTGAGGGAAAATTTCTCATCTTTAAGAAGGAAATAAACAATTTTACAAGATTATTTTTAAAATGAAATCAATTATATAGGTATAACATATGCAATAATGTTTGTACCACAGTAAGTGTTACTTATGTTGATTACTATTTGATATAAGAAACTAATACTCAAAATAAATGTTTTGCCTTGACTTGAAGTTTCAAAAAAGAAGACAACGTACTTAGGGAGAAGTCTCAGTTCGCAAAGTTCCAGCCATGTTAGCCTGAGAAGCTGAGTTTGCATCCCCAGAAAGTAGGAACTTTACTTCTGTAACTTTAAGCCTCAGGGGAGGTAGAGACAAATTGTAAATTTATCAAGGGAGTTTCAGCTGTGTAGCCAATTCATGAGCTTCGGGTTCAGCAAGAATCTCTCCCCTAACAAACAATGTTGAGTGCAAAACAGAAGGCAAGTGTTTTCTTGTCTCATTCTTCCGAACACTTGTTGCTCTAGGGAACACTCCCCTTTTCAGTCAAACTCCTTTCTTTGGTCATCTGTTTTCATTATTCCTTAATCTAGAACATGCAGAGAAGGTCATTCTGTAATCATCTGTTGAGTGATTGAAGAGGGGCAGTCCTTCTTTTTGATACCACTGACCTTGAGTACCCTCGAGTCCTGTACGGCCCAGAGCAGGTGAGGTAGTCATGAAGGTATGCATGAGCTTTTTGCTTCCTCTGCCCATGCTCTGGCAAGAGCCCCCTAACTCTTAAGAACGGGTATATACAAAATGCACTGATGGCTCTAACTGCACGTGCCTACCTCTACTCATGTTCTTTTGTCTATCACTCCACAGCTACCTGTCTCCAGACTCCCTTCAACTAACTGTACTGAGGCAATGACTCTGGCCACTTGTATGGACTAGAGGTTATAAAGTGCCCTGCATACTGTACGCTTTTTATACAACCAGAAACGTCTCCATGATGAATATGAAGTCACGTTAGAGGGCCTGGAGCTGGCCACACAGGTATGAGAAGATGTTGCACTCTCACATATCTTGTACTTAGGAAAATATTATGGAAATCAGATGTTGTATAAATATATAAGTGTAAATATGTAAGTTGTGTAAGTATGAGAAGTAGGTGTGCTTGGGCATGTTTCCATCCAGTAATATGAGGGAACTGTGAGAAAATTCTCAATGCAGATGATGGATGGAAGAGAAGAATGAGTCCTAGAGAGAAGAAACTTGTCACAGAAAATCCTTTGGTGGAGAAAGCACAGCTGAAAGGCAGAGCCAAAACCATGTCTCTGAAGTAAAAGAGTTTGGACATGGGGTCAAACCTAAAAGGTGGGGAGTCAGAATTGGAGCTCTAGCAAATAGAAAGGTTTGACACAGGAGCTGGGAAGAATGCCTACAAAGATTGTAGTAGATTTCAATCCATCAATCACCAAGTAGTTATGGAGTATCTGATCCTTGCCCAGTTGTACATGATGTATTATATTTCAGCTGCCTAAAGTGCTGGTAATTGCTGCCAACTTGGCAGTATGAGCAAAGGTTGTCAAACGCATACTCCATCACAGGAGTCACTAATGAAAATGAGGAATTTAGCATTTGGACCCTTTAGACATTCATCTAGTTTTCTTTTCAGCATAAGACCAAAGCGGTGAGGAATACATTTTAAGCTAATATTATTTATAGTGGCATCTCATCATGACCTGTATTGAACATAGTGGACTCTGTAAGTCTCTCTTCTTAGGTTTTCTTCAAAACAGGCTCATAATCTCATATGATTTCACAATTTACTTTTGTCTCATTATAATAATCTATGAGCTTACAGGTGTAATGTGATGTAGAGAGTACTATTTCCGCTTGGAGGCCAAAGGATGCATAGATCAATTATTTAATTAAAATATGGAAGTTAAAGGAACTGGGATATGAAGCAGAAGTGAAAAATTGCAAAAGGATTAGACTGAATAAATAAACTTAGAGAAATGGTTAAATTCAAGTTGTTGGCTATTGAAAGATGGCTAAGTGGGCAAGAGTGCTTCCTGTACTGCCCACCGATCCCGGGCATGCATGTAAAAGGCTAGTGTGCCATGCATACCTGTAGAAGTTTCAGTGATAGATGGATGAGGGTTTGGTCATCACCAACCAAGCTGAAAAAATGGCAGACTCAGGTTTAGTGAGACTATTTCAGGCTGATAGAGTAAGACTTTTGACAGCCTGCTCTGGCCTCTGCATACTCCGTGAATGTGTGTATCAACACATACATGTTTTAGACAGACAGACAGACACACACACACACACACACACACACACACCTGTTCAGGAAAAGAATTTAAGAGTAATAGACACTGCACATGCTCTGCCAACATCTCTTCATTGACCCCTGCAGTACACTCTTCTCTTACTGAGAAAACCCGAGTATTTCTCTGGTTTCTAGAGTTACATTGTTTAAAGCACAGGATAGATGAGAAGTGATGCAAGCTACTGCCCAAAAGTAATTATTCAAACATTAAAGGTTATTATTTAGCATGTAAATTTTCTTTATCCATTAGTACCAGGCTAGAGAACTCAGTACTTGTTCAGATCTCTTCTAGAGTCCCCCAATAGAAAGACCACTGGTTCCTCAGTATTTATTGAATTCCTGTTTATTTCCTTTGATTCATATCCGTTTTTTTTCCAAATTTGCTTCCTCAAAACAAAGCTTTGCATTCAATTTATTTTAGAACCTGCTACAGTGGCCATGAGCTTAATATGGAGTAGTTAAAATTCCTTAGCTGAAGAGAGGAAAAAATAGAATCCACCAACATGCACTATATCCTCCCTATAAGCCACGTCCTATTAAACCACATCTACCAGATTCTCTAAGATAGAAACCCTAAAATTATCTTTGACTGTTCCTTCTTTTTCATACTTAAACTTTAAGAAAGTCTGAAAATAAATTCTAAATTCTAAATAATTCTCCAATATGCTCCTCCCCATCACGGCACGACCCTTTGTCAGACTAATTTATCTCCCAATGGGACTTTGACAAAAACTTCTCCGCTGTCCTGCATCCATTCTGGTCCTCCTGTCACTCACTGTACACCCAATATACCTAAGTGAATTTTTGCCCCCATTTAGTCATTGGCTTTCCATCACTCAGCTCATAACGCAGTCAATATTCCTCTAGCAGCTTGGAAGAGTTTTACATGATCTAGATTGTGTCTACTCTCAATATTTCCAGTGTCACCCTAAGTAACCTAAGGTTTTGCTTTCAACCTTCTATCCATGCCACCTGACATTCATTTCCTTTAACGATTTCATTTGCTTACATTACCTTTTTTTTTTCTTAGCAAAATCTTCTGCAATCATCCACTTGTATAGCCTTGCCTAATTAATGCCCATTCTTTAGTTGTCTGTACCCATCTCTTTCTCTAAAACATTACCATCCCTTATGAGGTTAAGCATTCAAATCATGGGTTCTGATAGAATTATGAAACTCTACTTCACTTTCCATCATTGTAAGTTTTATAACATATGTCTTTCATTAAAGTAGGTATTACTGTGTACACTGCATTTTGTTGATACTTCATTATTCTTATGATTAATAATTCTATTTATTCTAGTCTACTCCAGCATAGTAATGTGTAGCAATTCTCTGAAAGCAGAAAAGTGAAAGAGCAGTGAATGTACACTTAATTTCGTATTTGCTTCTGTAATAGACATATTTTAGTAAGAAAAATGAATATAAAACAAAATTTAAAAATTATGCATATATTTTCATAGGCTGGAATTGCTTTTCAGCCCTAGTGGCAATAAAGCTACAGAATAGACACTTATGAGACTTAAATGGTTATGTTTACATTTCTCCATCAATGGAGTAATAGGGTGAAAACAGATTAATGAATGCGTGATGTGGGATGTCCTTCTGTATATGTGATGCTTTTATCAGTTAATGAATAAAGCTGTTTCAGCCAATGGCTTAGCAAAATATAGCCAGACTGGAAGAGATATAGAGGGAGAGTAGGTGGAGTCAGGGAGATGCCATGTAGCAGCCAAAGTAGAAAGACTCCCAGAACTTTACTTGGTAAGCCAAAGCCTTATGGTGATGCACAAATTCATAAAAATGGGTTAATTTAAGAAGTAAGAGCTAGCTGGGAATATGCCCGAGTCATTGAACAAACAGTGCTGTGGTTACTATAGTTTCTGTGTGATTATTTGGGTCTGGGCTGCTAGGAAACAAACGAGCAGTGTCCGTTTACAAATACACACCAGACAGAGTGAATGGAATAAATTAGAAGCTTGTGAATGAACAGGATGTTATCCAGGCAGTCATTCTTCATGTGCCACTGAAATATCCTGAAGGCATTTTGTTTTCTCCTTTCTCCTCCCTAACCACAAACATTTCCACAAATTGTGTTTTAAGATTTTGTGTATATTGATAAGATAATGCTCTGTGGAACTTTGAATAAAATTTTCTTAAAAGTTTTGAAGTCTCTTCCAGATATCTTTTATTATCCACATGACCTGTAAATTCTCCATCTCTGTAAAGGTAGATGTAGGACCACAGATAATCTACAGATGAAGTGAGATCACTGCACTTAAAACATGAAGCAATAAGGAGTAAAAACACAGAGAAGATCATAAAAAAAGCATATATGAGGGAGACCAACTACAACAAAGATGGATCTGGAAGACTGGATGAAAAAAAGCAAATCACTGCTGCTTACACAGATCCAACCACTGTGGCTATTTGTGGCTGATGACTGCTTATGATTTAATTTACATAGTATTATACTGTGCCTCTCTGACATCAAAATTTAGCTATGTAGTTTCACAGGTTGCCTTGTAAAATTGCTGAAAGAAATTTGTCTTTACTAAAAGAATTAACAAACTTAAGATGCTACTCTTGGTTAGCATTGGAGAAAAGTTTAGAAGTAAAGGGGAAGGATCTTGATGAAGTGAGTGTGGACCTGAACTTGAAATAAACTTCTCATAGGAAATAGTAGATAAAATGATTGCTTCTTAAGATTGGAGAGAACAAATATGGAGACATAGGAAAGAGAAGAATAGGCTAACCTATTTAACAAGTGAATAACACAAGGTGGAGATGACTGTCTAGGGAACAGGAACAATGCCAATATTAAAGATGAGAACAAAAGCAACTGAAAACCAGAATTGTAGTAAAGGGAGACTACTACTTAGGTCCTGAAGACTGCTAAATAAATATACAGTATTTTCAAGGACAATGATTTGTGAAAAAGACATTAGACGTGGTGAGGCTACATTTTATATTTCACAAATATATATGTCATAGTCTTCAGGTTCCATGCATTGTTTGGTATGATTCAGATGATAAGGTTTACTGTTGCTAAGCATCAACATACATGATACCTGCAAATGAGTCTTTAATGAGCTGTTCCATTAAAATAGGAGGTCATGTTACCCATTGTCTTCTTTTTTTTTTTCCAAATTTTAAACTTTAAATCTGGAGAGAAATGAGAATATTTAGGAAACTTCTTCTCTTCCTATAAGGAAGCCAAGGCATAACAAGTCTGTAGCTAAATCATTAGAGAAAAAAATGGTTTCTTGGGTCTGCAGTAATATTCTTCCAAAGAACACTATTGGTACATTATGGCAGAAAGAACTGTTCAGTGTCACATGGTATGGCTCCATCTGGTATCCTTTAGTAAATGTCCAGATGGATTCCATTTCTGAGTTCCCAGAAAGCCTGGCCAATCAACCTGAAAAAGCTGTGCCTCTGATTTTCTATCAAAATCACCCAGGAAGGTTCACAGATCTTTTAGATTCTACCCATATTTCTTAAGAGACCTATGCTTTTATTTTTAACCACAAAATCTGCTTCTGAATTTCTAAGTAAAAACAATGCCAGCAATATGTTTCTCCTAGGGTTTTCTTTTTCCTTTCCTTTCCTTCTTTCTTTCTTTCTTTCTTTCTTTCTTTCTTTCTTTCTTTCTTTCTTTCTTTCTTTCTTTCTTTCTTTCTTTGCAATGGTGATAGAAGACATGACCTTGAAAATATCTCTCATGTTGTCTTTCAAAAACATCCTTCGTTATTTTTTCCCCATGGTTTTGGTAGGACCCGAAAATGTTTATCACATCATTCTCACTTAAAGAATACTTGAGATTCAGTAGCAAAACAAATTCTTGAGTTGGAGGCCATACCAATGCTATCAAACCTTATAAAAATAATTGCATGTTTGACAGGTTTTCCACACATACCTCTATCACCACAGGTCAAATATCTACGTAACATATATAACATAAAAAGAACCCCTTATAAATATCTAATTTCTATCTCTTCACAGCTATATACTACATACATACAATATACTGTATAGCTTTATACTATATAGCTCTTGCTTTTAAAATCAACTGTTGCTGGACTCTCTCTGCTCTGGTAATTCACTATTTCCTAAAGCAGAAATAAGGTTTCCCAGAACTGTAGTACATTTCTCAGAAGTTGCACACCTTACTTCATTTTGCATCTTATTGGAAAGAACTTGCACATTTGATAGACCCACATCACTCATCTGCACTAAAACCATACATATAAATGATTTGTTGGCCAAAGGTGCCCCCACAGAACCCCAAACAACTGAACCATTACCAAGGCTATTGGCTTCTCTTCACAAACTGATAGTAAGACCCTATTGCTTTAAACAGCACCTAGATAACTCATAGTACACAAGGAACTCGACTTGGTGCCTACCTAGAGCCTTTACCACTATTGACCAGTGTTAGGATACTGGAAGTCACTCTGCACACTACCAGAAGAAAGAAATAAATACTAACCCAGATATACATATCCTGAAATTTACAATGTTGGTACAGTAGTGGCACAAATGTTATAGGAATAACTAATTACTGATTGGAATTAAGGTCTACTTTATGAAATGGACCCCCTGCTTTATATTGCATGGGTGATCACGAACCAGAGACTAGACAGGCCACGGACCTAGGGGAAAACCAAATATATACTACTGTTCTGCTAAAGCATCAGTTCTTGACCAACATGTCTCAGTCCCTTTAGGATTGGATGAGTCTTTCACAGGGGTCATATGTCAGATATCCTGCATATCAGATATTTGGATTATAATTTGTGACTTTAGCAAAATTACAGATATGTAGTAGCAACAAAAATAGTTTTATGGTTGGGGACACCACAACATGAAAATCTGTATTAAAGGGTCACAGCATTAGGAAAGCTGAGAACTGCTAGGCTAAAGGAAAGTAGCAATGAAATGACTCCTAGGAACATTCTGCTATACTCATAGATCAGTGCCTTGCTCAGCCATCATCACAAACGCTTCCTCCCACAGTAGATGGGAGCAAATACAGAGATCCACAACTGGACATTGTGTAGAGAGTAAGAGACTTTGGAAAACTCAGTACTAAATGGGATGTCTCCATCAAATCCCTCCACCTCAGGGCTCAGGCCAGTGTGTGGAAGAGGAAGTAGAAAGATTGTTAAGAGCCAGTGGGAATGAAAGACACCAAGGAAACAAGACCTTATAGACACAACAGGACTGGTGTACAAGGAACTTACAGAGACTGTGGCAGCATGCACTGGTCCTGCACAGGTGTAAGCCAAGTGGGGTCCATGCTCTGAGTAGGGAAGTGGACACAAGCCCTCATCCCTAATCCAGAAGCTTTCTCCAACTGGTAACTGCTCACAAAGGACAAAATTAGTTTTCTCCAATGGAGTATCACTGGGTATAGAAATCACACAAAGAGGTAGGTCCTGTGCCTAGCATCAGATAGCCAACACAAAATAAACTCAATGCATTTTGTAGAGGGTTGTCGCTGTTTGCTTTTTGCTTTGTTTGTTTTTCTGTCTCATTGTCTCACCATGCATTGCCTTTGTCTTTTTATTAACCTTACAGATCTTTTCTTTATGTATTATGGTTTCTGATTTTGTTTTTAAGGATTTTCTGTGTGTGAAAATGTGTTCTATGCTGATCTGTGCTGAGACACATTTTTTGTGTTTTTTCTTTGGCTCTTTTTCTCACATTTTTTTTTTGCTTTGTCCTATTCTGTTTTAATATATATATTCAGCTTTATATAATGAAGTCTTATATATGTATATAAAATATATATGTAACTATATATACATATAGCTTATAATTTAGTAAGTTTCCACTTGGCCATTTAAACCCCTTTTAGTGTTAGTTATTCATTCCCCATACACATTGTCACTTAATCCTCCCAGAACTTGAAGTTAGGAACTTCTTGCTGCAGAGTCCACAGAGTTGATCTCAGCACACACATAAATCAGGTCAGTACTGATAATGTAGCTTCCTTCTTACTGACTAGCTTTCATTGTACCAGAAGATGAGATACAGGGTACAAAGGGGCAAAGTCATCACCAGTCTTACCTAGATATAAATCCCATAAATGATAATAAGGCCCAGCATGTTAGGATATGCTCATGGGAACAGGAGTGCCATGAAAGTTATGGAGATAAACCAAGTGATTTCTGGTTGTATTTAAAAGTTATTCCACAGGAAGAAATACATGGTTAGTACTGTAAATTTCATCAAAAGCCCATGGTTAAAGAACTCACAGACCCTGGGGATAAACCATCGAATTCTATTATTATGTTACATAGACAGATTACCAAATTGTTCTCTCTATTTTTATTTCTTTACCCGTACATCAGGGCAGCTCTCAGATCACAGAGAAATGTCTTTGTACAGTGAACAGTGCTTAATGTAAATATTCACAGCTGGTCATAATGTAGAGAATAAGCATCGGTGAAGTACTCGACCCCAGACTGACCATCTGTATTAACCCCACCACAACCATATATCAAAGCTCAGGGACCATCATAGAAGAAGAAATAGACTAATTGTAAAGCCTGATGTCTAGGGTGACTGGATGGAAACAGTAACTTTTGGGCATGACAGACACACTCCATTTAGGAGCTCAAAATAGCTGTGGATGCCTAGGCAAGACCTGCGCAAGACTAAACTAGTCAACATTTTTAGCATGGAGAGGAGAATGGCTCAAGAATCCCTACCCCTGATGAGCTAGGGGCAGTTAAAGGCTTCTAGATAAAAGAGAATGACTTTTCCTTGATTGGCCCCCAGTAGGTCAGAAACACCTCCATAGCCATGGCTCTATGAGTATCACAAATTAGATATAGACATGTTTTAAAGGCTTTTGTGGGAACAGGAGGCATAAGCTGTGGATGTGAAGTTCTGACTTCTGAGGTTATAGTTATCATTCCAATATACAGAGTCTGTAGGGCTATGGTCCCAGGTTACTTTGGGTCTATGTCTCTAAACATAGTTCCAGATAGTAGATAGATTTCACTGTGACTGAATTTTAGTGGAATTGCTTTGAGTTTCTCTCCATTTAATTTGATGTTAGCTTTCAACTTGCTGTAAATTGCCTTTTTTATGTTTAAGTATATTACTTTTGTCCATAATCTTTTCAAAATCTTTATCATGAAAAGGTGTTGGATTTTGTCAAAGACTTTGTTAGCATCTGATGAGATGATCAAGTGGTTTCAGGGGTGGGGTGAGAATATGAGGGATCCAGTTAAGCAAGTTGATGGCAGGATGGAGAGGGAGAGCAGTAAAAGAGATATCTTGATGGGGAGAATTTTGGAGTTAGGGAGAAACCTGGAGACAGGGAAACTCCTAGGAATCCACAAGGATAGTGGAGAAGGTGTCTGAACTGGCCTTCCTCTATAATCAGATTTGTGAATACTGCAACTGTCATCATAGAACCTTCATCCAGTAACAGATGGAAGCAGATGCAGAAATCTACAGCCAAGCATCAGGCTGAGTTCCAGGAGTCCAGTGGAAGAGAGGGAGTGGGGACCATTATGAGCAAGAGGGGTCAAGATGTAAAGATTGTGAGCAGGAAATCCATGGAGAGAGCTGACCCAAACTCTTGGGGGTTCATGGAGACTCTGGACTGACAGCTGTAGAGCCTGCATAGGACCATGAGACAAATTACAAGCATGAGATTAAAGCTGTAATCAAAATCTGTTCCCCAAAGAAAGACCCAGGACTGGACAGATTTGCTGCTGAATTTTGTCAGACTTTCAGGGATGATATCACACCAATTCTTCTAAGCCAGTTCATGAAAGAGAATGTGAGAGACAACACCAAACTATTTATATCAAAACAGTGTTTTCTTCTGATACCAAAACCAGATAAATATGCAACAGCAAAGAGAACTACGGACCAATTTCTTTGTTGAATACAGACGCAAAATTTCTCAACAGAATACTTTCCAATCTAATTCACGAACACATTGAGATTAAACATTATGACCAAGTGAGCTTTATTCCAGAAAGTCAGAATTTGTTCAAAATAAATAAATCAATAAATGTAATGCATCAATCATATAAATAAACTGAGAGACAGAAACCACATAATTATTTTAAGTGATGCTGAAAAGGCATTTGACTTCTCAACATGCCTTCATGAAAAAAGTTCTGGTGACTTTAAGAATAGATGGAGCATACCTCAAAGTCAGAATTTCTCAACACCCCTGTAGCAGACATGATATTAAGTCAAGACAAACCGACAGCATTTCTTCTAAAATCAAGAATGAAACAGATATTCCCAGTCTCTTCTCTCTTATTTGATACAGTCCTCAAAGACTTACCTATAGTAATTAGAAAAGAGAATTTAATATAAGGTAGATGGAAATAGAAAAGAAGGCAGTCAAAGTATATCTGAATATGACATAATTCTTGTTATTTAAAAAATGCCTATCCAGTCTCTTAGAAAACTCCCAGACCCAATAAGCAAAGTTAAGTTGCAGCACACAAAATCAACATAAAACATAAAAGCTTTTATATATACTAACAATGGAATTCTAGAAAAAGAAATCAGGAAAGCTTACTATTAAAAATTCCTCAAAAAACAAATATTTAAGAATATA
>NW_026067902.1:3514902-3649623 GCF_014885135.2 Alexandromys fortis
TATCACCAAAAAAGAGAAAGAGCTCTTGAGTGAAAATTTCCGGACACTGTAAAAGAAACACTTACGCATTTCAGTGAGGGCGTAGTTGATGTTATAAGTTAAAAGGGCTCATTCTGGCTCCTAGTTTTTGGAATACTGTCCAGCATGGTGAAGAAGTGGGAGTATGGGAACTTTCAACCTTGCATCTGCTGTCAGAAAGCAGAATTCCATTAGAAAGTCATAGACGCCGATGCCCATCTCACTTTGCTCCTTTTAATTCAGTCCTTAGCCACAGCTCATTGGATTGTGTTGGACAAGACAGGTCTTTTCCATTAGGTAAATTTCTCTGGAGACACTCTTCCTAGACATCCCCAGAGGTGTGTTTCTAGCTGATTCCAAAGCCAATCGTTATGAAAGAAGATTAGTCAGGACAGAATCCTTTTCGTAAGTTTTCTCATGACCGAATTTGTTCTTCCTTTTCCTATTAGAATGTTATCGACTTACAAACCACTTTCAAATGCTGGCTGAACCCTGTGGTCCTGTACATTTCTCCACCCTCAATGTGAAGTCATCCTTTGCTGTGCATGATTAGTGTTCCCGTACCACAACCTGAGCAGAACACTTTATGCCCCCACATTCTCCAGTCTAGTCTTTTAGTTTTCACAGGCATGCAAAGCATTTGTTTCATTAGCATGCCAGTTTCAATTAGTAAATGTACTGAAACTTAAATTTGCAATGCCTGAAGAACTTCACAGACCATTTCATGAGGATTTTGCCTGCGTATATTGCCTAGATTTCAAAGAAAATTAGAGACCCACTTCGAGCAGCATGGTGGCAGTGGACTCTCTCACCCTTTCCTGCAGTGAGAAGGATCTTGGCTCAATGAAATAGGTTGCCTACATGTATTTGGTGCATGGGGTTTGCAAGGGAAAAAGATAGCTCTTTGATGATCCATATGGTGTATTATGCAAGCATTATTAAAGAGGACACTGCATTTACTAAGACCACTGCAAATATGAACACAGTGAGTCATCGAGACAGGAATAATTCTACAAAACTGAGTGCAAAACTAGTCCTTGCTGATTCCTCAAGTCTCTCCTCTTAATTTGGATTACTTTCTGCAATACCTCCGGATGATGATGAGTCAAGAAACCAGAACTTTCCAACTGATGGAGTAGATTGAGAGCAGTGGGTGAATGCCTTTGAGTCTGTTCCTACGCAGCCTTAAGTTGTGACTGTACTATCCCTACCCCTAAATCTTGCACTGAAGTATCCCTTCAGGGTTCAGTGACCAAGGCCCAGAGAAGGAGCCAATATCTGTGGAGGCAAAGTAGTTTTGCCCCTGTGCTGCAGTGCGAGGGTGTTGCTATGAAGGCTGTTTATCTCCATGGAGACTACGGTGTCACGGGTGATATGCAGCCCCTATACCTGATGGATGCTGCCCACAGGCCATAGCACATAAAGTCTTGAAAGGGATGTGGCACTAGCTCTCTCTTGTTGTGCAGCACAGTAAGGATCTGGTGTGTGGGATCTGTAATGTAGGTGGTCTGTGAGAAAGCCAACCCTGGCCAGCACGGTTTCAGGATCCTCTCCAACCGCAGCCACACCTACAGTGGCAAGTGTATTGGCAAGCAGAAGAGTACTAAGCTATTTGAAAGTAATCTCAGAAAGCAAGACTTCTTCTTTTCCTCATTTGTGCTTTCTACTTTCAGGAAAAACTTAGTGTCTTGTGCCAATATCCAACCTAAAGGACTGCATTTAAATGCTCATATTTTATCATGAACCTGAGGTGTTTGAAGTTTGCTTTTTTTTTTATTTCAGTTAGTTCCAGGTGAGCTGGTCTACCTGTTTTATTTGAATGGAGAAACCCTGTTATTAGTTAGTAGAATCCTCAACCATTTTGAGATTATGTTCAATAGATTAGATGATTTAGGCTCTGTGAAGAAACTTTCTAACTCTGAAGGTATGTTTCCTGGAGTTTTAACATATTCTCACTTCCTGCTCGATCCTTCAAATTAACCAGCAGTCTACCATCTTTTAAAAACTGTCCTGATAACTGAACAAGAGTTACATAATCTAAACAGAAAAAAGTACAAGAAACAAATTTATTTAAGTGAAAAAAGAGAAAAAAGAAAGTTATAAAAATTGTAATTGTTGTTAAAGTCATATAATTAGAAAGCTGTAAAATGGAGTCAACACAGATATGTTACTGGGATTGCACATATATTTTACTGCCAAATTCTAAATTCAAGGAATCTATAAATTTGTGAAACTATTTGTATTATAACATAATGTACAACATTTCACACGAGTTGTCTCATATCCATAAAATATTCAGTACTGAACTTGGACTATGGACTTTGGATGACAATGAGCTATCAACATAGTTTTACCAACTAAAAATGGTACTATTTTCTCAGTAATATTTGTATGAAACACAAGAAACATAAAATATTAGTCTTTCCTACCAAATACTATAAAATTTATTACTCCAAGAAATTCATTTTTTTTATCTCCCCACCTTGTCAGACTTTTTATACAAATGTTTTAATTCTCTGCACTTTGTCAGACCTTTGTTTCTACAAAGACCCTGCTGGATTCTCAGAACTTAAGTGACTTGGTGGCTGACCTCTTCCCATTGTCCCTTATTTCCTCTGTTCTAGATTCTTTTAAAAATAGCCAATTATGAAAGATTATAAAGTTGGACCCCACCCACTGAGGGAAAGACACAGTCACTACCAGTCCTAGAATAAAAACCAAATGGACCCACAGCTCCTTTATAGTGCTTCCTCCACTTTATAAGTGAGCAACCTTTTGACCAAGAGTAAAATTTTGCCTTGTTGAGACACTTCAGTTAGAGTGGTGGTCTCTTATTTGTGACCCCAAACTTATCTATAACTCTTGACCATGAGGGAGGCTATGTATGTTTGAGTGAAGCAGGTATCTAGACAATCTCTATTCAACATTCTTTGAACCAGAAAATTTTCTAAAGTATATTCTATTAGCACTTGATTTTTTGAGACATTCTATCATAGAGATGAGAAAGTAAATAATACAGAAAACTGGTGGAAAAAGGTAAAGTCCTTGCTGAAGGAAACATGACCATAAGCCTTCTGCTCTCTGACTGAAAAAGGAATGAGGCAGAGTGCTATGGATGGAGCTTTGCAGACCATTTTGTTCAGAAGGTGAAGACCAACACACTGATAGAAATGCATACTAAAAAGTCTTGATCCTGGCTCATGAGATTCGAGTGGGGAATTGGCATGGCTACTGGGCTAGAAGTCACTCATATTACATTCAGGCAAAGAATATGGTTGCATCATGCCCATGTCGTATCTTTTTAATGAGGTTGAAATCACAACAGGCTAAACAGTTTGTCAGAGAAAATTTCAAGACAGCATAACAAACACTCTGTCGCATGGTGGCTGGTTTCTGTGTTTATTGATATTGATATCAATAATCCGAAACAGAGTGGTATGAAAGATGTGCAGTTTTGTGGAGAAAACAACACAAGGAAATTTAAAATTGCACACACAGTGGCTGGGAAGAAAAGAGCTAAAATTATTTTTAAAAAAGATTAATGTTATTAAATAGAAACATTGGTCTAGGCACTGAGAACGTAGGAAAGTTGCCTCAAGACCAGGACACCATCCTGGGAAAGTTCCATCTTTGGGAAATGCAGGTTCATTTGAAAGGAGAAAACATAAACCGTAAATGCAGGCAAATAGATTCCCTAATAGAAGACAGCAGCATAGGAGCTGTTTTCCTGCACCCAGCCAGTAAGGTGTGCAGAGGTCACTTCTGCTGTGGTAGAACTGAACCACAGTGCATCTCAAATTTACAAAAGAACCTTGCAGTATCAGCCACATGAAAACTGGACATTTAAGCATATAAAATATGAGAATTATAGCTTCATAGAGCCTTGTGCCAAGATTCTGGAAAAAAATTCAAGTAAGACAATGTGTCCTAGAGTTGCTAAGCTATGTGCAAAGCGGTGAAATGAAATGTAAGTCACAATGGGGATCTTGAGTATCAGAGACGATAGGACCGTGTGATACCTCCTGAGGAAAGTTGCAGTCTTGCAATGGAGCTGGACTAGGGGTTATACGTGCTTCAGGCTACATAATGGAAGCCGCAGGACTACCAAAGGTGGTTGGAGGCCAAATGGTGCCATCAAATGATCCAGATGTTGGATACAGAGCTTTGGAAAATGGCGTTTTTCTTGCTGTTCTTGGGTTTTGCTTTGGTTTGATGTTTCCTTGATATACTATTCTTCTCCTTTGGAATAAGAATATTTATTCTGTGCCATTGAACATGGAAAATATGTACCTCGTGTTTTGATTTTATCCAGGATCACAATTAAAAGTTTGTCTTGATTGGCGGCTTCGAAAGCGCCGCGGCGGGAAGGGCTGCAGACGCGCCGGGCGATGTGGACAGGCCAGGATCAGAAAGATGGATGAGAATGTTGCCGAGTTTCTCCGGAGGAGCATCTTGAAAATCCCCTTGCATGCGATAAAGACCATCCTAAAAACCTGGGACTTTCTGTCCGAAAACCAGCTGGAGACCATAAACTTGAGGCAGAGGAAGGAATCTCTGGCCCAGGAAATAATTCTGCTGTGTGAGCTCTGACTGTCCTGGAACTCTGTCTGGAAACCAGGCTGGCCTCAAACTAACAGAAGTCCACCTGCCTCTGCCTCTGCCTCTGCCTCCTGAGTGCTGGAATTAAAGGCATGTGCCTGACTGGAACAATCTTTCCAACAGCCTGGCTAAAACAATTGGATGCTCATATGCAAAAACACCTCTGCTGGTCAAGGTGCTGCATCTGTTCAGTCCCAGAACTATGAAAGCCAAGGGGAAGAATGCAACTCTTGATGACATGGCCCTCTTAGACATCGTGTATACTCAAGTTCATCGGCACAAGAAGCTCTGGGATGTCTTTGAGATGAGTAAAGAACCAGGTGAAGATGTCGACCTTTTTGACATGAAACAGTTCCAAGGTTCCTTTAAGAAAATTCTTCAGAGAGCATTAAAAAATGTTTCAGTCAACTTCAGAGTCGACCAGAAGAATGCTGTGTGGATTCAGGTTGCCTGGGGAACACAACATTCACAACCAAACCAGTACAAACCCACTTTTGTGGTGTACTATCCCCAGACTCCATATGCCTTCATTTCTACCTGCCCTCTGAAGACCACTGTACCCCTTCTCCATCAGGCCCTGAAGGTTGCGAGCAAACACCATCAGATAGTGCACCTGAATCTGAAAAGCCGGCACCTGGACTAGCTCAAGGCTATCATTTTTAGAGAGTATAACCAGAACTTTGACAGCCACAACACCACAGTGCCTCTGCAGGAAGGAAGCTTTGGACTAGACGTGAATTTGGATTCAAACATCATTCTTGAAAACACAGAAGAAAAAGAAAGAATCCAAAGAGTCACTCAGGAGACCTTTGGAACCTATTCCCAGCCACAGCTGGAATTTGCACAGTATAAGCTGGAGACCAGATTCAAGAGTGACATAAGTGGCGGCATCTTGGCTGACAGGAAAGAACCCCTCCGGTGCCTCATAAAGTTCTCAAGCTCACACCTTTTGGAAGCATTGAAATCCTTAGCACCCGCCGGCATAGCAGATGCACCGCTTTCTCCACTGCTCACCTGTATACCAAGCAAGAAAATGAATTATTTTAAAATTAGAGATAAATGAGATACATGTGGCTTTGCTCGTATTGCACATAGAATCCCGGTTGTAGCCGGCTGGCTTCTGTATAGACTCTTGTGTTTTAGAAATCAATCCTTGGCATTGGAAAGTCGGTGCTTTTAATGTAACTGTTGGGACTATATATGTCCTCCCTATGTGCTCTTGTACCCCTGCTCCTATGGCCTGCTAATTAAATTACAGCAGCAGTGGGCATTTGAGAAGCGATACCTCTGGCTGCTCAGCAGGTCTTAGGCCAGCTGCATAAAGGTATAAAAGGCTTTAGCTCACGGAAAAATAAAGGTTGCTGTGCTTCCACCTGAAAAAAAAAAGTTTGTCTTGAGTCTGAGAAGAATTTTTGGATTCCTTACCAGTATTAAGGCTGTTAAAGATTATGAGAACTTTTGCAGTTTAACTAAATGTATTTTACTTTATGAAAATGACCATTAGTTTTTCTTTTTTTTTTAGGTCCAGGGATATAAAGTTGTACCTAAAAGTGGTATGTTTGTGGAATGGTCATCATTTAGGTGTGCTTATTGCTTTTTCAGAGGACCCAAATTCAGCTCCCCAATCCCATTTTAGGTAGCTCATAACTTCTAGCTTCTGTAGACATATAATCATGTGAACAGTCACACAAAGCATATAACCATACATACAATTAATGAAGTCAAAATAAAATGCAAAGCAAAATGATATTAGAGTGTCAAGTGAGAAGAGATAAACTTGTGATGATTAATGATCATTACCAAAATTAATATTCAGAAATCTTTAAAACGTACATCTCGGTCTGTCTTTAAAGGCAGGAAGTTTCAATGAGTCGGGAAGACCCACCCTGAGTATGCTCTGTTCTGAATAAAAGCTAAAAGAGATGAAGTGATGTGAAGGCCAGCATTTGCAGCATCCTTTTCTGCTTCCTCACTGTGGAAACAAACTGTCATATAGCATTACCTGCCCTGATGAACTGTACCTCTTCAAACTGTGAGCCAAAACAAACCTTTGCTTCATTAAATTGTTTCTCATCTGGTATTTGGTCACAGAAACAATGAAAGTAGTTCATATAGCTTCTATCATGAAAATAGATAAGCAGTTTGATCTAACGCAGCGTTTCACAACCTTCTAAATGCTATCGCCTTTTAATACAGTTCCTCATGTTGTATACCTCCAACCATAAAATTACCTTTATTACTGCTTTACAACTGTAATTTTCTTACTGTTATGACTGTTAATGTTAATATCTGATATGCAAGGTATCTAATATGCTACCCCTGTGAAAGGACGATTTTCCTCCCTGTCTGTTGGTCACTAGTCCACTAGGACAAAGGAGCAGAAGACAGCGAGCTTCGTATGGCCTGTGAACACGATGGAAATATCCTTCCAGGATGCTGGTTCAGTGAGACAGCTCAGCTTTATTCCAGAGTATAGAGGATATATAGGATTGGGGACAGTAGCTGTGGAAATACCTAATTTGCATTAAATGGCACACTCCTATTATAAGGCTCCTAGAACAAGTGTTAGTTATCACCCATGGAAGCACAGTCCTATGGTAAAGCTCCTGGCACAATGTCTAATTACCATGTGGACAATAGGGGAAAAACTCCTGCAGGGAACTGTGTCCAGGGTCATACTAGAGATAAGTCAGGCATCTGGGCCTAAAGACAGTCTCCAAATAAGGTCAGGTAGAGAACAGGGTGCCTTGTCCCATGGGGAAGGAGTCCTCCACATTGCCGAGCTCAGAATGAGCTGTCAGGCCATGGTAGACTACAACCTCCAATCAGCTGGGCCTCGCAGCAAACTCCCAAAGGGGTGATGACTCACAGGTTGAGAACCAGTGATTTAAAGTTAGCCTAGGGTAGTTAGGAACATTGTGCTAAGCTTCCTTCTTGTAGGCAACCTCAATTCTGAAGCTCCTACCACACAATAGATGCAGAGAGGAACATGATCTCCCTTTACCCTGCTTGTGGCTGTCTTAAGTGAGTTCACCTAGTACAGCTGCATTTCCCTGCTTTTGGTCCTATGTTGGACAGGAATAAAAGAAAAGAATTTTCTCAACTGAGGATTAAGAAGCACAGATCAGGAAATGGAACAGAAGGATGGTTCAATAAGGAAGGGCTTCTACTTCCAAGGAAGAAATTGTATCCACTGGACTTGTAAGACATTGTGGGGGATAAAGAACAGAATTCTATTTGGCCTTCTAGTTCACATTTCCCTCACTGCAGTATGCCAGCTTGCCAAGAAGTAGACTTGGAATGTGCGCTGGAGTGTAGAATGCTCCCTGGCAGCAAGGATAGCATACGTGGTGAGTTCCAGGCCAATGAGAGCCCCTGTCTTAAGGGGGACAGTGTTCCAGATAACAACACACGATGTTATTCTCCTAAGTCTCACAGTTATATGAATTAACACCAACATATACACATACATTAGCCTGAACATACATGAACACACACACATGAACACACATACACACATGAACACACACACACAGGGGAACAAACATCCACAGTTCCTTAGTGACTTAATACCATCGATGAATGGAAAGGAAATAGAACCAGACAGAGAGGTTGGAAAGATACAGAGTGCCATCAATTCCCAGGAAGTTCTAGAGTTACAGTGACCCTTCAAAGTTGCACCAAAATGGGCCAAGCTTTGATATGGCCACAGCCATCAGTTATTCGATCCAATCTTCCCTGGGAAAGACCAGAACCTGTAACAATTTCCTGGGGATGAGGCAATCCTTAGAGATGCCGAGTACATACCCCTCTCCTAGGGGCTAAGAAACAAGTCTTTCCTGGAACGGGCATTCTGCATAACCCATTAAGCATCTGCCACATCAAATTTACTTATTTTAAAATCCCCTGGGGGGGCCTTGAGAGGCTCCAGTTTCTCTGTGAATTGGGAGACACGAAACACAGGCAGACATTTCAATTTTCAATAAACTTCTCAAATAAAAGTTGGATGCTCAGAAATTTTGTAACTATTCCTTTATTCTTCCATGCATTTATTCAAATCCACTAAGAAAAGACAATAGTCCGGTACTTTGATATTGGCTTATAGCACATGTCTCCCCATCTCAAAGTACCTTCCTTCGATTCTCATAAAAATTCCCTGAAATAAGCTGAGCTCTCATCTGTGTTTGGCAGATAAGCAAAGGAGTTTAGGAGGCATGGATGGCGTGCCCAAGGTCACAAAGCTGCTCAATGTTACTCAGCTTAATCTTGCATATCCCATTCTAAGACCCGCAACCTCTCCTCTCACACACTTGAAATTTATTATGAAATCAGCCATGGTGTTCTTTAAAAAAGATAAATATCCTCACTATCCATAGAAACGTTCCCAATGTTATGTTAGTGACCTTTCTTATAGAAACAAAAACGAGTGCCTGTCATGGTAATAATGGAGTTTCCACTGTATTCTGATAAGCTTAGATGGCCATGCCGGGCTGACTTTTGATGCAGGCAATAGCTTTTGCTTTAACTCTCAATATCGTACAAGAAACTACTGCAGTCTCATCTGTTTTCTCTGGATAAGCTCTTCCTGAATCTTTATAGGATTGAGTGGTGTTTTCTAGGAAAAGGGGAAAGTATATTAAATTCCCTTTAAAAGGCACTTGGGGCTTTAGGTGGCAGCTGCATGAATAGGCCTTAACCCAACAGTTCCCACCCTTCCTAATGCTGAGACCCTTTATACAGTTCCACCTGCTGTGGTGACTCTCGACCATAAAATTATTTTCATTGCTACCTCTTAACTGTAATTTTGCTACTGTTATGAATCATAATGTATATATCTGTGTGTTCTGGCCCCTGTGAAAAGATTGCTCTACCCTCAAAGGTGTTGTGACCCACAGGCCTTAACCAAAAAACAAGGTAAAGTGAGTACCGGTTGGGCTTAATGGACAAAGAACCTGGTATTTGGTGTGAGCATGTGGCACCTGCTTCAAAGCTCTGATTATTTCTCTAACTCCCTCTAAATCACTAGATCTATGCAAAGCAGTAGATGCGCTATGGCAGTTCTCCAAAAGAATCTGTGCTGTACTCCACAACGACAGCTTTACTCCACGACAAGCCACAATCTTTCATCACCTACAAATGACCCAGGGACAATGAGAAAGACACTGCAGAAATACAGGGGAAGTTGTACTTTGTCTTCAAACTATCAACAAAGAATTAAGCAACAGTTTGGGAAGGCTTTGGGGGACAGTCTCACACGGTAATGCTGACAATGTTTTTCTTCTGACAGCAAAGTCTGTTATTCATTAGTGTGCTGGGATCGCAGTTGGGACTGAAGCACATATACTTGTGTATTAGCAACTCTTATGCAAGTCAAAGGTCCTATTGTCTTCAGTGCCTGAGCCCATGCATTCTAAGCTATAATACATAAGCAGCGAATGTTCCGACTTTCTCAAATGCTTTGGGGAGAAGTTTGACCTAAAGCATTCAAGGGGATTTCACACAGATTTTAGAGGCTCCCAGTGAAGTTCACGGTATTGAAGGTACATGGATTTCGTTTTGAGCAAGAGCGTAGAGCTCACTGAATTAAATGAAGTAATTTCTTGTTGCTTCAGGTCACCAGCACTTATAACTCTGTTCCTCAGAACTTTAGCTCTCTTTGACCCATAACGATTTATCATCTCTTCAGTGATTTATAAAATTTATAAAATGACTATTTTTACAGATGAAATTATCTTAGGAATTTAGGTTAATTCCTGAGCCCTTATTTCTGATTTATCAATGTCTATCTTATATTCTGGAACCAAAATGTTTTCATGTTGGCTCTCTTAATTTAAAAGAAAGTCTGAGTATTTGAATGTGGAGTTGTCCTTGTATAAGACATCATCCCTCCTCGTTTCCCCAGAACTGCCCCTGGATTTCTTCTCTGAACAATTTTATGTATTTGTAATTGCTCCTTCTTATGCTAGTTACTCCTCACGTTGCTATTTGATTAATTTATGTTCTTTCGTTATTATATAGAGTTTTCCTAAGCACTTTATGTTCTAGACTTTGTCATGTCTTTCACATTTCACTATTTAGCCACAGACTTATTCTTTTTTATCACTTAGACCATAAATCCTCGCTGTGTCTGAGAACTAGGGCTTCTTTTCATTTTATCGAAATTTATTTATTTAGTTGGGTCATTAGTGTTACACTACTGGGGATTGGTTCTTGGGACTCATTCATGGTGAGCAAGCACTGTGCCACACAGCTGTGACCCAGGCTCATGCATATATTTTTATAACCATCACTATCATCCACCTTCAGGATTTTATAGCACAAACTGAAGTTATATACTATTAAACAATATATATGCTCTTTTACCTTCTTTCAGCCTCTGGTAATCTTTAATCTACTTTTTGTCCCTATGAACTTGAATAGGTATCTAGGTATCTCATATGAGAGGACTCATGCAATATTTATGATATTGTATTTTTCTTTCTTTGTTTAGTAGAATACTTTCATGGTTAATCATTGCTGTCACTTTTATCATCAGGATCTCATATTTGTTTAGGCCGGAAGAATGCTCCTATGTCCGTAGATAGCACATTTTGTGTATTCATTCATCTCTTCATGGACACTCAGGCAGTTTCCATATTTTAGCTCCTGCTGCTATAAACATTAAAATGCACATATTTATATCTCTACCTTCAATGTCACAAATACATCACACAAAATAGAATTGCTAGATCCTTGAGTTTAAGTGTTAAGGAAGCATTTCACTGTTTTCCATTAAAATGATACAACTTTGTATTTCCACTGGTATAGCATGGGTCTTCTGATTTCTTTACATTCTTGCCAATTATTCTTGGTTTTTGTTCTGTTGAAATAAACAGGGTAATGAATTTTAGTTATATTACATTTGTTTTAAATTTTTGGTTAGTGACCTTGACTGTCACTCTAAATCCTTATTGATATCTGCATTTTCTGTCCATTTTGGGGTAAGTTGTTTTTTATGTTGCTGACTTTTACAGGCTTTATGTAGTCTGGATATAAATCTCTTCTTGGATATATGATTTGTGTGTAGTTTCTCCCTGGTCTGTGAGTTGCCTTTTCACCGTTGCTTGTGTTCTTTGCATAGATAATTTTCTTTTTTTATTTATTTATTAAAGCTTTCTGTCTCTTCCCCACTGCCGCCTCCCCTTTCCCTCCCCCTCCCCCAATCAAGTTCCCCTCCCTCATCAGCCCAAAGAGCAATCAGGGTTCTCTGCCCTGTGGGAAGTCCAAGGACCACCCACCTCCATCCAGGTCTAGTAAGGTGAGCATCCAAACTGCCTAGGCTCCCACAAAGCCAATAGGTGCAGTAGGATCAAAAACCCATTGCCATTGTTCTTGAGGTCTCAGTAGTCCTCATTGTCCGCTATGTTCAGTGAGACCGGTTTTAACCCAGGCTTTTTCAGACCTAGGCCAGCTGGCCTTGGTGCATAGATAATTTTCATTTCAACATATTCAAATTTGGTTAAATTTTCTTTTGTTGCCGTTTTTTTTGGGGGTGTCACATTCAATAAATCATTGCTAAGTCCAATTTCATGAAGATTTTTATCATGTTTTCTTTAATGATTTTGAGATTTTGCTCATCTGTTTGTGTCTTTAAGTTCATTTCTATGTATTTGCTATTGGGTCATTGTTTTGCACGTCGGTGGTCAGTCTTCCCCACACAATCTGTTGAGAAGGTTGCTCTTTCTCCATCAATAGTCTTGATACTTTTGTTGACCATCATTTGGCACATGCACAAGAGTTTATCTGGACTCTATTCCATTTGTCTAGATACTGGTTTTTATGACTTCATAAATAATTTTGATTGCTGGAATTTTCTAAGTCTTAGAGTTAGAAAAAGGTTTTCAAACTTCGTTTTTTTTTTTTTTCTAGATTGTTTCTGTTATTCAGGATCCCCTGAAAGTCTGTACAAAATTTGGGATAAGTTTTCTATTCCTTCAAAAACATAGTTTTTAAAGATTTTTCTTATGAGATTTTTCTTACAATTTCCACAAGACTGGTAGAATACTTTGGGTAGTCCTAAGTCTGCTGACCCAAGTACATAAGATATCTTTGGATATCTTTATTTTATTTTATTGTTTTACAAGACAGGGTTTCTCTGTGTAGCCCTGGCTGTCCAGGAACTCACTCTGTAGAGCAAGCTGGACTCAAACTCACAGAGAATCGCCTTCCTCTGCTGACTAAGTACTGGGATTAAAGGCATGCATCACCACCATCCAGTATCTTTATATTTCTTGATGACTCTAGACTTAAGTTAATTTCTACGTGCCTTATGTTTTTTAATGATATTAGGATGCTAATCTTTTTTAATTTTCCTTTTAGGTTGCTCTCAGCATACAGAAATCAACTTATGTGGGTTGCTTTTATATACTGTACATTTTAGAAATTTTATTAATTTTAAGGTTTGTGTGTGTGCACACACTTCAGTGGTTTCTATATATAAGATACTTTTCTGAAAACAGAGATTAGTTTACTTTCTTTCAATTTTGGATATGATAATCCTCCTAAGTGATCATCCATCTCGAATTTGCATATTTTGTGGACTTGAAGTAGTAAAATTGGCATTTTTGTTTCTGTTCTGATTTTAGAGGAAAATGTTCAGCATTTCGCCTGAGCATGCCCTTGTTGTAGGAGATTCAAGCTTTTCTTTGTCCGTGTACATCCAGTTGGTGCAGCAACAATTGGAGAAACACTGCTCCTTCTCACTGAATGGCTTCTTTCATCTGTTAGGGGTAAGTTGCTCATGTTTGCCTGACCCTATTTCTGGGTTTTCTATTCTGATTTCTAAATAACTAGCTGATTTCTTCACTAAGACAACTGCAAATTTCAACACTGTTTAGATATTCTAAACATTTCTGTACATTTCAAAATACATTTGAAAATAAACTTGCCTGTGTCATCAAAACTAAATGTGAATACACATAGAAATGTCACTAAAATGTAACTTCATTTACTGATTAAAATGTGTATTTGGGGTATACTGAGCCTTCTAATACATGAATACAATGTCTATTGTTTTTTTTATTTCATTTGTATGTTACAACTTAAGGATTCAAGTCCTATACAATTTTATTAAATCTGGGTCTTAATACTTTGTTTCCTTTGTTATCATGTTTCAAAATTAATTTTCTGAATGCTCATGGTTTATATAGAGAGATACATCTTAGGAGCAAAATATTTTTACTTTCATCAAGTTGGAAGCTTGCTGGAGTATTTTAGTAGATGCTTTTTATTAATGAGACATTTCCCCTGTATTCCTAATGTACTCAAATTTTTTATTCATTGATACATATCATTTTTGTATAAGCTGATAAGATTTTTGAGTTTGTTAGTATGATTGATAATATTGATATATATTTATATATTTAGGCAGCCCTGAATTTCTGGTACACATTTATGTACAAATAATGTATAATTCTCTTTCTGCATTGGAAGATTCAGGCTAATATTTTTCTTGGTTCTGGGGATGAAATCTGGGGTATTACGTGTGCTAGACAAGAGTTTCTCCAGTCCTCACTTTACTTTTTTTTTTGGGGGGGGGGCAGTATCCACAAAGACACTCAGCAGCCCAGATAGCTCTTGAATTCATGATTCTCTTGCCTCAGCATCATAAGCAGCTGGAATCAGAGGCCTGTAAGACCACACTCAGCCCTTCCCCACACCTTTTAGGAGACTTTGCCTGCAGGTTTATAAGATATATTGTTTATAGGCATCTCTCTCACTAAGTCTCCTTGGTTTGGTATCAGGCAATTATAACCTCATAAAAATGAGTTGAGACATGAGCTCTCCCTTTGCTTTCTGAGAAAAATTGTGTCAAACTAATTCTGTTTTCAGTTCTTGGTGCATTTCTCTGGTAACACTGTCTAAGTTTGGTAGCTTCCTTCAGAACAATTTTTCACTTATGATTTATTTTTTAGCAGAAGTTCCAGGGCTAATTAGGATTGCATTATTACAATAATATAAGATTATGCTATCATAAAGATTATACAGTTTATTTTGGCAGTGTGTTTGCTTTTTATTGGTACCAAAAACACAAGCAAACTACATCTCAATAAAATGTTCCCTGACTTTGGCATCCACATATGTTCACATATGAGAAAGTACATAGAAAGTACTATGCCACAGACTCCATGGGCAGCAGTGTGGTTGATGAATGGAGAGTTAGGACCATTTGAGCAACTTCAAGCACTGATTAATTTATTGATTTTAGTCATATGAATGGAAAAATAGAATTTGATAGGCTGATATATGTCTTCTTTATACGTAGGAGTATCGGTGGAGAAAAGTGATGATCCATCTGCTCCACAATTCTGCTTTTTAAAGATTTATGTTTATTTGTGTGTGTGTGTGTGTGTGTGTGTGTGTGTGTGTGTGTGCACCACATGAGTGAAGGCATCAATGAAGCCAGAAGAGGGTGTGGGAGCCACTGGAGTTGGAATCACTTGGTACCCACCCGATTTCAATGCTGGTAACTGAACTAGTGATCTCTGGAAGAGTTACATATGTTCTTAATGGTTGTTTGTGTCATTTCTTTAGCACAAACCCCTAGCATGATTTTGTTTTGGCATGGAAGTGACTGCAATGAGAATCCTGTGTGAACAGACAAGTCACGGGGTATCTACCATTCACTATGACACTGTCTCAAATTACTGAATAAAACAGTGTGCTAAGAGACAGAAGTTCCTGTTTTATAATCTGCTATTCAGTTATAGGATCAGATATCATAACTTGGGGATAGCTGAGAAAGGAGACAGGTGACTCCCTTAGTTACAAGACCAATGCTGGTTTTGTGAATCTCTTTTGGTTTCATGTGGAGATAATGTCAATCCTTTCAAAGGCTTGGGGGGCAGGATGAGACAGGGAGTAGGGGTGGGGTTGCATCTGGACCACAAGGTATCCTTCCAAGCTTTACCGCAAACATCATTCAGCAAAAAGGCTTGCGGTCTTTTGCTCCCAAAGGGTTATGTGCACATAACCAATTGGTCTCCTTAACAAGCCGTGCCTTGACATTACGTTGAGCCACCCAGGATTTGTCCAGGTCAGGGAAGGCAGGCAGACAGTCAAGAGACTGGTTCAGGCTGTTAATGACACAAGAGGTCAACAGGTCAACTGACCAGGAGTCTCCTAGCTGAGAGCATCAAAGTGATTGTTAATGGACCCAAGAGTCCATCTTCTCTTGTGCGCCAAATTCTTAATCACAGCAATCACCTTATGATGTGTCTTCAGTGTCTGCCCTACAGAGCTTCCTTCCAGGAAAGGCACAACATCCCCAGGGACACCTTCACTTGAATTGCTTCCGCCATTCAGAGCAGAAGATAACTCCTTTGGCTCAAGAGACCATTATTGATTAACAGAGGTTACAGAAGATGTTACTGAATTCTTGCACCTCCTGACCTTTCAGAGGGCCAGCTGCGGGTCACCAAATATTTCCTGGGAAGTTATTTCGCTTGCTGAATCTCAGGGCCAGCCAGTTAAATCCGAATCTGCATTTTAATTTATAGGTTCATTAAAGTTTGCGAAGCACAAGACCAGGTAACGGCAAAGAGTCTCCTAGGTAGCGTCCAGATGTAGCACTGCTCTGCAAAAGTCCTACACAAAATTTGGACTGAGATGTGCGGGAAGGGACGTGCTGGAGCAGCCCGCAAGGGGGGGGGGGGTGGTATAAGGAAAGTGTGATCCGATTGGCTGCTTTCTCCAGCTCTGGCGTGCAGACACTCCCTCCACACTCCCCTTTTACACCCCCCTCAATTGCTTCAGCTCTCCTACAGCCGGCTGCCCCGAAAACCCGGAGCAGCAGAGTAGTCTCAGCGGACAGTCCTTCTAGGGGCGAAACCAGGCGGCTTGGGCATGCTCAGTTGCTGGGAGAGGTTTGGGAGGAGAGTAGAAAGCTTTGGCTCTGCCCCCACCCCTCTGTTAGCCCCCGCCCCCCTTGCCCCTACCCAGCCGTAGTAGTTCCCCAGCGTGCGCCCGGGGAGAGCAGGAACATGGCGCTCGGAGCGATATAGCAGATGTAGCAGCATCGGAGAAGCAGATGAGGCACCGCGGCTTCGCTACTGACAACCAGCCACCAGGTAGGCAGGCGCACGGGGCAGGTCGGCTTGCATGGGCGCTTGCCAAGATGCGCACGGCTGCTATGCCAGGCATCTGGCTTTGCCTAGAGAGGATGCGAAAGGAGACCTCTATGACAGCACAATTGATTGTGCATCTCCTAGGAGATGCCAAAGGCTAGGGACCCCCTAGGATGGGCAAGGGATCGGGGGTCCGCCCACTCCCCAACCCCCAACACATGCAATATCATCCAGCCTGGGCGCTTCACCGGTCAAATAAAGGATAGTGCTTTTATGCTGGGGTGGAGGGCGTAGAAGATCATACTGGATGCCAGCTCTAAGAGTCTGCTGGTACCCCGAAAGGCTAGCAAGCCCAGCATCAGTTCTTTGTGTATGTACTCGCGCACGCCCTGCTGATGGTACCACAGTGCCTGCTGCTCCCAGGGAGTGCTGGATGCATTGCCAGGGCAGGGTTCCCATATGGTTTTTGTCTTTTAGCAGGTGTGGACCACAAGATGCAATAGCGGAACCTTTATGGGACTGTGTTTTCCTTTGTTATTTGTCTCTGTCTGTTTGCTTGGTGTGTAGCAATGGAAAGAACTTCTGCAGGTGGGCACCGGTGGGCAGAATGTGGTAGAGAGCCCCACTTCCAAACTGGTTAAAATTGTGTGCAATGCCGATCTCCTAGAGAATAAACTTGAAAAGTCTCGGGACTGTCGGTGTCCAGTTTGGAGCCCAAGTGTGAGCATCCTTTTTGAAACCGTGTGTATCTGTAGCTTTCCATTGGGATAGGGTAGAAGTTAATTTGCCAGCGTTCACATCTCAGTTAAGAGAACCCTAGTCTTGTACCAGGCTATTTGAGGAGGTCTTTTTAAATAAAGAAAAAGAGAAGCCAGAAGAAAGTGGCAATGTCAATAGTTGATAACAGCTTGGAAAAACTGAATATACCTTGGGGGAAATGGGGACACCTGGTTGCAGGGTCCTGGGTATTTCACAAAACACAAGTGATCCTCTTGTGGGAATTGATGGCAAGTGGCGACTTCGTTAACTTGAGTTCAGATGAACAAGGTACTCCTTGTAGAAGCCCCTCCTGCATCAGCCTTCTTGATGTTGACATTCTCCAGCGGCAGCTGCAACACCTTACATTTGTATCTCATATGATAAGCAGCATGGCCCACTGGGAGGGAGGGAAGGGAAATTTAAAACATGCCTTTATATCCTCCTTTATCATTTAAGGCTGTGCATCTGTCAGTGGATATCAAGTTTAGCTACTTTCCTCTGCACTTCCATTATTCTTATGATCTCCAAGTGTCAAGAATGAATCAGTATCATGATAATGAAACAGGACCGCAAGAGGGAAATGCATTCAAGTAAATTAACGCTGCAAACGTTCAACCTGCTAACACCTTGACTTTGAATACACACATGCGAAGGAGAACTTTTAATGAAAGCAGTAGAAGTTGATGGCAAGTTCACGGAGAATACTTGTATTAGAATAAACTGTTCTCTGTGAACAAAGATTGGTTTGCTGTTGCAGGTTCTCATTTAACTAATAAATGAAAATTTTGATTGGAGGCATTGGAAACCCAAGTTATCAATGCCTCTCCTACATCCTCAGAGTTTGCTACCATGGACAAGTATGAGAGGCAGGTTTTGTGGGATAATAGTGTCATCTTGGTGATGAGATGAAGCTAAATTTGTAGTCTGGTTCTTCTGTGTTTAGCTTTGTGATTTTGTGTGAGCTGTTTAATTTCTTCATCAGCAATATGGGCTTGTGAATAGCAAAGCTCATGTATATTTTTAAGTGTGGGCATTACTAACAATATGAAGCACCTAGATATTAGGGCAATCCTTTTTGAAAAGGAAATGTAAGTGCTTGGAACCCATATTATATGTGTTATACAAGCCAGATTAAAAACATGCTTTCGCTTAAATGTTTCTAATTGTTTTTATTTCTTAGCATTGACATAACCATTCACCCCAAACTTGGTAGCTTAAAGCAGTAGAAATTTATTGTATTACAGATCTGGGCATTTTGGTTCTAACACTATGGTGTTAGCAGAATGATCTTCTGGTGTTTTTAAGAGAGGGTTCCTCCTCCCCAACTCAGGATCCTATATTCTCAGGCATCCCTTACCCCTGAGCACATAATTCTATCTCTAGCTTCATCTTATGTGGCCCTCCTCTCTGTGCCTGTTCCTTGGTCCGTTTTTAGATAAGGGCAGTGTTCCTGTGGAATTTAGAGCTCACTCTAGCCCTGTCTTAATTTGATTACATCTGCAAACATCTAACTTCCAAATTAGGTGACATGGACAGGTCCTGGGTTGTCATGAATATGGGGGAGACAGGATTTAACTCAGTTTCCTAATATTCCTAATAATATTGGCGCCATCGATACTGTGCCAGCAAGTTTCAGAATATAAAGGATGTCGTAAGTTTAGAAAACACTTCAAAGTTTATTTAATCCAGAGTTTTGTATTCCCAAGTGTGACAGTGAAGAGCAGGATCATAGATACCTCATTCACGTGTCACTTACATGGAAACTGAAACAAACTGGGACTTAAATATTCTATAGATGCCCCCAAGTGATTTTAAGTAGTTGTCTCCCTTGACTATACTAATAGGACAATACAGAACAACAAAAAGAATAGTAAAATGAACAAACAAAAAATAAAAATATTACATAACTTTAAAAATATTTTTAATTTTTAGATATATATTTTATTAGTTCTGTGAGAATTTGTTACATGCCTAAATTTTGGTTGTATTCACTCTCCACTCCTCTACCTAAATCCTCCCAGGTTCATCCTCCTTACCCTCCTAAATGTGTGTGTGTGTGTGTATGTGTGTGTGTATGTATGTGTGTGTATGTATGTGTGTGTATGTGTGTGTATGTATGTGTGTGTGTGTGCGTGTATGTGTATGTGTGTGTATGTGTGTGTATGTGTGTGTGTGTGTATGTGTGTGTGTGTATGTGTGTGTGTATGTGTGTGTGTGTGTGTGTGTGTATACTGAGTCCAATTGGTGCTGCTTGTACACTCATGGGTGTAGAGCCATCTAGTAGAGTGTGGTCAACCTAGTAAAACAGTTAAGTACGTATGTATGTATAAATCTATGTATACATTTGTACATTGTGTGTCTGTGTGTGGGCATGTGGGCATGTGCATGCTATAGCACATGAAAAGACATCTGAGGCCAAATAATCGTTTTTTATCCGCCTATCATGGGTGTCTCGAGGATTGAATTTAGGTAGTTAGACCTGTTGGCAAGCATCTTTACCTCCTCAGTTATCTCAACTGTTCGTAGCTTGCTTTTTTTCTTTTATCTTTTTCTTTCTTTCTTGTGGGTTTGACTTTGATGTTTACTTAAAAAAACACTTGTGTTAGTTCTTTGAGAGTTTCATACTGTTAATTATAATAACTCCTATCCCATCCCCTCCCACATCTAATCCCTATTCAACTCCCATCCCACTTCTGTCCTATTTTCTTTTAAACCCATGGAGTCCAATTTATGCTGCCTATACGTTCTCCAGTGTGTTGCTATCTAATGGAGCGCTTTGGAGCTAGCAGACACCACACCATTTAAGAAAAATACATTCCCTCTTCCAGCAGTTGAGAGTCACTAATATCTCCTTGGGTGGGTGTGGGACACTGTGCCCAGTTCCCCAATTCATGCTGGGATTTTGTCTGGCTTGACCTTTTACAGGTCTGGTTTGTGTTGTCCCAGCTGCTGAAGTTCATAGATGTAGATGTCCTTTAGTGTCTGGAAAAGGCTGTTTCCTTGTCATTCACAGGCTCTTTCTGCTCCCACTTCTTCAATGATCACTGAGGTTTTGGAGGAAGAGGTAGGATATTTGGTTTGGTTGGGGGATGGGTAGGAAGGCAGAGTAGAGGGAAGGTGAGGAGAAATAACTAGTATAAAACATAAGACTTTCTGGAAAATTCACATGAAAACCTATTACTTCCTAAACTTTGACCACACACACACACACACACACACACACACACACACACACAAAAGAACTGGAGTCACCTTAAAACAAAGCAATAATGCCCTTACTAAGTACCACAAACTAACAAACAAAAAGCCCCGTACCAGGGTCATCTCTATTAGATTTTTTTTTGACCAGTGATGTCCCACAGATCCCCAAACACCACAGCTTTTTTTCTTATTTTGGTAAATGATTCAGAGTCTATGAAAATGATTTAGGCAGAATAGCAGGATTCACCTTTGATGCCTCTGTTTCTTTTGTCATGAGCACCACAGAGTGCCACATAGTCTTGTGCATTGAAACTTTGACATCTTTGTCTAAAGCAGAGGCTGCTATCTCTGACACCACTAAGAAACTCCACATCACATTCTCCTCCCTGGATCATGAATATACCTTTCAAATAAGATGGGCTTCTTGGTTGTCCCCCAGTCCATCACAGAGGATAGGACCACATCAGTTCCTTGCATACAGTGCTGCACGGACACCTGCTACAGGTTCCAGAACTGCTAGGAACGTGCCATACTTGTCCAGCTTCCTTCTGGATGTCCTACTGCTGTCACGATGACCTGCTGTCATCAATGTCCAAAACACTTTCCTTTTTGTCTTGCTAGTCCAACCTACTTGACCACTTCCTCCTCATCAACCCAGCGCTCTCAATACATGTTTGTCTTTAATAATACTTTCTATCCTAATCCGTTACTTACCTCATCTTCATGTCTGTAAGCTTTGCCATACTCATTACGTTTGTGTCTTGTATGCAGAAGTTGCTCCATCTGTGTCTGATGAAGAATAGAAGGAAGGAATACTTGGCCTCATAGCATTTTTCTTTGCAAATTTGAATGCATTCTTTTTTTCCGAACCTATGCTTTTCTTACTAGTATGAAAAGAGCAATTTAGAACCTCATCCTAGCTTCAAAAGAGGAGCCTTCTTGGCTTTAACAAATGCATCTTCTAAGAATTGGTTTTAGGCTTGCTAGCAGTTAACTGGATTAGGGTATTTTTCTGGCAACTGAGACTTTTGTAAAAAAAATACATCAGTACATGATCTGCAAATACATGCTCAGTCTCAGACAACACCAAATTAGATCTTTAATTTTCTAGAAACTAATAAGTAATCATATTATATAATAATAATACAATTAATTACTAAGCTTAGGTTGTGAGCCAGGCTTTCTTTTGACCTTTTCATAACCTTCACTGGTGCTACCTGATATTTCCAAGAATACAGAACACTACACACATCATGCACACAATGAAGATTTGACAAATCAATCAGTAAGGATTCTTTTAAGATAAGAAACTTAAACTTAGCAAACAGAGAGAGTTGTTCCTTTTCAGAGGACCATGTGATTGCTGGACCCACCTATACAAGCTTTGTTTTCACTTTTAAATCACTCTGGACTTTAGTGTTGTGATTAATATGAGAGTAAAACTGATTTCTATTTGGGAAAGTTCCTGGAATATTCCAGTCAAATTTTTATGTATGTTTTTATTGGTTAGTTAGTGTGTCTTATTTAATTCAAGGCATGACTGTATGTCTTATTTAATCTAAAACCATTTGTCTTTATTTAATTCAGGGGATAATTGTTTTGGTTGGGAAAGACTGTACAGTACACAGTACATGAAGGAAGCCAGCACAGTTCAATGTAAGAATATACTGTATACTTTTGACTTCTAGAGTAGCTTTAGCATCATATCCTTTAAAAAAATCTTAAAAGTTATTTTATAAAATAATAAAATATCATCTAATTCATATACTTTAATAAAGTTTTTCATGGTAAGTAGCAATATCCCAGAACATGCCTTAATTTTGAATTACACGTGGTACACCCAGAGTTGAATAAATCTTTCAATTAGATCATTAGGTTGGTTATAAAATTCATCTTCGAAAGTAAAAGTCTACCCCACTTATTGACAAAATATATTGGGGAAAATGGCATTATTCATGAGACTGTGAGTATATAAATACCTAGAGAAAATATGAATTGTGCATATAGTACATGAGAATAAAAAGGAATATTTAAACCTTTTTGCAGAAAGCTATGAAATTTTTCTCAAGATGCATAAAAGTAAGAAACAGGGACACAGAACACCACACCTCATTCATGGTCAGAAACACAAATAATATAAAATAGTTTTCGCCCACCATCCACCACCAAATCTATTATATAGTGTTTGCAGAGGGTTTGGCAGAATGTAGCAAAAATGTTTCTGAATGAATAAGTACTTTAAAGCAGAAGAAAATTATATCAAAGAAGTGTGTCTAGGGCTGGGGGGTTATGGCAGGTGATGAAGGTAGATAGACACAGAGACTAAAGGTAGATGAAGGTAGATAGAGGTTTTGTGTACTTGCAGATGGTTGAGACTAGCAAATGTGCTTGGAGTTCATGGCTAGTGTAGGGGTGTACATGCAGCATGGATGTAGAGAAAGATGTGGTTTTTCCTCTGTTTAAATAAAATTAAATTTAATGATCAAACCCAAGCATGGTAGCAGTATATTACTATTGAAGAATTTCATAAATGCATCAGTTGGAGAGAACAGACTCAAATCAGTTTTAGAAGAAGAAGGAATGGAGAAAGCATAAAAAAAATTAGGAGTGTGTGCCAAAAACTTCAAGGAAATAGACTATATCTGAAGAAAACATATCTGGAGACTTACACGACTCTCCAAAGTAAATTCCAGCTATATTGAAAAGTATATAAGGAAGTTGAAAAGCAAAGCTACAAGAAAATGCATAATTAACTTGAGGTGAAAGAGTTCTTAAATATAAAAACAACTGGGAAAATCACAAAACAAAAAAGTGATTTGAGTATGTATTGTATGCAAATATATACATTTTAAAAAGAAACTTAAATATATGGAGCGGTAGTGGTACCAACCATGATAGTTAATGTGATAATATGCTGAAGAATTATTGCAAATTCTAAACAATCAGCATCATCCTTGTTCTCTAAATATCAAAACAAATAATTCAAACTGAAGACATAAAAAAGACAAGTGGAAATACCTATTTTGTCTTTTTACTATTAATAATAGAAATGCAGATAAAATAAAAGTGAGATGTGTATTAAATATTAAGTAGTAAAAATTAATAATACTGACAAGGAGGCATTGAAAGCCACCCTCATTTGCTCATGGTAGGGCAGTTACACAAAGTCTTATCAGAGATGAATGTGAAAAGATCTGGTAAATGCTTTTTAAAATTTATATTGTTTCAAAGAAACTATCTTTCTTATTATTTTCTGTTTGGTCTCTTGAGAAGGAAGTAGATACCAGCAACATTTTAGTCAAAGGTTATTTGTTATAATATATATTAAAAATTAGAAGAACATGCATAACTAAACGGCAGAGGCTGATGGCAGTATTTTCGGTCGTATAGAGAACGGGCTGCTCTGAAGGCTTGACTGTGGTCATTATGAGCATTGTGGACATAGTTGGAAGTGGAGTGCTCAGGCAACTCTACTGCACGTAACACACATTATGAATATGTGCTTTGTGACCCTGGAAAACTAAGAGCACAGTCAGAAAACAGTGAGGCAGTCTCCAGCAGGTACACATGTGGCATTTTTCTCTTTCAATCTCTTTCTGAATTTTTCCAGATCAGAAAACCCACTATTTTGCGAATGTGGTGATGATATACACTCAGGTCGTAATTATTCATGTTACAGAATCCATTGATTATCTGTTATGTCAGGGACTCAGCCAGGTATATCAGCATGGGCTCTAAGTTTGAATGCAAATGAGAGAAACCATCTAACTCAAAATAAAAGGAATCCATTAGGATGATATCAAAGGTCTAAAAGAATTGGCAGGAGGGCCAGGATGGCTCTGTGAAGTAAAAGGAGACTGCTTTTTATCCCACATCTAGGACCCAAGTTTGACCCTCTTGGCCACTTAGAACCCACCTGATGAATGGAGAAAACCAACTTCAGCAAGTTGGCCCCTGACCTGCCTATACACCAAGACAAATGAAAACCTCCACATGCACAATAAGTACATAGATAAATAAATAGATAAATGTAAATGTAATTTAAATAAAAACCCCTGAGTTGCTAGAAATGTAGGAAGTAATTCCCCAAAGTAAATGCACACAGAAAACCTTTTAAAAACAGAGAAGTGGCAAACCAGCTTCAGAGTCTAGATAGCTGTATCAAGAACTCTAGAGACAGACTTTAGAGAAGGCTTGTTTGCTCAAGACTTGGCCACCGCCCATGGGTGACTGTGCTTAGTTTTCATTACCCTACTCCATGCCTCCTCTACCCCCACTGAACACCAGAGAAGGCAGGTGCTCTGACTGGCGGGCTCATTACTGACTTTCCCAAACTGAATCAAACAAAACCAAAGAAGGAACTACTGTCGGTCACCCCAGGAAATGGAAGCCTATAGTTCTGAATATCGCCATTCCTAATGACCATCTTCTGTGATGTAGCTTAGTCAGTTCACCCACTGTGATATGCATACGGATGATATACTGCAGGTTCCCTATGGCAGGATAATTTATGATCCTCACACACAAATGGAGTTTTGAAGGGGAATTTCTATGCTCAGGAGAGAGAAGATGTAGACAAAGAATAATCTTAAACAGTTAACCAAAGAGATAGTTTAGGAATGGATTAGCTACCAACATAGCTCTTTTTCATGAGTACCTGGCATTAAATATGTCCTATGATTCTTTCCATTTAAACCACTGAAAATACTGGAAATAACTTTTGGTGTAAAATTCTAAAAAGTAGCCCTTAGATCAGTTTGTATTCTACTGAACCTCCCATCACAAATTGAAAATTTCTGGGATTATTCAAATTATATAATGGTACTAACAGTATTTTATTTTATGTGTACGAGTGCTTGGATGTGTATCAGCCAGAAGTGGGCATCAGGTCCCCTTGAATTGGAGTTACAAATAGTTCTGTGCTGCCATATGTGTGCTTGGAATTGAATGCAAGTCCTCTGGAAGAGTGACCAATACTCTTAGCCACTGAGCTATTTTTTTCTAGCTCCAATAACGGTGCTTTATGATCCTTTATAAGCTTTTTCCTGGGAAGAAAATAGTTTGTAAACAGAACGAAGAAAAATAAAGCAACCGTTCTTCCATTATACTATATGTAACAAGGGCTTGTTGCTCTAGACTTCATACATTCTGACTCTGTTAGCAATGCCCTCGGCATCATCAAAGATCCCATGTTCCATCTGGAGCCTGTGGTCTCATTCAAGGCCTTGTTTTGTGCATCTAGCATCTTGGCTTCTATGTTCCTAGGAATCCTGGAGCCTGAGGACCCATTCATGGCCTTTCTCTGTGTATCTAGGTCCTGAATTCTATGTTCCTAGGATTCCTGGTCATAATAGGGCTAGATAAAAGCTTATCAGAGAGATGAATAAACTTGAACATATACGCATGTGCTGTCATAAAGCTGTTAGGAGCCAAAGGACAAAGGAGATGAAAGGGATATAGGCTGGTTCTTTGCCTTGTCTTTGAATTCAGGCTTGGCTTCTAGGTTGTCACAAAGGCACACACACACACACACACACACACACACACACACATACATAATTCACTGCTTATGCATCAGCAGATAGATTATTTGCAAACCAGACTCCATTTCTGTGATTACAGATAACATACCAAACAAGATGTAAACAATCATCAAAATATGTTCCCCATGTGCATTAATTAATCATTATAAGAATGTTATCAAATAAGACAGTCAAGGCCAAATGTGCTGCAGCTAGACAGTATAGAGAAGTGCCAAACTGGTTTATCTGCATCCAAATTCCATAAACCCAGGGCAACAGCAACTCAGTAGATACTCAGAGCAGCTTTGCAGGGAACCCGGAACATCCAGGAAATGAAGCTTCACTCAACTAACAGATCTTTGTAAATTCCTCCATGTGCTCAACCCTCAGGTTCAGCTTTTCTCTGCCTTCAGATTTCCTTGTGAAAAGGTTAAATAAAGGCACATGCCTTGCTGTGCTCACTGTCATGGTTAGCTGCATGATCAAAAGGAAAAATCTGTATCTTTTTGCCTTTATAAAATGAGTTTTACTTACAATTTAAAATGTTCTGTTTTGGAAACCTATGTGCCGGTTTTAAATGGAATTGACATTCTCCCCCATCGGCAATGAAACATGCCTTGTTCTTCCTTCAAGTCAGTGTGCCACTGCTTTATACCCCTACTCTTCCAGAGTCTCACCCTCCGAACTAATCAAGACTTTCTGCAAGCAATATCGGCTCTATGATCTATTCAATAGCAGATAATATGATGGAGAGGATCGAGGAAGGCAAAAAGAAGAAGCAAACAGAGTTTTGTTCCAAATAAGACATCTAACGGACAACAATTATCAATTTCACTTTCCAGTTAAAACACAGGGATTACATACAATTTAGAAATGCTTTAACTGTTCACTGAATATCACTTGTGAGTGTTTGCTTCTATTGGTTAGCATTTAAGTTAAAAGATTAGGGAAAGGGGCAACTCGGCTAACAGCTGAAAATCATTAGCTAAAACAGCAGCCAGGCTTACACAAAGACTAATCTTTAACTTCATTGCAGTTTACTGGCCCAGAAAGAAAACATCCTGGAAGAGAGTAGAATTGTCTAAAACAAAGATTTTTTTTCCAATGTAGAAACAGTTACTACTTGGGTGTGCTTTACCCTGTAAAAATAAGGACCTTGGAGAAAGAGGGAGTGAAAGAAAAACATTTTACAGAAAATAGTCTGTACCGCATTCCTTTTCTGTGAAGTTTTTAGGACAATGCTATCTCAACAATTTTAGATATATAGAAATAAGTATCAAATCAATCTTCTGATTGCATTTGACCAATAGCTAGTTATTAATGTGTCAAGTGAACAGTGTAGCTGTCCATACATTGTCTGCTCTGAATTTGTGGATTTGGCTATCTCCATATCAAAAGACATTTGAAAAAAGAATTGTACCTATACTGAACATGTGCAGGCCAGTTTTCTTGTCATTTTCTCCTAAGTAATGGATTAAAACTCTTAACATGTGCATTGTAATAAGTACTACGGATGCTCTAGAGATGAGTTTAAGTACAAGGGAGATATGTAAGGGTTTCATGCAAATATTACACATGAGATTTTAGCATTCAGAGATTATACATGGGGTGCTAGAACCATCTGCAATGTAGTTTGCCCAACTTTTTCAGAATGTTTGAAAGACAGTGGCAGCCTCCCTGGTACGCCCAGCTCCTCACTGCTCTGGTAGATCTACCCTCCTTCCCTCTCATGGCCCCACTATCCTTCAGTCTTATATGATGAAGGCTTCTACTTGTACATCTTGTCCCCACTGTCAGTCTCACTTAGGTTTTGAGTTACACTCCTCTCTGTTCTTTTCTTCACTTCTACCCCCCAAATGAGCGTTCCAGCCACCTGATCACTATCTACTCATCGAAACCACTACAAGTTATTCCATATGGCCCGGCTTACCCGTAGACATTCACTACAATGTGTTATTGATCTACTGGACTTCTGTCTGGCACTAGAATGAAAATTCCGAAGTATCTATTTTGCACTTCCACCTTTGCGTCACACCATCTAGCATCCTGTCTGGCAGGCCTTTAATGTAATTTGTGGATATATTGCTACTTCATAGGCTAAAATGTTTAAGTTCAAATGGGTAAAAATATGGCCATGAATTTAATGTTTTGTAATGGAAGCTAGAAATAGCATATCTATTTTTTTTAAGAAAAAGCCCTAAACTAATATTAGTTTTCTATGTTTTATCAGTGAAAGAAAGGTAAAGATTAATTATTCCCTGGCCTGTTTCTTAGAGGAAGACAGAAATTCTACCATTAGATGTGGCAAGAAGCTAGAGAGTTTAAACAGATTGTAAACAACGAGGGAGATGAAGCACAACATGAGCTAAGTGTTGTGTTTTCAACACCACAGAAAATAACTGAATTTCTTGAAAATCATTAAGGATAATTACTTGATTACTGGATGTATTATACTTACTGCTTTACTGTCCCAAGTTTCTGGGTGAATATACCCGATTGTGGTACTTTTCCTATTTGAACAGCAACTGAGTTTTATATGGAAAACTGAGATTTCACTCATTTTTCACCTGTTCATTGACACTACTGCTTCCGTAGCAATGGGCATACTAGCAAATGCTGAGAAGCTAGGAAGGCTTGAAAGGGAAATAAGTTAAAGCAAGGGCTTCTCAGTCTGAGTCTCAGAACCCTTTCAGTTCCCACAGGCTTTGTTTGTGGGAATGTTCCTGAAGATAGAAGATTCTACAGTGGAAACTGGAAAGAGAATTCAGTGATAGTGTAGAGATGCTTTCTGCAGTAACAGTTACCTTTCACACTTCAGTTGGATTACTAAGGCAAGTACTGGTGTCAGCCTGTTGTGTAGCTACATTGGGTGATCACTTACTACACAGAGTTCACTAACCAAGAATGTATAGAGTCTTCCTTTGAAATCCTGAGTGTGCAGAGCCTGTGGACTCTATCATATATTAGCTTTATTATGATGTCAGTATAGAGCAGTGTTAAATTTTATTTTGCTTGGCACACATAGTGTGAAGTTTCTGAGAGAAATCTAGATTTCTGGTTGTTGTTCACACACGAGAGAGAGAGAGAGAGAGAGAGAGAGAGAGAGAGAGAGAGAGAGAGAGAGAGAGTTGCTGAGTGTTTGGCAACCATGTCCTGCAGCTAAGAAACACCTGTCTGCATCACAGTCTCCACTTTCCATAGTCCAGCAGTTCTCAACCTATGGGTCACAACCCCTTTGGGGATTGAATGACCCTTTCATAGGAGTCACATATCAGATGTTATGTAGCAAAATTATAGTTATGAAGTAGCACCTAAAATAATTTCATTGTTGGGGGTCCCATAAGGAACCTTATTAAAGGGTCGCAGGATTAGGAAGGTTAGGGACCACTGCTACAGTTACTGCTAGTCCTTTATCCAAAATTATGTAATTTTCCTTGTTTAAATCATCTTCTGTGTCTTTAAAGTGTTGTTTGAAAGTGTTACTTTTCCATAGAATAGGTTCCTTTATGTTTTGGTACCATGTCTTTCTTAAATAGTGTGGCTTTTAAATCTTACTGAAAACATAGGCCATTTTACATAATTATTTATAAGAGAAATTATACTTTTAATGAATCTATTTATTTTATGTCCCAGCCTCAGTTTCCACTCCCTCCTCTCTTCCCATCTCCTCCCCTCACCCCCCTCTATTACTACTCTCCAATCTGCTCCTCCTTCATTTTTGTTCAGGAAAGGACGGGGAAAGCAACTTGGTATCATGAATAGGGTCCTAAAAGCCAGGAAAAGAGTTGGAGATAGCCCCTGCTCCCACTGTTAGGAGTCCCACGAGAGGACCAAACTACACAACTGTAACATATATGCTAAGTGCCTAGGTCAGTGCCATGCAGGCTCTGTGATTGTTGGTTCAGTCTCTGCGAGCCCCTATGAGGCCAGGTTAGCTGATTCTGTGAGTTTTCTTGTGGCGTCCTTGACCACACTGGTTCCTACAATCCTCGCTTCCTTCTGCAGGATTCCCCAAGCTCCACCCAGTGTTTGGCAGTGGGTCTGCATCTCTTTCCATCAGTTGATTGATGAGTTCTCCCTGATAATAGTTAGGCTATTAGGCTAGGCACCAATCTATGAGTATATCAGAATATCTTTAGGCATCATTATATTGACATTTTTTTTCTCCAGTCATGTTTGGTTTTATCCTGGGCCTCTGTACCATCCTTCTTGTGGGTCCTGGTGCTCCTGTTAGTTTCAGGAATGGTCTTATTCTTCCGGATGGGATTTAGGCTAGACTTGTCATTGGTTGGCCACTCTCTTAATCTCTACCACAATCCTAACACTAGCACATCACGTAAGTAGAACAGAGTAAAGACCAAAGATTATATGACTGGGTTGGTATGCCACTACGTCTACTTGAAGTCTTGCCTGGTCACAGGAGATGGCCAGCTCAGGCTATGTATCTGCTACTGCCAGGAGTCTTAGCTGCAATCATCCTTGCAGAATTCTGGAAGATTTCCTTGTTCCAGGTTTCTACTTTACCCAGAAATGCACCTTTTTCTAGTAGTCTTTTTCAGTACTCTCCCCCACTCCTAACCTCATCACTAATGTGCCTATCCCCACCTGCCCACAGTTAACTATTGAAATCTCTTCTATTTCCCTTTCCCAGGGAGAAGAGGGTGTTCCCCCCACCCTCTCCATGAAACTTCCTTGCTACCTAGTCTCTTTGGGTCTGTTTATTATAGCATAGTTATCCTTTATTTTAAAGAAAATATCCACTTAAGAGTGAGTATATACCATGTTTGTCTTTCTTGGCTTGTGTTGCCTCACTCAGAATGATTTTTTCTAGTTCCATCCATTTGCCTTCAAATTTCCTGATGTCATTGTTTTTAACAGCGGAGTAATAATCCATTGTGAAAATGTACCACATTTTCTTTATACATTCCTTGGTTGAGGGGCATCTAGGTTGTTTCCAGGTTCTGGCTATTAATAATAAAGCTGCTATGAACATAATTGAGCAAGTGTCCTGTGGCATGATTGGGCATCCTTTGGGTATTGCTCAAGAATGATATTGCAGAGTCTTGTGGTCAATCAACTCCCAGTTTTCTGAGAGAGCCACACTGATTTCCAAAGTGACTTTACAAGTTTGCACTTCCATTAGCGATGGAGGAGTGTTATATAGTAATGGAGTAGAGCCTGTGGTGTACATGATATGCATCCTAAAAATGGTAGGGTAGGGCCTTCCACATCACGTGCATTCTTTATAATACTGTAGTGGAGCCATTCACATGATGTTTGTCCTATAATTGGAGAGAAATCATAACAATGATTTGTGTTCAATAGAATGGGTGGGAAAAAATCTAAAAACCAACATGAGAATCACCTGAGGTGCTAAGAATTATAGTATCACTATACCTTGCTTAAAAGCAATGCAAAGCAAATGAGATAGAAAATTCCAGAACTGTCCCTAGAGTTTTTATTTGCTTAGAAAAGGGCAGCATTGGAGCAGCTTTCCATTCATTTTCTGACTTCAATTTTGTTTTAAACACAAAGTGCAGTACTCCCACTGAGGAGTTCTTTTTTTTTTTCTGTGTGGTCCAGGGTTTGCGCTGACTGTTGACACCACTGTAGAACAGAAATTCTTTGGTTTTAATTTAGTTACTTAACTGATAAGAGTAAAATAAATAACCATAGGGCTAGAAGGATAGCTCAGCAGGTATAAGCATTTGCTGCACAGCCTGCTGACCAGACTTTGCTTCCTCAAACCCACATAAAGATAGGAGGAGATGACTCACTCCAAAGTTGCCATCTGAACTTGACATGCTCATGGTAGCAGGTGCACACCCATGTACCTGCACACATGTACATATAAACATATACACTAAAAATAAATACAAAATTAAAGGTACATAAATACAATTAGATCTGCCTATTCAGGTGGTACCTATACCTGTCTGCTTTATCCTTTGACAGGCTAGATTTTAAAAGTATTTGAAAGCAGATGTTATAGTTACTATTACAAATAGACACCCATGTTTCCAATAGATGAACATTGTGCTCTCTTTTGTGTTTTAAGTCATGTAGGGGCCACAGTAATGAACATACTTGGCAAATCCATCCTTTGAATAAGAGACAGAGAGCATACAGTGAACATTGTGAGCAAGTGTATGCAATGGCAGCAGCTGATAAGGGCTTGGAGAATATGGAAAGGATAAAGGGGTCAGAAAGTTTGGCATTGGTGGAAGTCATAAGTGTTGTTTAAAATAGAGGGGCCAGATCAGACCCACTAAAATGGTGATATTTGAAAGAGAGGCAGAAAATAACCCTGTGCTACACGAAGATGTCGATTTCTTCTGAGAAATGTTATGTGTGTGGTTTTGTCACTATGCATCCTAACAGAGTACATTGCAAAAGCCAAACAAGGCACATCTTTTAAAAATATTAACCTTAAAAAATCACCAAACAAAGAACACATTTCATTCTGGCATTTTTATAAATAGGCCTATCTTTTGAGGTGGTCATTGATGTAAATAAGAGGCACGGTAAACACAAAATGTGTGAACTGGACTGGCTGCTGGTGTAACAGCATAGTTTCAATGTAAATAATTTTTTTAATCACAAAGAGCACACTCTAAAACACAGATTCTAATATACATAACAAGCAGTATAGTCATTTATCATCACAATCATGTGTAGTTTTATAAATTTATTTGCTTGTAGAAAGGTATTTCTCAGAATTGAAGCCAAAGTTAGCAATGATAACTTAAATCCTATGAACACGTTCATTATTCATAGCCATTGAGTTCTCTGAGTTCTATATTCTATCTCATTTAATTCTTGAAAGAAGTTCATAAAAGACAATAGGAAAAAGTACTTTCTCACTTCTAAAGCCTAAGTCCTTTGCCCGCTTCTATTTTGATTGACATTCCCTTTAGAATCAAAACTTGATGTAAGGATTCAAGAGCAAGCTGATGATTCGGAAACTTCAAAGAGCATCATTAAAAGAAAGAAAGAAACACAATGATGGAGTGCAGATTGGTTCATTGCTGCAGTGCAATTAAATACATCAGATTGGATTGTAAATAATAGAAATTTGTTTCTCTTTGATCTAATTCTGGGAAGAGAAGGAGGGAGCTGTAATGGTGTGTGAGGGAGTATTATCAAAGAACATCATATAAGTGCATGAAGATGGCATATGTGTGTGTTTTTCTGAGGTAGGGTTTCTCTGTAGCTTTGGAGCCTGTCCTGGAGCTATCTCTTGTAGATCAGGCTGGCCTCAAACTCACAGAGATCCACCTGCCTCTGCTTCCTGAGTACTGGGATTAAAGGCATGTGCCACCACCACCTGGCTAAGCCATGTATAATATTTCTTAAAGGCATAGGTTATTTAAGATGGCTTTGTTTAAGTTAAGTAACAGTTTTTTCAAAGGTCTATGAAATCAAAGATCTAGAGGTGAATAAATCAAGGACAAATTACCAGCATCCAGAAAGGGCTGTCTTTAAGAGAGTACTTTAATGCAATACCCTCTAGAGGGGATGGGCAAAGCTACATCCTCCTGGGACAGGAAGATAAGACAGAAAAGAAGCTCACCTTCACCTCTTTTAAAGGACAGGGATCCTGTCTATGGCACTGTGTCTTCATGATCCAGTCACCTTTTGAAGGTCCCATCTGTGAGTATCATTATCATTAGGTCTAAGTGCCAACACAGAAATGTCAGAAAGATGTGCATATCCAATGCATAGTACAAAGGTTACCAATAATGGAGTATTAAACTGGGAAAACTGGAAACTATGTAACACTCCTGTTTCAGAATCCATCTATCCAAAGATGAAAGAGCCACCTTTTATCAGTCATTGATTAAAAAGTGATCCCAAGAAAGCTTGATTATTTACAGTTAACATCTGAGATTTGGGGAAATCCTCAGGAACAGAGTGTGGCTGTTGGAAATCAATTTGAATACAAGTCAGCTGGAAAGCTTGCTAGCCGCATACATAGTGTTTAACCCATGTCACAAAAGTTTATGGATCTTTGGGAAATTGCTATTTAAAATGAAACAAAACATTTATCTTTTAAAATTTTATTTTCATATGCAGGCCAAAGGTCATTGTCATGCTAACATACAATATACCTTGAAAATTCCCCTCCCCCCACACATCCCATTTTCTCCCATTAGTCCCATTGTTCTCTATACAGTTTGATTCTACTTGCATTTCATTTATACATATATGATTTTTATCTACACATAAGTCTCTAAAGAGCCATAAATGAGAGAAAACATAAAGTACTTAGCTTTATGACTAATTTAATTTGCTTATCATGGTGATCTCCAATTGTATTCATTTTCTTCCTAACTGTATGGCTCTGTTTTCATTGCTTACAAAAATTCATGGTGTTTGCAAAACTACAGTTTCTTTATTTAACAATACTTCTGATATTAGATACCTAGATTGATTTCATATCATAGCTAGAGTGGTGTGCAAATATCTCAGTGATACGTTGCTTGAAGCCCTTTGAAACATACCCAGAAGTATTATAGCAGGGTTCTATGGAGGACCTATTGTTAGTCTTCTAAGGAATATCTCTACTAACTTCCATAGTGATTGCATTAATTTACATACCCACAGGCAGTATATAAAGGTTACCTTTTTTCTGTATCCTGGATAGCATTTTTCATTATTTTTTTTTCATACTGACTGCAATTCTGCTGGGGTGCAATGGAATTTCAGTATAATTTTTTACTTGTGTTTTTCTGAAAGTAAGTAAGGATAAACGACTTTATAGTTGTTAGACATTTGTTCTTCATGTAAAAGGTGAATTTAATGGACCTACAAAGCTTGTACAGCAAGGAAAATAGTTAACTGAGAGAAGAGACAGCCTACATGAGTTACCAAAGACACTATAGATAAACTTTTTCTTCCCACCATCTTGTGATCTTAATTTTTCCTCTTTCTGTCCTAATTTGCCATTGTTCTGCTGTTTCTATTTTGGAGCTTTGGTAAGAAATAGATTTGTGTTGATATACCGATTTAGACTGGAGTTAAAATGAAAATACATTTGCATGTTTGATATCTAACTTAATGGGAGGAAAATCAATGCTAAAATTGCATCCTGAATGATGTTCAGGGAAATGAGCTTCTAAGCTTCTAGTGAGCTAGTGAGATCATGCCATTCCAACTTAATATGAAATATATGTACCCAGTGTACCCAACACTTACCCTAAGCACTCTCCCTCCCCTTGAGACTTCTCATACAGAATCTATTTTCTCACAGTGACTTATGAGATCTGCTGTTGGAGAATCCTACACAAACTCCTGTTTGTTACGTCATTTCAACTTTGGGGAAAGACAAAATAGAAATTAACATTGACGGTTGCTATGTACTAGGTTGATTTTATTCAGCTGCAGACTAGATCCTAGTCTCTGTTATTTCTCTAGTTTTGCCATCCATGTTACATATCAACAACAATACAATCATTATTTTGTTTGTTTGAGGAAATTCATGGAAGCTTGAGAAAATGGTAAACTTAACATCCTAACTAATGATTACTTTCAGGTCCTCTGAGACCATGATGCTTCCAGCATTCTCCACGGATATTATCAGCTAAGTACTTTATTATAATTCCACTGATTAGGTAGGGACATTAGGCTTGTCTGTCTAGGTTTATTTGCTTTCCCTGAAAGCAAAATATTGAGTCATGTAGAATATTAGCTTCTTTCTAGGCATAGCCTTTTGAGGTAATACTCTGGTATTGCTGGGCTGTGCTAAAGAGAAACTTAATTGATGATACTTTTTAAAGCATTACCTAAATGTCATAATAATTAATAATTTAATAATAAAAAGGCATTATTCAGAAGCATCTTGATATGTTTTAGGGTCCTGACAATAGAATTTTGCAATGGGGGAGAGTTTTGTATTACCTCTAAAAATACCTTATGAGGGTGGAACTGTAGAGTCAAAAAGCAGATGGAGGCCAATGGATAAAAATTACCCAATGGAGAAACCTTTGAGTGGGGGTAAAGAAAATTCTAGGTAAACCAGCATAACAGGATCCCTACTGAAGACCAACCATGGCAAAAAGAAAAAGCCTGTGGGTTGGGGGGTGGTCAGCTACCAAGAATGATAGATTTACTAACTCACTAGGCATGGAAATTTTCTAAAACTGGTAGGTGCACAGAAGGGCCTTATTATAAAAGAATAGGTCTGAGAGTCAGATTAGATATAGGCAAACAAGGAATCTTTGTCAATTGCCAGTGCTAGCTACTTGTCTTTTTATTTGTTCAATTTCTTAGTACGATTCCCAAATTGCCTTCAAAAAGAATATATAATCTCACTTTCTCTTCCAGGAAAATCTTAAGTCCTCCTCTCCTTCTGGTAAAAAGAAAGTATGAAATCTTTCTTCCAGACCAGTCACTAGAGAATAGGAAACACAGGGGTATGTATGGGGGGAGGTATTTATTCTAAATGTGTCCCCTTTCCATTGTTTTACTACCATGAAAGTTTTTAATTTTTCCACAGTAGAGGCAATTTGATATTTGTTTTGGAAATGACAGCTGGTTTTATGATAAAAGTAGATGATGACCCCTGTGACCCCTCAGGGAAGGTCCCTGATGCAGGACACCAGTCATTGCCGGCCTTCACCTGCCATGACTTTTTTCACCTGGAACTGGCAACATTGAAATCTGATATAAATCATGGGCATTAACCTTGAGATTTCTCTGCATGAAAAAGCAGTATTTATAACATTTCATGGGTCTTGGATTGCAGCCTCTGTGTGGACCCTTACTAGCAGTGCATGTTGACAAAATGTATTATTTTTTTCTGAAAATTAACAATCGCAGGTCTCTATTGTTTCCAATTGTCATCATACTGCCCCAAAAGGTGCATCTGGCTGATATTCTTTAGGAGCTACCATAAGCTAGGAGATCAATACAGAATGTGTGATGATCAGATGAATAAATTGTGCTTAATTCAATAGATGTCTGGTACACACTAAGTACCTACAAAGACCTTTTGTCGATACCCATTTGGTAGCCTCTCAATTAAATAAGATTTTATTTTACAGATTTAGAAACTACCCACTGATGGTGGTGCATGCCAGCAGGATACACTAAAGAGGTGGAGACAGGAGTATCATGAGTCTAAAGCTAGTATAGTCCTTCAAGGATCTGGGGAGAAGGCTCAGTGGGTAAGGGCATTTTCTATGCAAGAACACTCCCTATTCAACCAAAATAAAGTTAGAAAGAAATAATCACCTCTACAAAATTGTTCTTTGGCCTCATACATGCAAACGCACATAAATAACAGAGAGAGAGAGAGAGAGAGAGAGAGAGAGAGAGAGAGAGAGAGAGAGAGAGAGAGAGAGAGAGAGAGAGAAATACTGATAAGCTAATTTTACAATTAAAAACATCATTACAATTTCAATCTTAATGTTCTCTCTACCAGAGTATCCACTTCATCACCAACTATTGTTTTTAGAATATGCTTATGTATATAGTTTTTATACTATAATTTTGCCTCTATAAATGAAACATGGGATCTGTGAGGATATCCATTGTGTCATAAAGAGCAGTAGATATAAGGGTCCATGTGTCGTATCCTATGACATTCTCCACTTACTGCACTGTTAAATTGTGGTTCTGGCAGAATAATAATAGAACAGAGATCTAACAGTAGTGGTGGTAATTACAGCTATGCTCATCAGTGTTCTCCAAAAAAGAAAAGTTGTTTATTACAAGGTATTAGCTCACAAGGTTAGGGAGGTCTAAAGAGCTGGGAGCCTCAAGTACAGAGGCATGAGAAGATCCATCCCCCAGTTCAAGAAATCAAGCAGAAAGTGGACCCTTCTCTGGATTGTTGTTGGTGTTCTTTTCAGAGCCTGGTGGACTGGATGGTGTCCTACAACATTATAGAGGGCTGTTGACTTTACTCAGTCTTTGAACTCAAATGCTTATCACCTCTGGAAACACTTCATAAACACTGAGAAATTGTGGGCATTCTATAGTCCAGTACGAGCAACACTTGCTGTTAGAATTCACTAGAACAAGTAACCTTTACATCATTCTTCCTTCATGTGGTGGTATTACTCAACAACTCCATGAGTTCTGCACTATGGTAACCTCTATGTTTCATATAAGGAAACACAATTCAGAGAAGTAAAAAAAATCACCACTTTCTGAACTTAAGACAGTCATATCTCTTGCAAGAACCTGCCATCACAATCCCAGAGCAATACTGATCCCAGAGCTCTAGTCTTCTAATATCAGAATTTTCATTTAAGTAGTCTGGGATTTACACAGCAATTCTTCAGACTTGGGGAGTTTAGTCATGTGACTGAGCTTTCTCGGTGGCATGCATGATTTAGCTGGATGTCTGGCTTCAGTAACTGGAGAAGTGACTCTGATTTGAGTTATTTCAGAGTCAGGACAGAGTGGTCACAGTGTATATAATAGAAATGCACTGGATTTTATTTTCATTTGAGTAATTTGGTGTGATGGAATTTATCATGTACTGGGCAGAGTAAAGGAAAATTTTCAAATAGTAGAAACAAGGAGAATTGCTAGCGGATACCTCTCAACATGATTAAGACTAGATAAAGGACATGATGGGAAGTAGATTCAGAAGACACAGGACTGCAATAGAGCGATCCATGTGTGAACAAGATTGCTTTTTCACTAAATTCTGGGGAGACTTCAGCTTTGAGACCGGAGCAGTGAGTTTGGTTCAGACTTCAGTGTGTGGATTTGGAGAGTGATATCAGAGTGGAATCATATGCCAATAATATAACTAAGAATTAAAGGACCATCATGGCCAACAGTGCCTAGAGTTTTACTTACTGTATTACCTGAGGAATGTTGGGAAGCAATCCATCAAATTTTCAGTGCAGATATTAAGTCAGATTAATACGTCCAGGGGTATAGACAGCAAAAGTGTCACATGGTTTCCTGGTGGCCATGCTCACATCATCGACAGTGTCACCATAGCACATAGAATACTGAGGCACTGAGTTAGAAAATGAGGAAATTATAAGATTGTGAGTGGGAAGGCCTTTTGATAATAAGCCATTTTTTGCTCATGTATTTGGTTTGATGTGTGCTTAAGATACAGCATAAGATAAAGTGCTATGAATCAGCAATTGCCCAAATCATGGGGAACTAAAGCTCTTAAATCATAGCGTTATAATTTTTCTTTTTAGCATCTATCAATTATACAAAATAATGGATTTCATTATGGCATTTTCATACTTGTTTATATAAGGCGCTTTTATCTTATTAAGCTCCGCTATCTGCTTTTGTATATATCTCCATTATAATTAGCAGCATTTTAATTTTACAATGACTTTTAAAATAATAGTATGCCATCCAATTCTTGGTCTCTGAAATTCCATAAAACATGGCAATGCAGCCACAAACTTTTTTAAGTTTTCGTTTTTACTTTATGTGCTTGGATGTTTTGCCTATACTTATGAATTATAGCACATACATAGATGGTACCTGTAGAGACTAAAGATGACATCAGCTCCCATGAAACTGGAGTTATGGATGGTTGTGAACCATCATGTAGGTGCTGAACCCAGGTCCTCTGCAAGAGCAGCAAATGCTCTTGAATACTGAACTTTTCTCTGGCCTCACTCACCATTAACCTATTTCAAATCATGCTAGATGATATGTTAAGCCTTTTATATATATATATATCACATGGTTAATTATTGCTGTCTCATTGATGAATAAAATTGTCTCTGAAACAAGTTTATCCTCTGAGCAGTGGATGAGGATGAGGTGAGGGGGAAGGTAGAGGAAGCGGGAGGAAGGGAGAGAGTGGGAATGGGGATTGATATATAAATTTTTATTTAAATAATAAAAAAATCACTATATTAAAAATTGAAAAATATAGAAAATATACATTGTTCCATGGCATTTCCTATTGAGAACTCTTTAAATCTCTCGCACTGGATAAACTCTCATCTCCTAACCTGTAGTTAGGAGATGAACCTTTCTATGACATGAGCCAATTTATTTCCTCTCTTTATCCCATGTCATTCTTTATTTGATCTTCCTGAGGGCATATTTGCCATTCTTTGTACCTGGGTGTCTTTGTCCAAGAACTTGACTTGTGAGGCATATTCTTGTCACTCAGATCTGCTAACACTTCCTGCTCTGAAAGATGAATATAATGCCATGTAAAGCCAACCAAACCCCATCACAACATGAAGTTTCATTGTTATTCCATTTTAAGTATGTTTGGTATAAGTTTTATTTTAGCCATCTAGTATCTGTGGTGACACTTCACGGCACTTTAATGCACACTTCCCCCACGACTAATGATGCTTAGCAAGTTTGCATGTGTTAGCTGTTGTTTATATTGTTTTCTGTGGTAGAGTGGTTACTCGGAAATATTTGCTCGTTTTTCAGATGAGGCTTTAAAATATATGTTCTTTCAATACCCAGCTTTATACGGTTTTCACTGGCTTGGGGACACATGTGACATGGAAAGTTTTGAAACGTGCTTAAAGTTAACGCTTTTAAGAAATTACATACACTCATGGACACATAAGATTGTCTGAGTTTCTGGTGAGTACATCAGCTGCATCTAATATGCCCAGGCTTGTTTGGTTCCCTGAGCATTAGTCACACACCGCCATGTGGCCTTCACAAGGATGAAAATCTGTGCCTATGGCCGGAGCCCAAGATCCAGTGTTACACTTGTTTTGTCCACAAACAGAAGAGATACCTTACTCTCACGCACATTGATGTGCAGAATGTGCGCTGGTTAAGTTTAGGGATGCTGCAGTTGAGCAAATGTATGTTGGTGCCTGACAGAATTGCTAGGACACCGCCTAGCATGTCAGTGTTCACTAGGCTACTCTTTATTATGAAAAATAATAAAATAATTTAAATATTCCATTCTTTTTCTTTCAAGTTATAAAAACTATCCATTTCCTTTGGGAAAACTTCTAACTGTGTGACTACAAATATTTTGGTAACATTTTAGAATTACTGAGTGGTTTTTGGAGAGAAAATTGTGAAATATTATACAGGGTCGCAATGCTCAGTACATTATAAGAAATGAAACTTGCAGTTTGAGGCAGGTTAACTTGATTGAATACTATCATTGGCCAGCACTCTGTAAACAATCTGGTGCTCATCGTGTTCAATTTAAATAATCTACAGCCATTAAGAAAATAGTCAGACAGTGCATTGGCAACATAGGATGCACAAAAGTCTGCATAAGTCATGATATATGTCCCTGTGACTATGCCGCTGCTGCCGCTGCCGCCGCCACTGCTGATGCTGCTGTTGGACCAGATGTCTTTTTGGGAGCTGACTTGCACAGTATGTGTAACTGTAAACTTATGTACGTGATTCTACATGTGTGTGGTGAGTTCTAACTTTGTAATCTTGCACTTATTTATGTGAAGAAGAATTGAAGCAACTTTGCATCTTTTTTTATTCATGCATTGCAGAAATTGATTATTTTGAGGGGATAGACAGAGATGGGGGTCCATTTCACAACTAGAACATTTCCCAACAGGAACTGGTGAAAGTATTTGAAATTCGTAATAATTACAAATAAAACAAAATGATAAGTTAATGTACAAATAGTATGTGACTGAAATAAGATATTATGTAAATACTCTTTTATAAAAAACCTTATTGTTGAAGAATTTATTATATATATATATATATATATATACAATGAAATATCATTATACCCATCCCTATATCTTCCCTCCAGCTCTCCCTTACTCTCTCAGGTCCCCTTCCAAATTTCTTATTTTTTTCATAACTCAGTATATACGATTAGTGCTACACATATATGCAATGGGTGTAGAGACAACCACTTGACCACAGACAACCTACTAGTGATCACACACCCAAACAAAGACTTTTCCTTCCCCCAGCAGCTATCAGCTGCCAGTAGCTGCTCAGTGAGGAATCAGGCCTTGTGAGCTCCTCTCGCCATCCATGCTGGACTTTAGACTGGCTTGATCTTGTACAGGTCTTCATCAGGTAGCTACCGCTGCTCTGAGTTCATGAATGTTGTAATCATTTCTTGTTCAGATGTCAGCATTTTTTGATAGTCCCGCCAGTTCTATGGCTCTTACCTTTTTTCTGCTCTTCCTCAGTAGTCCCTGAGCTTTGCTAGGAAGAAGCCTGGAGTAGATGCGGGAAGAATAAATGGGTTAGTCTCCTTCAGTGCTGAATACTCACAATTTCTTATTCTTAGCACTTTGGCCACTTCTGGATTTCTGTATTGACTACTTCTCACTGGAAAAAAAAGAAAGAAAGAAAGAAAGAAAGAAAGAAAGAAAGAAAGAAAGAAAGAAAGAAAGAAGCTTTCTCTGAGCAAGGTTAGGAGCAGCCTGGGTCTACGGCTATGAACACAAATATGTAGACAGCAGTGAAATGACTCTTAAAATTCTGAGAAATGGGAGACGGAGCTGGGAGGCGCACGCGCCGGCAGACGGAGCTGGGAGGCGCAGGCAGGCAACGACGGCTGCCGCCAAGACTGGAGGGGACCAGCGCGGCAGCAGAGGTCGCAGGCGGCAGGGACCAGCGCGCAACACCGAGAGCAGATCGCCCCACTACAATTAAATCAAAGAGGTAGGCCTTTGGTTGGCAAGGGCCCTGGCAAACGGGGAGCCGGGACCGGTTCCGGAAAACCCTTCTTAGGGGTGAGAGGGTTCTTGGCCCCCAGCAGGAGCCAGGAAACAGAGCGAGGGCAATTAGTAAGAGAAGCCTCTGGCCAGCAGAGAAACCTGATCTGATTTTAAAAGACCAATTAGATAGCATTGAAAGGAGGAGATGGGCAGGCGCCAAGGCAGAACATCACCCATTAATCAGAAAAACAACATGAAAACACCAGATCCCAAAGATCTTACAACAGAAAGATTTGAACACCCTAACACAGAAGAAGTGGAAAAAATTGACTTTATGAAAGCAATAGAATCCCTTAAAAAATATGTAATAAACACCCTTATAGAAATGGATGAGAAGAATAACAAAAAGTTCGAAGAATTAAGTAAATATGTACATGAGACCCTGGGAAACCAAGAAAAAACGATCAAACAGGTAATGGAAACAGTGCAAGAATTGAAAACTGAAAGGGAAGCAAGGAAGAGAACACAAAGGGAAGAACAGCTGGATATGGAAAATCTAGGCCAACGAGCAGAGTCTACAGAAACAAGCATAATCAATAGACTACAAGAGATAGAAGAAAGAATCTCAGATGCTGAGGACACCATAGAGAAAATAAATGCACTGATCAAAGAAAACAGCAAAGCCAACAAATTCTCATCACAAAACATTCAAGAAATATGGGACACAATAAAAAGACCAAACCTAAGAATTATAGGAATAGAAGAAGGAGAAGAATCACAGCTCGAAGGCCCAGAAAATATTTTTAACAAAATTATGGAAGAAAACTTTCCCAACATAAAGAAAGTTATCCCCTTGAATATTCAAGAAGCATACAGAACACCAAACAGACTGGATCAAAGAAAAACTTCCCCTCGCCATATAATAATCAAAACACAAAATAGACAGGTTAAAGAAAGAATATTAAGAGCTGCAAAGGAAAAAGGCCAAGTAACCTATAAAGGTAAACCGATCAGAATTACACCTGACTTCTCTATGGAAACCATGAAAGCCAGAAGGTCCTGGATAGAGGTACTTCAAAAGCTAAGAGACCATGGATGCAAACCCAAACTTCTGTACCCTGCCAAGCTAGTGTTCACTATCAATGGAGAAAACAAGACATTCCAGGATAAGAACAAATTTAAACAATACGTAGCCACAAATCCAGCTCTACAGAAAGTAATAGAAGGAAAATCGCAACCCAAGGAATCCAACAATGCCAACACTGACTACAATAACTCAGGCATCTAGTGAACCTTCACCAGCACAACTCAAAGAAGGGACACACACACAAACTCTACTACCAAAAAAACAATAAGAATAACCGGAGTAAACAACAATTGGTCATTAATATCACTTAATATTAATGGTCTCAATTCACCTATAAAAAGGCACAGGCTAAGAGATTGGATACGAAAACAGGATCCAACATTCTGCTGTTTGCAAGAAACACATCTCAACCACAAAGACAGGCATCTACTCAGAGTAAAAGGTTGGGAAAAGGTCTTTCAAGCAAATGGTCCTAAGAAAAAAGCAGGTGTGGCCGTACTAATTTCCAACAAAACGGACTTCAAACTAAAATCAATCAGAAGAGATCGAGAAGGACACTTTATACTCATAACAGGAACAATTCATCAGGATGACATCTCAATTCTGAATATCTATGCCCCTAATATAAAAGCACCCACTTATATAAAAGAAATATTACTAGAACTCAAGGCAGACATCAAACCACACACACTAATAGTAGGAGACTTCAACACACCTCTCTCTCCAATGGACAGGTCAATCAGACAGAAACCTAATAGAGAATTAAGAGAATTACTGGAGGTAATGAAACAAATGGACTTAACAGACATCTATAGAACACTCCACCCAAATAGGAAAGAATATACCTTCTTCTCTGCAGCTCATGGAACCTTCTCAAAAATTGACCATATACTCGGAAACAAAGGAAGCCTCCACAGATACAAAAGAATATCAGTGTCCACCTGTGTCTTATCAGATCACCACGGATTAAAGTTAGAAGGCAACAACAATGCTGCCCCCAGAAAGCCGACAAACTCATGGAAACTGAACAATCAACTACTGAACCACACCTGGGTGAAGGAAGAAATTAAGAAGGAAATTAAAGTCTTCCTTGAATTTAATGAAAATAAAGAGACAACATACTCAAACCTATGGGACACGATGAAAGCAGTGCTAAGAGGAAAGTTCATAGCACTAAGTGCCCACTTAAAGAAAACGGAGAAAGCATACATTGGGGACTTAACAGCACACCTGAAAGCTTTAGAAAAAAAAGAAGCAGATGTGCCCAGAAGGAGTAGAAGACTGGAAATAATCAAACTGAGGGCAGAAATCAACAAAATAGAAACACAGAAAACAGTCCAAAGAATCAATGAAACAAAAAGTTGGTTCTTGGAGAAAATCAACAAGATAGACAAACCCCTATCCAAACTAATTAAACAACAGAGGGAGAACACGCAAATAAATAAGATCAGAAATGAAAAGGGGGACATAACCACAGACACAGAGGAAATTCAGAGAATCATTAGATCTTACTACAGGAGCCTGTATGCCACAAAACTGGAAAATACAAAAGAAATGGACATCTTTTTAGATAAGTACCATATACCAAAGCTAAACCAAGACCAGGTGAAAGATCTAAATAGACCTGTTAGTCGCGAAGAACTTGAAGCAGTTATCAAAAATCTGCCCTCTAAAAAAAGCCCAGGACCAGATGGTTTCAATGCAGAATTCTACCAGAACTTCCAAGAAGAGCTAATACCTATTCTCCTTAATGTATTTCACAGTATAGAAACAGAAAAGTCATTGCCAAATTCCTTTTATGAAGCTACAGTTACCCTGATACCAAAACCACACAAAGACCCAACCAAGAAAGAGAACTACAGGCCTATCTCACTCATGAATATCGACGCAAAAATTCTTAATAAAATACTGGCAAACCGAATTCAAGAACACATTAGAAAAATTATCCATTATGATCAAGTAGGCTTCATCCCAGAGATGCAGGGCTGGTTCAACATACGCAAATCTATCAATGTAATCCACCATATAAATAAAATGAAAGAAAAAAACCATATGATCATTTCATTAGATGCTGAAAAAGCATTCGACAAAATCCAACACCCCTTTATGATAAAGGTATTGGAGAGACTAGGGATACAAGGGTCATACCTAAATATAATAAAAGCTATTTACAGCAAACCGACAGCTAACATTAAATTAAACGGAGAAAAACTCAAAGCCATCCCACTAAAATCAGGAACAAGACAAGGATGTCCACTCTCTCCATACCTCTTCAATATAGTGCTTGAAGTTCTAGCAATAGCAATAAGACAACATAAGGGGATCAAAGGGATTCGTATTGGAAAGGAAGAAGTTAAGCTTTCGTTATTTGCAGATGATATGATAGTATACATAAGCGACCCCAAAAACTCTACCAAAGAACTCCTACAGCTGATAAACACCTTCAGTAATGTGGCAGGATACAAGATCAACTCGAAAAAATCAGTTGCCTTCCTATACAGTAAGGATAAGGAAACAGAGAGGGAAATCAGAGAAGCATCACCTTTCATGATAGCCACAAAGAGCATAAAATATCTTGGGGTAACCCTGACCAAGGAAGTGAAAGATCTATATGACAAGAACTTTAAGACTTTGAAGAACGAAATAGAAGAAGACACCAGAAAATGGAAGGATCTCCCTTGCTCTTGGATTGGGAGGATCAACATAGTAAAAATGGCAATTCTTCCAAAAGCAATATATAGATTCAATGCAATCCCCATCAAAATCCCATCAAAATTCTTCACAGATCTGGAGAAGACAATAATCAACTTTATATGGAAAAATAAAAAACCCAGGATAGCCAAAACAATCTTATACAATAAAGGAACGTCTGGAGGCATTACCATCCCTGACTTCAAACTCTATTACAGAGCTACAGTATTAAAAACAGCTTGGTATTGGCATAAAAACAGAGAAGTCGACCAATGGAACCGTATAGAAGACCCTGACTTTAATCCACAAACCTATGAGCACCTGATTTTCGATAAAGGAGCTAAAACTATACAATGGAAAAAAGAGAGCATCTTCAACAAATTGTGCTGGCAAAACTGGATTTCAATCTGTACAAAAATGAAAATAGATCCATGTCTGTCACCATGCACAAAACTCAAGTCCAAGTGGATTAAAGACCTCAATATCAGTCTGAACACACTGAACCTGATAGGAGAGAAAGTGGGAACTACACTACAACAAGTGGGCACAGGAGACCGCTTCCTACGTATAACATCAGCAGCACAGACAGTAAGGGCCTCATTGAATAAATGGGACCTCATGAGACTGAGAAGCTTCTGTAAAGCAAAGGACACTGTCGCTAAGACAGAAAGGCAACCCACTGACTGGGAGAAGATCTTCACCAACCCCGCAACTGACAAAGGTCTGATCTCCAAAATATATAAAGAACTTAAGAAACTAGACTGTAAAAGGCTAATCAACCCAATTATAAAATGGGGCACTGAGCTGAACAGAGATCTCTCAACAGAAGAAGTTCAAATGGCCAAAAGACACCTAAGGTCATGCTCAACTTCCTTAGCGATCAGGGAAATGCAAATCAAGACAACTTTAAGATACCATCTTACACCTGTCAGAATGGCTAAAATCAAAAACACCAATGATAGCCTATGCTGGAGAGGTTGTGGAGAAAGGGGTACACTTATCCATTGCTGGTGGGAATGCAAACTTGTACAACCACTCTGGAAAGCAGTGTGGCGGTTTCTCAGAAAATTTGGGATCAACCTACCCATGGACCCAGCAATACCACTCTTGGGAATATACCCAAGAGAGGCCTTATCATGCAACAAAAATATATGCTCTACTATGTTCATAGCAGCATTGTTTGTAATAGCCAGAACCTGGAAACAACCTAGATGCCCCTCAATTGAAGAATGGATGAAGAAAGTATGGAATATATACATATTAGAGTACTACTCAGCAGTAAAAAACAAGGACTTCTTGAAGTTTGCAGGCAAATGGATGGAAATAGAAAACACTATCCTGAGTGAGGTAAGCCAGACCCAAAAAGAGGAACATGGGATGTACTCACTCATATTTGGTTTCTAGCCATAAATAAAGGACATTGAGCCTATAATTCGGGTTCTTAGAGAAGCTAAATAAGAAGGAGAACCCAAAGAAAAACATATAGGCATCCTCCTGAATATTAACCTTCATCAGGCGATGAAAGGAGACAGAGACAGAGACCCACATTGGAGCACCGGACTGAAATCTCAAGGTCCAAATCAGGAGCAGAAGGAGAGCGAACATGAGCAAGGAACTCAGGACCGCGAGGGGTGCACCCACACACTGAGACAATGGAGATGCTCTATCGGGAACTCACCAAGGCCAGCTGACCTGGGTCTGAAAAAGCCTGGGTTAAAACCGGTCTCACTGAACATAGCGGACAATGAGGACTACTGAGACATCAAGAACAATGGCAATGGGTCTTTGATCCTACTGCATGTAGTGGCTTTGTGGGAGCCTAGGCAGTTTGGATGCTCACCTTACGAGACCTGGACGGAGGAGGGTTTTCCTCGGACTTCCCACGGGACGGAGAGCCCTGATTGCTCTTTGGGCTGACGAGGGAGGGGGAATGGATTGGGGGAGGGGGAGGGAAAGGGGAGGCGGAGGTGGGGAAGAGACTGAAATATTTAATAAATAAATAAAGAAAGAAAAAAAAATTCTGAGAAATGTTGAGTACTTAAAGATGAGGTATTTTGTTTGTTTTGGTTTTTCCCCTTTGTTTCATTTTGTGTTTTTAAGACACGGTCTTACTGTGTAGCTCTAACTGGCCTAGAACTTTCTATGTAGACCAGGTTAGACCTGAACTTACAGAGATCTGCCTACATCTGCCTGTCAGCTGCTGGGATTAAAGGCATGTTTCACTATGCCTGGCAAAGATAAGGTGATGTAATATCTGTGTGTTTCTGCAGTTAACCTGCATAAATAGCATGGTTTGTAATCTCTAATTTGTTTTGTAGTTAATAGTATTTCTAAATCTGAGTAATGCATAAGTATCATTAAACTGCATAGAAACCCTTCCTTTCCACTTCCTTCTGCTGGTGGGACTAGGTACGCATCAGCAGGATTTTGAGATAATGGGGATAAAACTAGCCAAGGGCACAACCAGGGTCATCTGCTTTGGTCACGGTATTTTAAAACAGCAATAGAAAAGTAACTAAAGCAACTCTTAAATAGGAAACACATTCATAGTCAAAATTACAAAAAGTAAAGTTCATTTAGTCTCATTTACAAAGTTCTGTCTTCTGGTGGGTATCCAGAGTAAACCATGTCTGGGCTCCCTGTGGAGTCTGTGCATGTTAAGCAGATACATCTGCAGACCAACTCTCTCCTCCTCCATGGACAGGAGAGCCACAGTGTCCACTGTTTATATGCCCTTCAGAGCCTATTGCCTTCCCTTGTCTCTTCCAGTCACTTGCAGGGTTCACCAGCTCATGATAGCCTCCAGCCACTGTCTCACTGGTACAAGCTGGTACACATCACATGCTGTCTGAACCATATGCCACTTGCCTCCTGCCCCTGTTTCCATACAAAGCATGGGACTATGTGAGATCCTTATTTTTACGTAAGACAAAGCACGGAAAGAAGGGGGAAAATGTCGCATGGGTCTGCTTTTTAACTAGTGGAGATCAGAAGCCAGCTAAAATGTCCTTGTTCTTCTACACTGTCTGAAGTGACTTTCATATGGCTCTCGAAGTATGGTCTCATGACCATGATATGAGGCTTCCCCTCATAAAGGGGAAGTCAGCCACCTTTAATAGTGGCCATTTCCATGCATGTTTTTTGTACTGACCTTTGGCTTCAGAGATCCCTTGTCCTTACTTCCTGAGATGTGACTCCTAAAAGTACTTGCAATTAAAATGATGAGACACACTTTGATTCAAATCATTATTCTCATCAGTCAGATTAGAAGGGTTTCATGACATGTAGATACTGAGTAAAAGATCTTGTCAATGTTTTTCGTGGCTAGAGAGATGGTCAGTTAGTAAAGTGCTTATGGACTTGAGCAGACATGAGGACCTGGGTTTGAGTCCTCAGCACTCGAGTAAATAACCACACTTCTAATCCTAACCCAGGGAAATAGAGACAGGAGGACCCCAAGGGCTCCCTGGCTAGCCTCTTTAGCCAAATCCGTGAGTTCCAGGGCCAGTGAGAGACCCTTTCTCAAAGAATAAGGTGGAGAGTGATCAATGGAGCCATTCAGAGCTGACCTCTGGCATTCACATATGTGCATAAGTGCTTACATACACATACCATTAAATTAAAATAAATAGGAAATCATGAGAATGAGGAGACAGAAATCTTTGTTTATCTAACCAAAATAGTTCATTTGATTTAGATATACCACATACCATTTTATGTATTATATGGTACTACAAATATAAATTCTAAAATACTGTCACTTTCAGTGTATTTATATTTGATTACATTTAATACATAGTGGGACATTTAAATGATGAGTAAATGTTAATATATAAATTGCAGTATTATATGCCATGAATAAGACTGTTTAGATGTTAGTAGAGATTAAATATTAGTTATATTCAACTATTTAGTTCTGTAAGACTAAGATACTTTTGGACAAGGCACCTTTTCAGAGAAAGCTCCTTTCCTAGGAATTTTAAATTTCTGAAACAATTTCATAAAAATCTAAACTTTATATATTTATAGGAATGTGATAGGTGTGTGTAATTACATTAAAACATATATTCTTATGGACATATTTATGTATGTGATATAGGTAGGTTTTAGACGATCATCTGCTGGTACCATGCCAATTCTTTCAAAAAGTGAATGTTTCTGCTTAGGGTCCCTTTTCTCCTTCTACCCTGCAGTGAAAAGCAAGAAGGACCCATTTAATTTTTCTTATAATGACCCGAAAAATCTTCGACACAGAATATACACATAAAATTTTTGTGATTGTTTTTCTGACGGGGACAAAAGCAACACAGGGTGTGAACTGTTCCACTCCTGTTGGAACAATTCAATATGACAAGCCTGAGCTGAGTAATTAAGGTATCTGTTTTTGGATCTGCCAGAAGGAAGACTTTTCACATCTCTTAAATTTTCAGGAAGTGTCTTTATGTCATTTTCTTCTATATTAATGCCCTCTAGTGTATCTCATCTTGCTCAGTGGCCTCTGCATCTGGAGACAGGGGCATGGCATACTGTCTCTAACTCCTGAGTGAAGAGAGGTTCGTTGGTTAGACTCCCGTCAGCCATGATTATGACATCAATTTCTTTAGAAAAGAAGTTCGTAGCAGGTAGCCTGTTAAAATTTAGATTGACCCTTCGGAAAGTAGATTGTAGAGATTAGGCAAGGATGCGTCGCTTTAGCCACAGAGCAGTCAGAAGTAAATCTACTGGAGAAAGCACAATGAACAGTTATTATAAATTCAAAACCAGGTCTGGTACCTGCTCCTTTGTTTCTTACTTGCTGGTCACATTTATCATTCTGTCAAAACTTGTCCTGTTCCAAATGCAAGGTCTGATTATAGCCTCTCTGTCACCCTGCAGGCATGAAGTTCAGAAAACTGCTCTCGCCTCACAGCGAGTAGTCACAGTAGTCACAGATACTGATATGAGGGTTTTGGAAGTGATGCCATTGCTATCGCAGACTGAAACCTCAAGAACAAAAGTGACCTTTAAGTGTTTGCTTGCAGCTAAATTCAAATCATTTGCTTGGAAAAGGAGGCTGTTAGAAATTTAAATCAGAAAAAGAGATAAAGCCAAGAACATGGGAGCCTGAGAGCTGTGTGGAGCTCAGAAGGTGGAGGTTGTTGATGTAGCTCAGAACTGGTGCCAGTTAACCCAGCCACCAAGCCCTGGAGGGCTAGAGAAGACAGCTTGATTTCATTATTAAATATTTTTATATTAATAACAAGTGCCACTCCTCATGATCTTCCTACTCTTGTGCCTTTATAAGGCATTTAGGATTATGAAGTCCTGCTGCCTTCATTGTCAACTATTCAGGTGTCCCTTCACAGCGTCAACCTTGTCCCTTTCTTCTCTCCCTCCACAAGTCTCTACTGACCCTAGCTCACTTGCTGATGTGGGATTCCCCTCTGTATACTGTGAATACCATTGCTTAATAAAGAAGCTTCTTTAGGCCTCCGACTACAACTTGCCACATTCATTTTCATTCTGGGCCAATCTCCGTTTCAGAAATATTGTGGGGAAACATTTATGAGAATGGTTTCAGGTTATTACTTTAATTAATAAACTGTTTAGCTACCTTCTTTAAAAATGTCTATTTTAGGCTAAACATCCACAAACTACTCACTCATCATGTACAATGACCCCAGAGTGACATTTTTACCAGCGTGGTAGAACTTTGTGTTATAACTGTCTCAGAGCTTGGTATCTAGGAATAAAAGGGAGACTTCTAGGGCAGAACTGAGGGAAGGATGCTGACACTGGCCAGAGCTTTCATTTTCATTACAACACTACAATCATACTGCAGACTTGTCCCATATCCTGATTAAAACATTTCTGGCTATTTCTCTATCTTGTTTTAAAGCACTCCCATCTTGCTCATGTGTGCTTAATTTTAGGGATATAAACAGTAAAAGATAAGAAAATAAATAACCTTCAAATAATAATCAAATGATACTCTTTTCATCTATTACGTAGTCAAAATGGAAAAAGAAAATCGTTGAGTAAACTTACATACTGCCTGAACCACCTCACTTCAAATTTGAGACTATTGTGCTTTGGATTGCAGTTTTTTACTGTATAATGCAAACTCTGTTCTGACAAAACACAATGGTTTAATTATAGAAGGCAAAGACTTTTCATATTTCTTCAGCGCTTTCCAACCATGGTTCTTCCGGGTGTGTCATATTTGCATATCTATGGATAGCACAGTGTTAGAATTTTTTGTTTTTTTAATGTTGTTATTTGAGGTGTTAACTTGAATATCACAAAGCAAAAGTTACACGAAGTCTGGATTGAAATAGGACAGACTATCCAACACTCCTAAACTTACCCTAACTATACTTCTGCCATTTTGTACTATATATTTATATGGAATAGAATTCTCTGTGTTGACAAATATAAAATCAAGATATCAATCAGCTTTAGAAAAGGCCAAAAATTATCTTTGCATCCTGCAAATTGTATCCAATTTTCAGACAAGATTTGATTCTTTAACACAAAATAAGCAAGCATATGATCTCAGTATGTAAATTAGCTTTAATCGTTAATGATTAGTAAAAATATATGTATATGAAAGAATTATTGGGACATAAATGATGCCACACTTTTCGATCAGTAAATGTTTGGTTTATGTTGTAGGAGAGCAGGCCCCTTTGTTCCATCCTGCCCGGCTAGCTTACACCCGAAATAATCATCTTGGGTCATGAAAAAGTTTCAGGCATGAAAGAATCATGAGGACACAGTGTGAAGGGTTAGTGAGGGGTGCTTTCCCTGGACACTCTTATTCATCTCTGTTGATAACTTCCAAACATTTATCTGCTGGTGAATCCCTGTCCTATGCCTAAAATCTAAAACAGAGCTTCTTGCTAAACTCTACATTCTCCCTCAAACCCTAGTCGAAGAGACAGATCAACACTGACCTATTTAAGTGGAGGTCTGATTTTCCCCAAGCTTTAGTCTCCTCCCACTCATACAGATCTGATAAAAAAAAAATCAAAATAAGTAAAACATCCAGTTGGTCACAGTGCAGGGGGAGCCTTTGACAATTACCCATTCATCTGCTATTTCTATCTACCCCCAAACTTTATGTTACTTCATCCCTTACCATAGTGCTGCTCTGGACTACAAAGCCCACCACGCTTTCTCGCTGATAGACACTAACAGTTCTCGCGATGCCTTGTCTCCAACCCCCCACTCCTTTCCTCTCTCTTTTCCTCACAAGTGTGAAGTATTTTTAAAATGCAGGTCAGATTGCTGTCACCACCTCACTTTTCACTCTTTACTGTCTTTCTCACCACATTTGGAATAGAGTTTAGGCTTTTAAATTAACAGCCTACCAGATTATTTTCTGTCTCTCCATTGGCCTGAAGTCACTATTCTGTATCATTGTCGTTGGTTTCCCCGGGGGACAGGGCCACTGCCGTACTCTTTCCTCTCCCCTGCAAACTGGCTCATTTTCATACCCATACGACTCAGCTCATGAGCTACATTTTCGTCAGGTTTTGACAGGAGTAAGTGTCTTCTCTCTCCCTTGTCTCCTTTTCTCCTGTGGTAGGAAATTCAACTTTGTTGTGTACTGTTCTGTTTATCTTCCTGCTGAGTATGTCTGGCACTTCATGAGCTCTTCCTGGTAATGTCTAAATCCCCAGAGATAGCAACTCTTATTTATTTTTGATATTTCAATCTCCAGTGTCAGACTTAGTTCTTACCATTAAGGTAATCAGTTAGGATTTAGTGAGATGCGAAATAATATTTATTAGACCATTGCTTTCTCTAGCACAAAAATCTGACATAGTGTAAACATATATAAGTTTAGTGATTAAGTTATAATGAAATCCCTAGCTAGATTTAATCACTATTCAAATAGTCACATCGTTGTTTGGGGGATTGGCCAAAAACTTTCTGATTAGTATTGGAGCTGATTCTACAGAAAACGATACATGCCTGATACTATAAATCTGACCAAAAGCCTATAGATCAAAGGTTACAGAGGGAAAATTACTACTGATGATTTGCTGAATAGATATGTTATAAAACTGCTTTTTAAATATTTTTGCTTTTGTTCTAAGACTAATATTGGCTTTAGCTTTGGTCAACGAGGTTTCTTTTAAATAAAGTTAATGCAAATTAAAGTGAATCAAAGTAAAGTGAATAAGTGTTCAGCCCCATATTGGGCATCTAACTGTATCACTCCATCTAAGGCCCCAGGATGATTGCAGAGTGTGTACCAAAAGATGTAACTGTGGCATACAGAGAGGAGTGCTCCCTACTAGATATGACATAGCCATTGCAATCATAGGTATATAGAAGCTGTGGCTACTTTCAAAAGACCTTCACACACACACACACACACACACACATGCACACACACAAACACACATGAGTGGGAATGGATGGGAGAGTGAAATGGTGTATCATCACAAAACATTATGTACATATATATATATATATATACTTGTGAAAAATTAAATTTAAAAAGTTATATGGCAATACATATCAAATATTTGTGAAGAAAGGAATTCATGCAAAGGTACTTAAAAATGTTGACTAGAAGTTGTAAATTTCTAAGCAACAAGTAGAATAACATCATTTGTTCTTAAGTCTAATTCTAAACATATTCCTTCCTCCAGGAGTTTTATTGGGTTTCTTCCTAGAAATGACAGTCTTATATAAAAAAAAATCTTTGATATTCCCCCATCTGAATTATTGACTTTTTAAATCTTTGCCATTTATAGCCTATAAAACAGATCACATATCATGCTTCCTAATTATACAAATTTTACTCATCATCTCATATCCACCACACATCCCTAAAGGTTTAGTATAATTCCTCCATGATATTGTATCTTTAAAAAAGCAAATCTTATGAGAGTTTGTCTCTGGCAAAAATCAGAGTGCGTTTTACTATATCTTCTTATTTTCATACTTTCAGGGGTAATCATAATTGATTTGAAATGGTATAAGCTATTTTTTTTAAATTCTTTTTTTTAATATTTTATTTATTTATTATGTATACAATTTTCTGTCTGTGTGTGTGCCTGAAGGCCAGAAGAGGGCGCCAGACCTCTTTACAGATGGTTGTGAGCCACCATGTGTTTGCTGGGAATCGAACTCGGGTCCTTTGGAAGAGCAGGCAATGCTCTTAACCACTGAGCCATCTCTCCAGCCCGATATAAGCTATTTTTAAAGTCATTTAAATCCTAAGTAGAAAAATACACAGAGATTTTTAGAACAATCTACTTGACTAGGTGAATACTTTCCAAATAGTGTGAAAAAAAAAAAACATTAATTGCATGTACACTTTTCATGTAGATGCAATAATAAAAATTGGTGTTGTTCTTGTAGCTTGGAATGTTTATCAATGTGTGTCTGTTCCCTGTAGGAAACATATTACTAGTGTTGGTCTTCTCTGCATTGTTGGCATACAAAAATTCCACAATTACCCAGATTGGAGTATAACAAAGGTTTATTTATCTGGGGATAAACTCACAGAAAGAGTAGCTATTTTCAGTCCTCTGCATGCCCTGGAACTGGAACTGAGTCCAACAGCCAAGAGGCCCACACACGTTTTTCCTTTGCATTTATAGTACATAATACCATGCCCAAAGTGGGCTGGTATCTTAAAGGTTATTGGCTGAAGGAGTTCCCACAGCACCTCCCCCTTTTGTCTAAATAAGAGAGTTTTGAACCTAATATCAAATTATATATAATAAGAACAAATATCAAGCATTTTCCAGGGAAAATAAGAGGCAAAAATATACATAAAAATAGATTGCAACCAGCACGAACAATATCAAACAAGAAACATATACTAAATGTTTTAATAATTATCTTACCCTAAGGAGTCGAAAACTATTAAAAATGCGTTGGCTAAGTCATGAGAGGAAAGTAACTATGACTGTCTAGTCTTTAACCGTATCAAAGACCTGAGAAGGGAAATAATATTGACTAAACAGGAAGTGCAATCAAGCAACTTCCAAAAGATAGAAGAAATGATAGAGACAACTGGCTACTTGGGCAACCACCCAAAGTTTCATTTGTAACATTGGGGCAACCAACTTTGGCTAAGGCCTAGAGAAAAATGACAGACCATTTTCAGAGGCAGAAAAATTTGAAAAACCATCTTACCCTGTCTTGGTAATGTTTGGCAGTATTTCTGCTTGTATTTTGCTTGTTCATCTGGATACTCTCTATTTTTTCAGTGGTTGAGGCAGGGACAGGTTTTTTTTCCCCCAAAGTTCAGCTTTGCAAAAAGAAAACAAGCTTCATGTTGAGTGCCTTTGCTGCCCAGCATTCTCCCAGGAATAGATCAGTGCTGCCAGGATAAATAACCTAAGTTATTTAAATGCCATATTCTGTAGTTATTAAAAGTTTTTCAAGATTACCTGTCTATGCAGATTATAATTTCTATGCAGCTAATGAACCTGATTAATCTAACTATGACAAACATGGATGACTATTGATCTGTAATTCTTAATACCTATATAGTTTAAAGACTACAGCTTTATATTAAAAATTAAACAATTTCTAAACAAGTGTGCAGCAAATGAGGACAAAGACCTCAAAATGTAAACAATATATAAGTATCTTGATCAGAGGTAGAAATGTATAGTGTAATATTATAAATATATTCTAAAATTGCATCAATACACAGAAAAGTTAAGCAAAGGTAGAAACATGCATGCATACAATATGACAAAATGACTTTGCAAAGGTATACAAATATTGTAAACAGAAATAGGAACATATTCAATATAAAAATATAATTTGAATTTGTATCAATATAGAAGAATCTATACCCCTGTAAATTGTCTATAAATAATAGCACACAAGTAATAATATAATCTACCTAGAAATCTATATTTCCAAAATGATTGTTTATAAATGTTTGTTTTCACTTAAAAGGGATTTATTATAGAATTCATTGAAATGGTCACTTCAATCTCTTTCTAAAAAAAAAGAGGGGGAGATATGATGTAAGACTGAATATGAATACTTTGCATTGTTATGTATCTTGGTCTATTGATGCAAATTTAAGGTCAATTTTGTTATACTGTGTATATATATTTCTGCTCTTGTTTAAGGTATTGTGTTTGTGCATCCCATTTAAAATGTAATGTATAGTTAAGAAATATAGATTAATAGTCATTTATAATAGTCAAACTGTAGTCATGCTATTTTTGTTTTCTAGATGTATAGAGATATATTTCAGATGGATAGGTATTCTTCAAACCTTTCAAAGACCTACAGAATATGATATTTAAAATGTTTTAAAAACTTAGACTTTTCTAGACAGTGAGACATGTCTGCTTCTGGCAGTATCAATAACTTCAGAGAGGTTGATGGACATTGAAAAAGCTTGTTATAAAATTTGCCTTCATGTGACAAGGCTAGCCATTTGGGCAAGAATCTGATCATGCTTGGACTGCTTGAGAGTATGCTACATAAACTGGAAATCCAGGACCTACAAAAAAGGGACTGCTAAACTTTCAAAAAGATGTGATGGTCCTTCAGCATTCTTGCTTCACTGAAGAAACTGTCAGACATTCTGTAAGACACAGAAGAAAGTGACTGAACAGTTTTTCAAATTTCCTGTTTCATAGAAAAGTCTTCCAGATATTATGGGCCTATAAACTTAAGATGGATGCCCCAGTGTTACAAAAGAACTTTGGGCATCGAGATACCTCTATCAATTCTAGAGTTTTGGAAGTTGCTTACAATGTACATCCTATTTGCTTAAGTAATAGTATATCCTTCTGGGGTCTTTGGTAGAGTTGAAGACAGATAGTTATATTTTCCTTATTTATGATAAAAGATACATTAGATATAAAACTTGAGACTCATAAATATATTGTAACTCTAATTCTTGCTTGATACCAATTTTAATATGCAATTTTACTATGTTAAAATTAAAACTTCCCTTTAAGTTAGACAGAAAAGGGAAGGTGATATGGGATGTCCCTCTGTATATGTGTTGCTTTTATTGGTTGATGAATAAAGCTGTTAGGGCCAATGGCTTAGTAGAGTAAAGCCACATGGGATATCCAAATAGAGATAAAGAGAGGGAGTAGGCTGAGTCAGAAAGATGTCATGTTGTTGTCAAAAGAATAGAACCTTACCTGGTAATGATAGACAAATTAGTAAAAATAGGTTAATTTAAGATAAAAGGGCTAGCTGAAAGTACACTTGAATTGTTGGCCAGTGTTGTAATTAATCTAATTTCTGTGTGATTATTCAGGCTGGCAGCCATGAAATGAAAGACCAGCCTCCATCTACTCTGTGTCGAGATTTTTTTACATGACATAGGAGTAGGTTCATCTTAGATTATGAGTTCTAAGGGGAGATTATAAGATTTTGTTAATGACTTAAGGTTTATAGCATACACCTGGGATATTTATGGAAGTCACTATGGAGCCAGAAGTATAAAGTTTTCTGTGTGGTAGAGCAAAGTTCTAACTATTATGTGTTGGGTGTGGTGTGTTAGGCTGGGTCTCAAGGGATAAAACCATTTAAAATAGGGAAAGGAATTATAGGGAGAGAAAATCTAACCAAGAACTCTCCTCTACTGAAGTCATGGTATCAAATGTAGAGACTCTTGCCTCAAAGAAAGATAAAATGCAACCTTCAACTTTCTATAGATGCCTTTGTGATTAGTTTTCCAAGCCAGAGAGAAATGATGTGCTTAAGGAGCCTACTCCATTCTTAGTCCCTGATGCTCTCATTTAGTTACTAGATTTTATTTTTTCCAGTGGTCTCATGCTGCAAACTCTTGTGATCATAAGAACTTCTATATTCAACCTCGTAGTGGCATGTTCTACTCTCTGGTCAGACTTCATCTTATAATTCTCCCATAAAGACATTTCTCCCTTATCAAATCTATTTGTTCATGTTTTATTATTTATTCTTGGAGCTCAGTAATGAACTCTGCGTGCATGGTTAGGGTCCTGACCTGCCCAGAATTTATGTGAAGAGTTTATTGTAACTCATGATTCAGGGGTTCAATTTGAAGACTGGGTGACTCTAATTAGTTGTATATATACTCTATTGATAGATTTTTTTCAACTCCCATGTCTTCTCCTTTGAAATTTTTTCATAATTCTAGATCATTCTTGATACACAAAATGACTTATGATGATGATGTCACTTATAGAGAGCCCTGTATTATTTTGGAGGAGAAAATATTAGTGTGGTCCATAAAAATTTGTCTTCTTAAAGGCATTTGTGTATTTACTATTTTTTTCACATTATTACTAAACAATGGGTTTCACACAGTGCAGAATGTAATTGATATCCTTAGAAAGGTGGCCCAATATCATTAGTAGAAGTAAAGGCCTAATAATCATTGAGCACATTGATGGACTTGGTTCTAGTGAAAGATGGAGACAGCAAGAGTGGCCATTGGATTGATGTTGGTCATAAACTCTTTGCCTACATGGCACCAGATGATGTCGTCATTGTAGAGAGAAATTGAGGAGGCAGGATTAGTGACACTATAAAAACTTTCCTCTATGTTAGTCAGTTCCATGAAATTATAATGAAATCAATGACACAGAGGTTGGGGAGCTCAGAAGTAGAATCTCTGTGTGCATGATTAAGCTCTGAACTATCATAAATGTATGCAGATAGAAGTTTTTTGTAGCTTATGGTTCTGGTGATCAAGTTGAAGACTAGGTGACTCTAATTTTTAATCCTCTGGCAAGAGGAACTCGTCACAACAGAAGTGTGTAGGTGTGAGTGTGCATATCACAAACCAAAAAACAGAAAGATGATTGGTCAGAGACCAACAGAGTTCTTAGGAATACGTCTGCAAGACCTTGGACGTCCCAGTAAGCCTTACCTCTTAAAAGTCTATGGTATTTTCAATATTACCTTTAAGTAAGTCAAGCTTTCAATGTACAGATCTTCTGCTGACCTTCATACTATAGCAATCCCTAGATTTCCAGGAGAGTCTGCTTGTACTACAGAGCATGTTTGCCTCGGTCTCTTTTCTTTAGCAAGCTTTATTTGTTACCTGCCTGTTAGCTCTGCCAGAAGCTTAACTGAGTCATATGCTATCTAGTTCCTAGAAGGATTTCAGTTGCCAACTTCAGCATGATCTAGGGTTAATTATAACTCCTGTAACCTCTGAGTTTCTCACATAATTTTTTCTGTCTGTTACCAGGGATTACCACAACAACATGCAGTCATCTCTGAGATGGTAATTTATTCTGTATCTTTCTAGCAAAACATTTTTCTTTGAGTTTATCTCTTTGAGGTCTGTTATTAAGTGGTCTCAAAAGAACTGCTGTGAATCTATCAATTCACTTAAGTTGGAGATGTGTTCAAAGATGTGTCTACTAGAAGTTACCGTCATACTTAAAAGATTAATGGGAATTCTTGGTTAAATTATCATGTAGAAGCAACTCCTTATATTTTTTGTGGCTTGAAAATAATAGATTTACAGACTGCTTATACAAATTTCCCGAGACAAACCTCTCTTATAGAGCTCCAACTTCTTGAGAAGAAGTGTATTTGCAGTTCAGGCTCTAGTTCCAAGGATTTTGTTCACAGTGATTATCAAGCTTCTTCTCAGTACTCAGAAATTGTGACTTCCTGCTTCACTGAAAGATCTGTACTTTGGCTGCAGCCTTTAAATACTTGTCATATCTAGATTTCTTTTTCATGTTGATATAAAGACATGCAGAAGTTATTTTCTGATGTTTATTTATTAGCTTATTCAATGAGCAAGGAAGGCATGCAGTGTGTACAGCAGGGATTTAAAAAAAAAAACAGCTTTTGCCGGGCAGTGGTGGCGCACGCCTCTAATCCCAGCACTTGGGAGGCAGAGGCAGGCGGATCTCTGTGAGTTCGAGACCAGCCTGATCTACAGAGCTAGTTCCAGGACAGGCTCCAAAGCCACAGAGAAACCCTGTCTCGAAAAACCAAAAAAAAAAAAAAAACAGCTTTTTCCTGAAGGTGTGCTTATGACCTGATAGTGGAAACAAGGAAGAAGATAAATACTATCAACTATATAGTAGAGGTTCTGAAATATAAGGACCAGCTGTTGGAAATCTTGCCACATCTGTACTCTATCACTCAAGAAATGGAAGCAGAATGATTACTGTAAAATCAAGGCCAGCCTAGCCTACATAAGTGAGAAGAAAGAGGTATATAGCAAGACCCTGCCTCAAACATACAGACAAAACATCAAAGGGGAAAGAGTTGAAGAAGATGCAATAATACATTTTATAAATGAAGTTTCAGTGGCATCAATTCTCAAAGAAACAGAGAAAACCCATGTAGTGCTATCTACCAGCTTCAGTGAAGCCTTGGGGATGTAATGCCAAAGGAGACCTCCAGATGATTATTTTTATGCCTCTTGTAGTCCTCTCTCTTATTTCTAAGCAGCTTATATGCCTTAGTGATAAAACAAAATTTATGAAAGTGGGCATTATAGTCTCGTACTGTGATGAACTAGCTGTATTAGTATTCGTATTAGTATTAGTATTTGGAGGAGAATCATTGGTGCCAAATGCTATTCTTGGTGAGGGTCAGGCTTAGATCTAACCTGCTGCACAGATGGGAAAAAAGCATGTCATGAACATAATAAAATTTTCAGAAAACATTGTGATCTGACAGTTCTAAATCCTTTTTGTACAAACTGGTGAGGTTTGTGTGTGACTGGGCCATGCACAAACCTTGCTGACATGTTCTGAAGAATTGGGGAGCCATAATATTTCCATGTTTTTAATTTTTTTTGTATGACTGAATGAGAAGGAACCCTGCTGGATCTGTCTAGAAAGCATGGAATTTGGACTGTATGATTAGGGTTTAAGGTTGATACTTAGCATAAAAATTAAAATTTTCCAGTCATTTGTGAGTTGTGTTTTAACAAGTGGGAAAAAGAAGGTTATACAAGAAGAGAAAGCAGAGACAACAGTGCTGAAGTTTGTGTTCCACTGCCTTGTAAGTGAAGTAAAGACTTAAAAACTGCTCTGTAGGAAGAATTAAAAACAAGAGAAAGCACTAGGGATAAATCCTGGTCCCACTGCCAGTGGCTGCACAGACTGGTCAAGCCTCACAACTGTCTGCCGCATTCAGGGGGCCTAATTTGGTACTGTGCTGGATCGGTGCTTGAACTGGCATCTAGGAAAACTGGCATCTAGAAAAAAGAGGGCCTTGATCCTGCCTCAAAGTGAAGTGTCTGACTTTGTTGACTCCTCATGGGAAGTCTTACCCTTTCTGAGGAGTGGATGCGGGGGTAGAGTGAGGAGAAGGTAGAGGAAGGGGAGGAGGGGTGGGAATGGGAACAGGGATAGCTATGTAAAATGAGAAAAGTATATTAAAATTATTAATAAAAAAAAACAAAAGAAAAAAGAACAATAAATAATAAATTACAAACCCACACATTAAAAAGGCTTATGGAAAAGAAAAAGAGAAAGAAAATCATGGGTTCCATGAGCTGCAGCTTACTTGTTCCTAGGGCTACAGAGAAGCCACTCAGGTCAAAGCCCAGATTCCCCTGCTTTTGGAAGTAAGAAGTTAAGTTGCTCTTATTGTGAGAGAAACATCAATGGACAGTAAGAATGGAAGGCACATGTTGGGGATTCTATGGGATGTTGTCATCAGAAGTGTCTTCTTTTCTTACTATCGATTTACGATCAGACAAGGCAAGCTAGGACTCCTGAGTGGCCTATTATTAGAGACTAGTCTCATTTTACATGATAGTCCTATCTTCTCACTTCTCTGGGACAAATTCCTCTCTCCCCCTTCTCTGCTTCTACTCAAAGTAAATTGTATCTCCCCTAGGAACCTTCTGATTCAATTTGCTCCTTTTAAAGTATAATTAATTATATGGATAATTTTATTAAATATAATTAAATATAAATACTTAATTTATTAATGATGAATATTAATCAGTTCTGTGGATGCATGCCTGTGTGTACAGGCAGGCGTGTGCCATGGCATGCATGCAAAGGTCAGGAGACAACTGGCAGGAGTCAGTAGTTGCCTTCTGCTTCTGTCGAGGTAAGGTCTCCTTTGTTGTTTCTGCAGTGTAGTGTTCTCCAGACTAGCTAACCTGAAGATTCTAGAAAACTCAGTCTCCATTTCTCATCTTTCAATAGGAATGCCAGGATTATGCATATATGCCACTGCATCCAGATTTTATGGACTCAAAGGGTCAAATTCAGGTACTCAAGGCTTGTGTGGCAAATACTTTTATACCCACTGAGCCATCCCACCTGTCCTTCATTTGTTATCATAGTTAAACAAAATTGGTTAATTTATTTATATAAGGTGATCTAGAAATGACATAGTGTCTTCTGCTTCAGTGAAGTTGGAATCTTAACCACGATACCCAAATTTCCAGGTAGGAGATTCAGTTCTAGGGATTTCAACTACAATACTACAGCCACTGGAGGATGTTCTGAAGGGTATTGTTTGCTTTACCTCAGCAGGAAACAGGCCTTTCACTAGTCATGGAGAGACTGGTAGTGGAGATAGAAAGGCCCTGGAGAATGAATCTCCTAAAATGAAACACATTGCTCCCTCAGCTCCCTCAAACTGATGCTTATATCATACCTGCATCTTGGATGTTGAAAGGCCTTCTTGATTTGCATCAGTATCTTTTTGCAAATGTATGAGGATAATGTAGGAAGAAATAGATCCTTCATCATTGGGATCATTTCTAGGTCACTTAAAAACTTTAGATCTATGGGAAAATGATCATTTTAGTCCCAGAGTGATCTTTAATACTTTTTAATTTTATTTTCATTTAATGTATGTGTGTGAATGCATGCCCATGGAGGCCTGAAAATGGATCAATCCCCAGAGCTAAGTTGCAGGTGATTGTGAGCTGCCAAATGTAGGTACTGGAAACTGAACTCAGCTGTCCTCTGGATGAACAACAAACACTCTTAACTGCTGAGCCATCTCTCCAACCCACTAGGCTTATATTTTACTGATGCCGGTGCATATGGCACTCATAAGTAACTTTGAACCAATTTCCGAAGGTTAAGGAACAGGTGGATGTCTTACCCCATCCTCTCCTGAAATTAGGGATAAATTCAAAAGGATTTGATTTCTTTTAGAACTCCTGCTCTTTCCCTTTTGAACCTACACATAAGGCACCATGAAAAGATCCACTTCTGACTCCACTTTTAGGCACAGTGTCATCTTCCAACTTCTTGGAAGGTACAGTGTTCAGCGCTCATAAAGTCACCTTGAATACAAACTACTGTTGATGAGAAGCAGAGGATTTATGTATGAAACCCATTTGGGGGAAAAATCTGAAAATGTGGACCCTTCCCTGGAAACCTTTCCCCTTGAAAGATTTGAGAGTTAAGGGAGCTTTTAGACTAGAACATTCCCACCTTAAGAATGTTGTGTTTATTGAACTGTGAGACACTTGGTGTATATCTGGGAAGGAAGGGAATCTTGATAATTATCTGTCCACAAGAACATACCCTGGTAGCAAAGATGAAGCAAGAATGTTAGTTTCTTGAACAAAGGAGTTGTGATTTAGGCATAACATTTGTTGCATACAGTGCGCCACAAAGGAAACAAGACAGTACACTGTTTGAATCAGTTAGTCTAAGTGGGACTGAGAAGTGATATAGCTCAGCTAGGGCTTCCCTAAGGCCATGCCAGGAGAACTGACAGGGCACCAGCTGTAAACAGAGACCAGGAAAGCAAAGAATAAAAGCTTCCATGGAGGTTTTTACAGGGTGACAATCAGCTTTCTCTATCTAGGCACTGAACGATGGCTTGTATAGGTTCCTTCTCGTCTCCACAGTTCTGTAGGAGGTAGCACGATAGGGTCTCGCTCCTCAGTTTTGCCCAGCCAAAGGCGGTCAGCAGCTTGGGATTTGGGTGATGATGCAGAAGGAGGTCACCCTGACCTCAATTTAGAGCTTGTCTGGGGCTGTATTGCCTGGAGGATGTTCTGTGACAGAACTTTCAGAAATCTGTCAGGGTGGGGTGACCGTGGATCTACTGTGATGTCAACGAGAGATTCTGGCATTTCTAGAGGCCACACATTTCGATGATTTAGAGGTTGAGATGCTTTCACAATTCTTAGTTTAATGGCTTAAATTTTCTGTGCATTAGCACAAAAGCTGTTGCCATGACTGTGATTAAACCTGCTGTTAGCATCCACTGTTACAAGATCAAACTCAGCAAAGGTGATGCTTTCTTTAATCTGTGAATGTTTTGAGAAAATAGCAAATGTTCTGATTTTTATTTCCTACAAAGACGAACTTCAATATATATATATATATATATATATATATTATATGTAGAAACACAAGGTAGAGATCACTATTTTAGCCCATATTAAAATTAAATTGTAGAAATATGTAACTAAGTTTTGCTAGACAACAAATAATGAGCAATCAAAACTCACTATTACTTCATTCATTTTATTGTTGTTGATGTTTACTACATCTGCCATATCTTCATGGAAGAAAAGTGTGTGGATGAAGAGTTAGTCCCAAGTTTGCATTGGTGATTCCAGGGATTTTTATTTTCTTTACTTTTTCTCTGTAAAGCTAGTCAAATATTTAAGCATATAAATATAAATGTATAGACACCAGTGCATATCTGTGATAATTCCTTCCATGTCACTAAGAGAATGTGTCCTGGTGCATGCATGTAGCAAATCCTTCCAGGTCATGCAGGACATGCTGAAAGAGTTCAAGAAACTTAGCCCCTTCCACCCAGTGCTTCATGCTTTAGTTTTCCCAATCTCTTGGTTTATGAAAAAAGCATTGAGAAGAACTCACCAATTGACCGTCTAATGTCAGAGGGTCCGCCCTGGAAATATAAATAAGAGTACATTGTACAGACTGAGAAGGGTCTCTCTCTCTCTCTCTCTCTCTCTCTCTCTCTCTCTCTCTCTCTCTCTCTCTCTCTGTGTGTGTGTGTGTGTTGTGTATGTATATACCCATATGTCTATATATTTACATCTATACTTGTATGTATACATATATATGTTTATGTGTGTATATATTATATATACATACATAGAAGTAGTGAAAAAAGAGGCCTGGGTTTGAAAGAGCCAGGAGGGGTCCATGGGAAGAATTGAAGAAAGGAAAAACTGAGACAATGACATTGATCAGGAAATCTGCATCTTTAATGGAATAGAATTCCATGGAAGAGATTTGAAAAATATGAAAGAAGGTGGCATTGTGAAAATCAAGAGGACAAGTGCCCAAGTAGAGGGTTTGGACAGTGAGAAGGCCCAGAATTGGGGCCGTGCTCTCATCAAGGTTATCAGTGTGAAGGCCCAGAACTGGGGCAATGCTGTTATCAAGCAGAGGGTTCGGACAGCGAGAAGACCCAGACCTAGGGCTGTACTGTCATCACTGTTCCTTTGGACTCGGTGGAGGGAAGAAGGGCACCTTTTTAAACTTCTTTATTGAATCTTTAAGGGTTTCACATTATACACCCCACTTCTGTTCACCTCCCTGTCCCCCTACATCCCCCATTATCCCTGTTGAATCCCCCACAAAACACAACAAAGTAAGCCAACAAGCAAACAAAAGCAAGAACAAACAAACAAACAAAAATCCCGCCCAATAAATCAAAACAGAATGTTTGAAGAGTGGAGGAAGGCAGACCTAAATACTAGTTTTGTGAAACTAGACAACAGATGTCACCTTTCTGCGATATATTTTCTGTCATGTATAGACTGTTTCATTTTATGTTCATCTTAAAACTGTGTGCAAGTTTACTGTGTTTTAATTAAGTATTGCAGCTAAAGTTAAACCATCATTTGTCTATACTGGGAGAGTCTCTTCTTTTAACTTAAACGGAAATTTAAAATGGAAGAATTTTTCTTGCCCTCCTTACCTAAGATGTATGGATGAATGTAAAATGTTTGCATACACCCATGCAAGTACCTATCAGCCTATTTAAAATCCACAGTGTGAGACAAGCTAAGCTCATCTAGCATCGCTAACACCTGGCATTTTAAATTTCCCTGAAATCTTTCATTTCTCTGTGTTAGGAACCATTCGACTCTTCTAGCTATTTTGAAATGTGTCATAAATTGCTGGAGGCACTATAGGATGCCATATTAGTCAAAGTTCTCCAGAGTCACTGAATTTATGGAATGAATATATATATGTACTTATATATGAAGTAATTGTTTGAATGATTATATGATTCAGTCCAATCCAACAATGACTAGCTGTGAATGGAAAGTCTGAGAATCTAATAATCTAATCTAATTAGTCCCACAAGCTTGGGTGTCTTCGGCTGGTCTTCTATATATACTGGAATCCTGAAGATACAGGATCCAATGCCAGTGAAGGAATGGACTTGCTAGCAAAGTGAAGGCAAACTGGCAAAAAGAAAAACCTTCCTTCTTCCATACCCTTATATTGTATAGGCTTCTAGCAGAGGTGTGAACTGGCTTAAGAGTGTGTCTTCCCACATTCCTACCTCAAAGGTCTGAACTACAAATGGATTCACCCACTTCCAGCCAAGTAGAAAATCCCTCACAGGTGTGCCCTCCCTTCTAGGCTGTAACTCATCCAGTTGTAGTCAATCAAGAAGAGCCGTCACAGATGCCATAGCTCCCATTTCCCTGTTTTGGGTACCTGAAACCTAACTTTTCCCCCTTTCTCCCTACCCTTCCCAACCCAGGGATTATTATCCCCACTCTCCTCTTCTGTTAGCTCACTTTTTTAAAATTTCCATGCATAAGTGATAACATGTAGTATTTGTTCCTGAATGACTTTCTCCTAATGTACTGTCCTCCAGTTCTAGTAAGGGTTTCGCTGTTTTATGGATGCATGATATTTTGTTTTATGTATACACACCATATTTTTTTAAATCACTTTCTCCATGGAAATACATGTTAACTGATTGCATATCTTAGAATGGCATCCTTACTGTCCACATCTACTGATCCATTTAGCTTTTTAATTTATTTCTTCTTCCTGGAACAGGTTATGGTTCCTGGAAGCAGGTGGGCGAATTTTGCAATCATGACACAATGAGCATCAGGCAAAGGCCTGTGCAGTAAGAATGGAGCATGGATGAATAGGAAGAGTGAGGTCTTCTAGCTCAATGCTTCTCACTTGTCGGTGGATTGCTGGTTAATAGCTACAACACACCAGTCTATTACAGGACACCCCTCTGATTTAAATGCTTTCCACAAAAGTTACCTCATAGTCTTTTTTGACACCATCATCCACAGATTCATTCCTTCAAGAATTACCTAGGTGTTAATTTTGGTTTGCTAGATGCACCATTACAATGGACAGCACATGATTCAATATGCCAAAGTTTTGTTGATTGATAGCTTTGTCAAAGTTTCACGGTTGGTTTTTTACTCTTTCCCTTTGGACTTTTTCCTGCCCTTGAGATAGTAGTCATTATCCTTCTAGCCTGAGAAAGTCTGTATAAGGTGAACCATTTTTAACATGTCCCTATCTGGAGACAGCATTTTATCTTCACTTGAAGTCTTGATAACTTTTCAAGGAGCTCCACACAGGGAAATAGAGAAACTGGAAGGAATTTGATTCAGTTGCAGTATTGACCAAATAAATTGCAATTCTTTCCGTCATTAGCACATTTTATCATAAGCATCTCCTCAGTTTAAGATTAAAATTCTTTGCTTTGTGGCATTTGTTACCAACTTTCATTCTGTTTACATTTTTTATAAACATATTTGACATGTATGAATGGAAGAATGCATAGTGGTAATTCAAATAATGGCATATAGTCATGATTTGTCCAACATTGAAGAGGAAAATTAATTCAATTTGTTTAATAATTATCCAATAATTTTCAACTTTTTTGATAATTAATATCAGTAATTCCTATGATATTTATGAGATACAGACTAGAAGCATAGCTAATGACTGCAATATTTGGGTAAATCATTAACTTAATATGTGTATTTCAAAAACCAGTGACAATTAGTGTCAGTAATTCCTATGATATTTATGAGATACAGACTAGAAGCATAGCTAATGACTGCAATATTTGGGCAAACCATTAACTTAATATGTGTATTTCACAAACCAGAAGAAAATATGTCCTCAGTCTTCAATAATACCAAGACTTGTTTGAGGACTGTAAAAGCACCATATGAAAATGAAGAAAATATTTTTCTTTGAAACTAAATTATGTGTGTTTCAATTTGATACACTGAGTCAACCTACTTATTTATATAAATATACAGAGAACAGAGCTTAGGTAGTGAAGCCTGAAATCTAGTGTGTTCATATGTGTCTGAGTTTCTTCCTTTGATTTTCCCATATAGTTATGCATAGTTATGAACATATAGACTCAGAATTCCTTCTGTTTCTGTGCTTCAAGCTATTAGTAAAAATGTTTTGTAATTATTTTGGTTATATGCATTGATATGTTTGCCCTTTAATGCTCATTAAAAATAGAGTCCTTTAGTGTAGAACCTTCTACTGATAACACTTGACAGTATCCCTGGCTTTAGTAATAAAAATGACTTTAAGGAGCTACTAAAATATAAAATAGAACATTAAAACAACATAACACATAGTAGAAACATACTTAGAGGAAAAATATTATGGAACATAGTGAGCTCCAAAGCTAACCAACTGTTGCTATGTTCTTAGGACAATATTAAAATCTACTAATACTAACTAACATGCTAATATAATTTTATGAACTATAAAACCTGATTCCAGAATGAGTCTTGAAAATAAAATACTACAAGGGAATAATAGTGTAAAGATTAGCCCAGAAAAGCATCAGAATATTTCATGATAATTTTCCAAAGAAAATATGCACTCAAAAATATATTGTGTTTGTCTGCATGTGGATATCTACTTCCATGAGCCCGCAGCATACTGCAAGCAAGAAAGCAGGACAAGTAACAACTGAATGGGTATTTAGAGGGTGCTTTGATGTTCCCTGAGTCAAAATAAGTGGCAGTTGCCAGGGAATTCACTAAAAATTATTCACTTGATTACACATGTGTGTTGGATGTCCATCTATATGTGTATTTTATACTTCAAAATAGAGAGTGTAGTCTAGCCACAGAGATAAACCAAAATATCACTGGAAATATTTAGTATGCGTGGGGCTTCCAGATGCTGAGGAGGAGAAATAATCAGATTAACTGAGACAACTCTATATTACCCATGTCTTGTGCCTTATTCCATATAACAAATGAAAAGTCAGGCTAAGCGACTAAAATTTACCCAGGTATTTATCTATACCTGTCACTCTATATCTATCTATCTATCTATCTATCTATCTACCTACCTACCTACCTATCACCTATCTATAACCTACATATCTGACCCTCCATATATCCATCTAGCAGTAAAGCAGCACAGGGGACTTTTATTCATAACCACGTGATGTTAGATATGAATATGGGGATGGGAGATATTTAATAAGTCTTAAACCTTGGCCCATGTTTAAAATGCTTCCTCCTCAGGAGTTTGAGACATCTGAACACAAGACTAAGGTGAGTCAAGGGTTATGTAATGGGTTTGCACATATATAGTGAAACTAGTCTGAGAAACTTTGTAAAATACTGTCTCAAACTAAATGTTATGAACTTGGCCATGGAATTGATCCCAGTAAGAAAGGGTTTTCCTTGCATTGGCAAAGTTCTGGGTTCAATTCTTGGCAACATTTAAAGCATTACTGGGGAGATGAAGAGGTGGCTCAGCAATTGTAAGTGCATCGTGCTCTACCACAAATGCCTTTAACTCCAGCTCCAGAGGATGGCCTCTGTGGCACCCACACTCATGTGCATATATGTGTGCTCCCTCTCACATATACATAAGGAAGAATATACAAATCTATCTTGGTAATTACTCAAATCCCAAATCACTACATTAAAAATAAATATTAGCCCAATTGGAGTACTTTTGTCAATATTTTAATTAACAGTTGCATAATTAGAAATTAGAATACAAATGTGTCTATGAGGAGAATATTACTCTATCAATAAGCACTGGTCATTAATTTCCGCATCCTTAGGGCCGCAGAAATTCAAACACTCCTATCCTAGCGTTCAGCCAACCACATCTCCTATTGTCATGATGTAGAAAATCCCATTCCTATCTGATTTTTTGTTTTCTAGCCCTGTTTGAACTAAGTATCATGTTTTCTCTCCTTTTCATAGGACTTTCCCCATGCTCCTGCATGTATAAATGAACACCTCCTTTCTTAAAAGTGCACCACTACTATCAATGTCCTGTCCTGCCTATGCTAATTTCTCCAACAGCTCTGTCCTTTTTGTTTTTTTTTTTTTTAGCTGAAATTTTTAGGAAGGTGTATGGGTATGATCCGATATCCCATTCACTTTTTTTAAAAAAAAAAATTCTTATTGAGCTTTGTTTTCTAACACTCTGCTGCACTTGATTTGATCGGGGAACCAGCTGTTTTTATGTTTCCAATGCTAATGAACACGTTTTCCTTTGTGTCTTTACTGAAGTGCCTTAGAGATGCCCTCCCTAACAGCATGCCTCAAATGTATCACCTGTTTCCTTTCAGCCCTTTGTTTCTTAATACATCTCATACTATTAGTTTATGGTAAACATATCCTCGCCTATTTAATGATATGATGTAAATGACTCCCAAACTTATTGGCTTAAAATAGCAAGCAGTTTTTAATCCCATCATTATGCTGAATCAGGCGTTCAAAAACACCTTAGCTGTACATCTCTCTCATTCAAGTTCTCTCATGAGTATGTCATCAGGAGATTGAGCGTTGCTGAAGTCTTGATGAGGGCTGTGGAAGAGAAATCATTTTTGAAGTCATTCACATGGCTGGCTGTTGACGGGAAGTCTACTAGGTCCCTTCACAGGGCTGCATAAGTGCTCTCCAAATGTCAGGTAATTTCCTCCTATTATAATAATCCAGGAGGGTGAGTCAAGGAAAAGAGGCAGTGTGCTATGACCTAGTCCCAGAAGTGGCATACTGTCTTTACTTTATTATACGTTCTACCTTAAATCACTAACTCCACTCTGTTTCTAGAGGCAGGGATATTAAGCTCTACTTACTGAAAAGACAATCATCAAAGAATTCTTTGTAGGAATTCTTTAAAGCCACCAACTGCAGGGAAAATCCTGTCATTAGTACATAAAGGAAAAGGCACCTTATAAAAGCTGTTGAGTGAGCAAATCAGTTGATGTTTCTCTTAGGCAGTGAAGATACAGATGATGGAGTTCACTGCCCATAGGACGGGATTCTGAACTTTGGATTTGTTCATTTATATGAGCCTCAGTGTCTTCGTCTACCACCTGTGTTACAATAATTACCTCCTACACCGGGTGCTGCGAGAGTTCAGTGTGATTGCCTATCTGAAGCAACTCAAGTGTTCTAGCTAATTATTTTCACTCCATATTCCCCAGTTAATCTTCACAAACTGCATTTTCTTACTAGGTATTGTGAAACACTTAAAGTCAACCCTTATTGCAATAAACTACATGTGTTCACAATTTATTTTGAACAAAACTCAACTTACAGTATTCCTAAAACATTTTGAGGTAGCTATATAGTTTCTAACTATTAGATCCCCTAAGTTAATTCTGGTATGAACCCGCGATGAAAAATCAACAAATTTGCCAGATGGAAATAACTTTCAGTAGGATAAAGAAATGCTACTTAGATTCTGTCTAAATAAATATATAAGATGATACTCTGTGCTAGAAGGAAACTTGAAGTTTTGCTGTGGTTTCATTTGTCACCAAGAGAAATTACAGCGCTATAGATTTGGGAAATTATTCAGTACTGAGAAGATAGAACCATGTGGATTTTGTCCATGACATAGCACTGCTCAGCAACTTTAGCTAAATAAGAAGCTACAACAAAAAAAAAATTACCCAGCTATTCTCATCTCATTATAAATCCTCTAATGAAATTATTTTTTAAATAAAATTAAGTATAATTTACATAATTTTAAAAGCTCAACTTTAAATTTATAGTTACATTTGTTTCTGCAAATGTGTATATATGTATAACCATACACCATTAAAGACAAAACATCTATGTAACCCTAAAACATCCCTTATGGCTTCTTTCAAACATGCATTATCACCCACAAGTCACTGATCTGACTTCTGCCATTATTAATTTATTTATTCTATTATGAAGAATATGTACTACTGTAGTTATTGAGATATCACAGAGATTCCTTGTTGGGTATCGGCAAACATTTTTCTCTGTTGTTTGTTAGTGGTATATTAGGGTGTGTTTGTACGGATTATAGAGCTTAGGCATCCCTAATGTGAAAACCTGAAATTCATAGTGCTTCAAAATCCAAAACTCTTATACTTACAACATGCCATTGCAAGTTGAAAACACAGATATTATATCATAGTCAAGACGCAGGCACACTGAAGCTCTGAAGTTGGATTACCTTCAGATAACCTACATAAATAAATGTGCTTATTTAAGGTCTGAGTCCTTACATGAAGATGTATGTGTGTGTGTGTGTGTGAGAGAGAGAGAGAGAGACAAACTAGAGAAGAAAGGATGAGAGGAAGAAGAGATTTTAAAGCAAAGGAGGGGGAAAGTAGAGTAATGATATAATGATATGTGACATGAAAGCAGAAAGTGGAGTTGGTGCAAGACCGTGAGCCAGTCAGAGGGAGCAGAAGGCACCATGGAACACAATGGGGAAAGAGGATGAGGAGAGGATGGAGTAACACAAAGCATAATGACGCAAGTACATAAAACACCATTAGTTTATATTCTAACTTTAAAAATTAATAAAAGGAGAAAAATGAATGAGCTAAAAGATAATTAACCTCTGTAAAGTTTTTGACTATATAAATGACACTCAAATAAATCATCTTGCACTTTTTGTTGCCTTTGGGTAACACTGCTGGGAAACAGAACAGATGCAACCCCAGTCCTGTTCTATGAGCTTTGGGTTATTGTACATCATCTAAATGGGAATTGTCTTTTCCCATTTAGTATGCCAGTGGTGTGTGGTGATGCCTCAGCTCTCCTCTCTGACACTTGCATGCATGTTCCCATTTTCTCTAATTGCAGCTATTACCATTACTCTTTAACTTTATAAGAGAAATACTCAGGACCCCTCTGCTTTTCCTTCTCCCTGATCTCTTCTAGTAGACTATCCACTGACTGAGATGTTACAGTGAAGAATGAGTTCTCCTCCAGGCCAGATCTGCAGCCTGCTCAGCACTACCATTGGCATTTTCATAGCCTTGCTATAGCCTCAGCATTTGGGAGAGACCATGTCTGATGGTCACTCCTACTTTCTGTGTGTGTATTTTCCATAACGTCACGCTGGTTTTGTTTTCAACTATACACAATTGAAATAGCTTTCCCCAGTGTCTGTGTATTATACAGAGACAATAGCAAGAGAGCAGACTTGTGGCAGAGTGTGTATTTGGCACTCATACTGCTTAACACACACACCCTACTCCTTATCAATCTTCACCTTAGACTTAACCTAAATTCTACTTTCTCCAGCTGCAATGCGGGACATTAAGCTTGTAGTGCCACTGTGAGAATTAGATGGCAATCACATGTGACTGAGGGCTCTGACTCGCAGTCTATTACATTCCTGTCCTTTCTGGTACCCTCTCTGGGCTCTTACACATTTCCTCCTGCTTTCATGTGCTTTTATGTTTTTTCTTTTCTTTCTCTGACACTCTTCATCGATTCATCCTTGTCAATCAAATACGCAGTTGACTTTCAGAAATGCAATGCAGATTATGCCTCAGTTTACCCACTGTGAAATGAGGAAATTGGGATATTTTCAAAGGCTCTTCCTTGGTTAAGGGCTGCTTCTGTGTTCTTAACCCTGGTACTTCCATCCTGTCCTGTTTGCAGGCTGAGCAGCTCCCCTGACTCTTGGGCCAAGTGATAAAAGTCTCTGGGCAGGGCAGAGGATATTCACGTCCCTGGAAGCATTTAACTTATCATCTCTCAAACATGAACTCATTAATTATGCCCACAAGCTACAGACAGTCGTGGACAGAAGGCAGTGGTGCTGATGTATTAATGTAGGAAAGAAACATGACCTCTAGGAATTCCATGTATGTGTCCTTTGTTGAGGGCAGCCTTTCTTTCTGATCATATTCTACAAGAAGCCAGGTTTCATTAGCAAGAGAGCTGAAGCAACAAAGTGGTAGTGACCTGTGCTTCCCTGCAAGTGTCATTGTGATCCAATAACATCCAGCCTAAAGATGGTAGGGATATTATCCTATGGGAAAGGGGCAGAGACTTAAAGTCATCTGTGGGACTGGGTTTTGTTTCATTTGTTTTTATAGGCACCTTGCTGGCCATTCTCTTGCTTCCTTTAAGTAGTATAATTCCTTATCCTTAAGCATTGTGTTTATAATCGTAATCCACTTATGGCCTCCTGGGTCACCTTACTTTGAGGGTTAGCAGTAATCCTGCCCCGCCCTTGAGACAGATGCTCTCAACTATCTGTTCCTTTGGATTCTTTATCAATAACTCCTTAAAGGCGAATCCAGTTTCAGTAGATTCTTTGTTGTTATTCAACTTAGCTTCTTGCACACTTTTCTTAGATAAAATTTAGAAATGTAAGGAGGTATGCGTAGGCAATAGTTTATTTTTAGAATTCTTTGATGTCTGCTATTCTTTAGCAAATTACTGTGAAAGAAAGGAAACTGGAGTACATAAGTTGATCTATACAAAGTTGGCAACACTTGACCAGTTTTATACCTTTCAATGTCAATTTCATGTGACCCAACCACTATAAAGATAATAACTTTCCCCACTAAAAAGTGACTGTTAAGCACATCTTTCATCTTTTTGAGTCTCAGCTATTCACCTATAAAATGAGCTTGACTGGGAAAATTCTAGAACTTTCTAACAGTAACAGCCTTGAACTGTTAACGTCTTTTCTACGGCCTGTTGTTGCAAAGACGTACATGAGAAATCTCCTTTGGGTATTTTTTCCCAGGGATTTTATGTCTTTAAAAATGGAGTGGGGTCTCAATATGTATTCCTAGCTGACCTCGAATTCACTATGTATACTAAGTTAACTTTGAACTCGGAGAGATCTGCATATCTCTTCCTTTCACATGCTGGGATTAAAGGCATGCACACCTGCCTTTTAATAATCCTTTTCTTTTTTCATGCTTCTTTACACTGCTTGAACTGAACCCAGAATCTTGGCCATATCATATAAGCAGTCTACCATGGTGCTGTGTTTTTTTTTATCTTTGCCTCATTAGACAAGTTACCTTCAGCTCCGGTGTGTGTTCACTATGCCCATGGCAGCCATAACAATAAGGTGACCATCTCTGCTGCTCACTTATCCTTGGCCACAATCTATATACACTGGGCCCTGTGGAGATGGGAACCATTTCTTATTTTTAGTCCTGTAAGTACTTCTTCAACTTCAACATTTCTCCTATCCTCTGGGACTTGATGTTCATAGATCTTACTATTTCCTTATCTCCATTGCTTTCACCATTGCTTTCAACTCAGACTCTTGACTCCATTATAGTTGGTCCTCTTCTCTATGCATTTTCTCTCTTCATCCTTGCATTCACTTGGCGAAACTCTAATCTTGGTTTTGTTCAGTCCTTCACCCACACTTGCCTGTACTCCCCCAGCTAAAGGCAGATGGAGAAATGCTTTACATTCAGGGCCTAAACCACTCCCGGTCCTCACAGCTGATGCAGAGCTGATGGTGTTTCCCTCGTCCACTCGCCCTGCTGACCTTTATATATATAACGATATAAATATATTAAATATATATTTATTATGTTATATATTAAATATTTATACATATAAGTATATATCTTTATATCTGTATACCTCCTCTTTTTCTCTCATCCCCACTCTCAGGAAAATCTCTTGCTTTTTGATTCACTAAGAAAAACGAAGCAAGCAGAAAGGGATACAGCCATGACCACCATAGGACCATCCTCATCTGTACCCCTGCCCTCAGCCTTCATTCCTTTTATGCAGAATGCACCATCTCCACTCCTTGTGACTCTAGTCCTTCTTATGCTGCCCGTTTTCTGCATGGAAATAACTCTATTCTCTCTGCCTCTTGCACTGCTATTTTTTTTTTACCACACACTCTTAGTTTTCCTAAGAAAGAAATTCTCTTCACAACTTCAGCACTCTGTAGCTACCACCCCAGTTTCCTCCTACCCTTTAGAAAAAAAAAATTCAAAAGACACATGTATACACGTTTTTCAGGATCACATCAGGCCACAGCCTCCTGGTTCTATTTTCTCCCACTGGCTACTTGATTCCTTTTACCCCATCTGGTTTTGAAGAGCTCCTCGCTCTCCGTTTCATCTCTCAGTATCAGAAGTCACATCAGATGGGAAATGCCCAGTTGCTGGTTTAAAGCGAATTACGATCTGAGGGAAAAGTGGTCAAATATTTGGAGGACAGGTGAAACCCTTCCGTTCTCTCATCTTCGCTGAAGTGTTTCAATTTACTCTATACCTAAGATACGCTCACTAGTCTGCAGCTGAGCTAAAGGTACATGAAGCCTGTCTAACTGGGCTTGAAGGAAAGCTTGGGGACCTTTGTTCTCTTAAATCTCTTTAGTTCACAATTGTCAGTTTCAATTTTGTGGGGACGAGTTCAAAGCATCATTGAAAAAAAAAAAAAAAAGAGGGAGAAAACTACAGCCAGAGCTGATACGTGAGTGATGTAAAACTCAAAGTCTTCACCCTGTGGCAGTTTTGCGGGGAAGTATTTTTAGTTGTGATGGCTTAAGGGGCGAGCTTGTCACAGGGACACCTGTGTGTTTATGCAGACTGACAGGGTTGGAAAGGAGCTGTTAAAATCCTACCGTCTGCTTCCATGGCATGTTTTTCTTCACAGACAGACTACAGAAAAATGCTCATTGTCCTGATTAGGATGAATGACAGCTCCGTCCCCATACTTTGAAATATGCCCTGCTGCAGCGTTGACTCATCAGCCTCCTCACAGGTTGAGCTGTGCCTCCATACACCTATGTTGTCACTTCCCTGCTCATATTAATTGAAGGGGATGTGCTGGACTGTACTGATGTTCAGTCAGCCGTTCAAACCCTGTAAGTCTTCAGCCTCATTATATAAATGGAATACTTCCCAATGTGTTATTTTGCAATTATTCATATGTTATGACTAGGGGTTGAATATATGCACCAGTTGTAAATGGTGCATAGTTTCTGACCCCATACAATCCTTTTATAGAAACAGACATTGCAATTAGAAAGTAGAGCTGAGCTGGTGTACGCCTTTAATCCCAGCACTCGGGAGGCAGAGGCAGGCGAATCTCTGTGAGTTCAAGGCCAGTCTGGTCTACAAGAACTAGTTCCAGGACAGGCTCCAAAGCTACAGAGAAACCCCATCTCAAAAAATGAAAAAAAAAAAAAAACAATAGAACTGAGAACTACAGGTAACTTTGAGGACATAACTGGGTAAGAGTTATCTCCTTTAATTTCAAATTAAAATAAGAAAGGGGAAACTTCCAATAGGATAAGCCTTTGTGGTCTGAGTACATTAGCAAGAAGTAAAGGCAAGAAACAGGGTGATGGGAGGACCAGAGAAGAACATCAAAAACAACCCTGCATCACGGAACCCCAACATTGCCTGCCAAAGTACACACTTTCTTTGTTCTTCTACTTTAAAACTGTGCATGGATTCTACTTTGCCACAACTAGTTTCAGACACTATAGAGCCCACCTTTATTGAAATGGAAAATCCAGTGTTCTATAAGGGAAACAGGTAGCTACAAGTGCAATCTCAGATGCTAGGTGTGCTGAAGGAGGTGGATGGGATGCAAGCAGGTATGGATGGAGAGGCTGGCTGCTTCTGAAGAGGCAGCATTTGAATGCAGGCAAGTTAGTGTGCCTAGTAGACCTGACTAAATAAACCAGATAAGGATGACTTGGTAGAAAATCATTTACCCTCACAGCCACTCTCCCTCACAATCCTTTCAAACTTTTTCTTTACAGTGAAGAATGACTTTATCTCCAATTAGAGTTATTTTAATGAATTTTTTTCCTTTTGGTTTTCTGAGACATGGTTTTTCTGTGTAACAGCTTTGGCTATCCCGGAACTCACTTTTTAGACCAGGCTGACCGTGAACTTGAACACGTCACGACCTCCCTGCCTCTGCCTCCCAAGTGCTGGGATTAAAGGTATGTGCCACCGGTTTTATCCCAGGCTTTTTCAGACCCAGGACAGCTGGCCTGAGGTGGGTGGTCCTTGGACTTCCCACAGGGCAGGGAACCCTGATTGCTCTTTGGGCTGATGAGGGAGGGGGACTTGATTGGGGGAGGGGGGAAATGGGAGGCGGTGGTGGGGAAGAGACAGAAATCTTTAATAAATAAATTTAAAAATTTTTTTTAAAAAAAGGTATATAGTTTTAAGAACAAGAAGCTTTTTTTTAGCTCTTGCTTCTAATTTCTTCTCAGTTTCCCTCTATCAATCTTGGCTCGCATGCTTGCTTCTGCGTAGCAGCAGAAACTGAATTCAGAAGATAGCTGTATCCACTGTTGAGTATTACCAACCAGCTCTGTGGCTGGCAAGAGACAGGGCAGAGGGACAAGACAACTGGGCTATAGACGTGAAACTTCTTTGGAGTAAACACTTCACGATGGTCAGGTACTAGGTAGCTTATAACATCCTGTGAGTTAGCCCCCTGCATAAACTCCAGCATAAACCAAAGACAGCCAGCCTAGAAAATGAGGGTGTATACTTACTTGTACATGGGAGTACACTAAACAGTTTATAGCCATTATTTCTCCATCATTTTACAACTTAATAGCATAATACACTTAATAACTCACCATAGTAAGCCAAAGATGGTTCTTAGAGAATTCAATGATGAAGATAAAAAAAAAAAAAAAAAAAAAAAAAAAAAAAAAAAAAAAAAAAAAAAAAAAAAAAAACTGGTGTTGGCAGACTTTTACAGTGGTAATGACCTCAGAACACAACAGCTCAGAAGAGTTTATTTCACTCATGCCAAGTCCTTGGCAGATCAAACAGCCCTCTAGCATAGCGGGTGCCACAGTGATTCAGCAGCCTGGGCAGCACCCATGTTGTGGCTCTTGATTCCTACTCTCAGTATCTATAGCCATGACAAAGTCAAAGGAAAGGCTGAGGGTCATGCAGGGCTTGTTCAAGTTCCTAATAGTGGTGATTTATCAGTTCTATTCTTGGGTTACTGGCTGGGACTAGATCTTTGTCATCCCCAGCTCCAAGGATGACTGGTACAAGGAAAAACATATGGAGATTTTATATAATGCAAATGCTTCCATCACAGAGACTGTCACTTAGAGCCATATGTTATCTGTTTCACATTTAAATAAATCTGATTGTTCTAGAAAAATAACTAGTCCCTCCAACCATATAGCTATGTACTGGTAACGTGTCACCTCAGAAACTTGCTATTAAGCAATGACAAGGACAACCTTAACCATGAATGTTTCCTGTGGCTTATTAGCAGGTTCTTATACTGGAATGTCACTCTAGCTCCTGCAGTGCCTCAGGAATGCAAATCATTTCACTGCCACAGTAATACTTGGTCCAGGAAGAGCCATCATTAGATTCATAAAGATTTTGGACAGGAAAGTATTCCCAGGGCCTTAAAAGTATAGCTCAAATTATCTACTACATTAAAATGGAAGCCTTTAGAAGACATTGCCTTTTCCAACTAATCAAATGTGATACTGCAACAATGGGGAAAACATGAGTACAAATAGATGTGACATCATCTATGTACTTCTTATATCCAAAATGTTAAATATAAACATAACAAGAAAAATAATTAGCCAAATCCAAGTTGATGCCCTTTCCACACAAAGCAGAGTTTTTAAAATGGCAGTGTCCCATCATCATGGTGCCTGGATAAAGGGGGGTCAGGAATTATGATGATGAGATGAGTGTGTGAGCCTGGATCTAAGCTTGGAGGAAAGAAGCCATGAAAGACTTTAGGATGCAGTGAAGGCTTCATTATAGACTGTATACTCAATAGTAACATTATATCATTTTAAATTGCTCAGTAAGAATCAAGATAGTGTGATTATGTGGGGAAAATGACTTTGTCTCATGAGAAATAATATCAATACTTACTGAACTATTTCTATGGTATATATGTGTATATATGAAGAAATTCAGAAGAAAGCATATACATATATGTACATATGTGATTATGAATGTGGGTAATTATGTGTCCCAATAGGCACAGAACATATGAACAGAAAGAGTGAGATGAGCTAAGAGATCGCTTTTGTTATGCAAGCATGAGAACTTGATTATGATCACCAGAGCCCCCTTTAAAATGCCAGGGACCATGGCATGCACCAACCCAAGCTGTGGGGATGTTGAGACAAATTGGAAGGATCCCTGAGGATTGCCAGGTCGCCAGCTTAGCCAAACCAGGAATCTCAAGGTTCAGTAAGAGACCCTGTCTCAAAAAATAAGACAAAGAGTAATTAAGAAAACCTCTGATATTGACCTCTGACCTCCACATGCTCTCTCCCTCTGTCTCTGCCTCTAACACACACACACACACACACACACACACACACACACACACTCATCAACCTGCATACCATACAATACCAGAGGGTCAGTCAGAGAGAAAACAACTATGGTAAAACGTGAACCTTTGGGAGACATATGTACATAAAAGTTGGAAAAACATTGCTCATTCCAATTGTCCTGTACTTTCAAAATTCAGATTCCTCTGTAATGTTTTTGAAACTGTCTTTTACCAAATGTCAGCCTTACTGGAATTAACTTTGTTAAATTACCTTTTGTCAAAGTTCTGTATTTATCTGGTAATCAAATGAGAATATAGCTTCAAGAAGGATTTTGTCTTCCTTTTGCATTTAACAGCTTACTAGTTTATTTTGTTATGTTGGTGTTATGAGTAAACATAGGTTATGTTAAATTAATTTGTTGAAGTATCATTGGGATAGAAAAGCTGCATGCAAGATTTATGGAACTCAATAGGGATAAGCCTATGTCGTCCAAAAATGTTACTACTATCAAGGCCATAGTCACATCCATTATCTTTCATAATGTCTACTCTCCTACTATTGTGTTATGTGCATAGGAATGAATGCTTGTTGTAAGGTGTACACTCAGCACAGTCTAAGCATGCAACACAATGCTGTTGGCTAGGTACTGTAGCCTGGAGAACATCATCATAGTAGGACCTATTTATTCCTTTCAACCATCTCCTCCTGTACTAACCAGTTCTGTGTTACTGTAACAAAAACAACTTCAGGAAAAAAATATTTATTTCAGAAGCTTCAGCATATGGTTTGTTTGCTCCCATGAACTTGAGCAGAGCATCATGGTGACAGGGGACAGCAGGAGGATAACTCTTCACACCAGGGTGGCTGAGAAATATACAGGACACACTGCCAGGGATAACATGACCTCAAGGGTTTTCTTTCTCTAGTTCTACCTTGCCGTGTGAATTTCTGGAGCCCTCTAGTACCACCGTATGGGAAACAGCGTGCAATTGAACCCCTAGGGAATATTTTTTCCTGAAACTGCAGTACCTCCCATCTCCCCTCTTGCAGCCTCTGAAAACCAACATGTCTGCTGTCCGCTTCTGTGAGATCAAGAACTCTGGATGCAAGTGAGATCACATAGCATTCTATGTCCCATCAGGCTGGTTTCACTAAACAAAAGCTGAATAAAATTTCTCTGTAAGTCTACATTGCATTTTCTTCATCCCCTCAAGCACCAGTGGGCATTAGGTTGTTTCTTATGTACAATGTCATGGTCAATATGGGAGAACAGACATTACTTTGAGTTCCTGATTTAAATGCCTTTGGATAAATACTTAGAGGCAGAAATGTTGAGCCATATGGTAGTTGTATTTTTAATTTTCTCGAGAGCCTCCAGATTGTTTCTTAGGACAGCTGAAACAATTTACATTCCTCCAACATTGTCCAAAGTTCCCTTTATCTACATTCTTGTCATCACATAACATAATATTTCAACGTAATCATTTTCCTGCAGTGTTGGGGGAGTGGGGGGGGGATGATCCTGTTATTGAATATGTGTACTCAAGCAATTACCTACTTCAGCCTTTTGGACAACTAGAACTATAGGCATGTAACGCTATTGTGCTTGTCACTTGCATTTCTCCAATGATTAATGATGTTGAAACTTTATTTTTATATATGTTTTCCATTTCTGTTTATATTATTGTTTTGTGTGTAGTGTATATGTGCATGTTTGCCTGTGTAAGGACTGTGTGTACATGAGCGTATGTGTTTACATAGAATGTGGTGGCCTGAGGTTGCCATTGGGAGTTTTTCTTGTTTATTCTCTACCTTATATACCAAGGAAAGTTGCTCTTATTTGACCCTGAATTTAGTGATTTGGCCAGTCAAGTTAGGTTGCTTACTGCTTGTGCTAGGATTTCAGGAAGGTCCCCATGCCCACCCAGATTTTACATAGATGCTAAGGATATAAACATGAGTAATAAGCTTAAGCAGCAAGTACTTCACTTATTGTGCTATCTCCTAGGGTCTGATTGTAGGATTTTAATTTATACGCTATTTGTTTTTAGATTCTTTTTAAAAAAAAACAACGCATACCCCCATTTATCATTGCTCTCCAGCCGACACTGGTCTAAGATAGTGGCCAAATCAAGAGTAAGCGGACATTTTAATTATTCTGAAATGTCAGAAGTGATATTTTATATGTCTGGGCTGCAGAGGGAGATAGCATAATCTGTGGGGCTAAAGGGTCTAGCTGTCTTTCTAGAACAGGCCCTGTAATTCTGTGGTAAAAGTCCCAGTGTGGAATCAACTGATTTTCACAACGAAACTGCTCTCAGATGAATGGGCATTTTCTCTATACTATCCAAACTTGAAATTCTTGGTTGCGAGCTGCTCCATCGTTTCTGACCATTCTGTTAGAAGCAGATTGATGGGTTGTAGAACCACAGGTGTTAAGCTTGTCTTTTATAAAAGTTCCCAGCTTAATGAAAATACAATAGATCTTTATGGGGTAGATTGCTCAAAATGACAACAAGAGCTGTTGGCTTTTCATTGTTCCTAGAATGGATTATTGATCAAACTAATTATTCAAGTCTGCACACTGGATCTCCTTGTGAATAGCTTGAAAAAAAAAACAACTGGTAAAATTTTAAGATGTTTTCATCATGTTGTCATAGATCTAAAAGTTGGGAATGAACCTTTTAAGACTCTCCTCTATCCCCATCTTTTTTTAATTCTATCCCTTGATTCCTTTCCAAGCAGGACAATGTGTTATGTAGCTCACAGCTTGGCTGCCCAAGCTACTCAATAAAACTGTGTGGAACAGCATCTACAATATTTGACTTAGTTATTAATATTTAAATATTTTTAACACAACTCCTAGAAAAAGTTGGGACACAAATAATTATGCTTTTCCTCTGCATCATCCAATACTTGAGGTCAAAGGCGAGCAGGGACACCTGCCAGTAGGGTAGTATCTTACTGCCAGGTGAATCAGTATCCTGAACACCAAAGCTTTTGTTTGACTAAATATTTCATATACATATATTAAAAGGAGAATTATGGATTCAGGAGATAAAATATCCCAAGTGGAGCCTTATATACATAGCTTTCAGTAATTTCTCTGTGTCTTATAAATTTCTCTTACCAAGACTGACATTCCCATCACCGGCAATGCTCCCAAAGGGAGCTGTTGCCCAGCTGTGGCTGATAAAGCATTCTAATAGCACTGCCTGTGGACTTGTCAGAATGCCCGTGTATATATGCACATGATAACTCTCTTCTGGAAATTTTATAGTTGATGTCATCTATCTTTACATTTCTTAAGGAATTCCTCATGTGGTGTATGGCAGGACATCACAAGGCAAAGTACAGCAGCCTCATCTTCACCGGGGAGCTTAGGGAAATAGCAGAACAAGACTCCCATGTAATCACTGTGAGTCCCTATCTTAGTATTCCCTGATTAATTCTGTGAAGTAAACAACTTCTGCATTCAAATAGACAGTAGACAACAATCACGTATAACTGAACATTAGCAAAAGACAATCATGATAGCTGTTCACCTGCCAGTTAAATTTCCCAAATGCAACCATAGGAACACTTATCTATGAGATGTAACTTAAAAAAAAAAAAAACAGATCCTTAAAAACTCAATGTACTGCTGGGCGGTGGTGGCGCAGGCCTTTAATCCCAGCACTCGGGAGGCAGAGGCAGGTGGATCTCTCGAAGTTCGAGGCCAGCCTGGTCTACAAGAGCTAGTTCCAGGACAGGCACCAAAGCTACAGAGAAACCCTGTCTTGAAAAAAAAAAAAACTCAATGTACTCCAAAGTAATTTCTTTAAAATGTGATACCATTATCAGATCTTTAGCAGTGAAAAGAGCAAGGACAATGAAATTGGATCTAGAGTCTACAGAATCCTGCATAATCACTGCCCATTTATTTACTTAGTTATTTAGTTGTTTAGTTATTTTTTTTTAGTTACTTCCTCTGTATTGTCCTGTTGTCTTATAGGACACAGTTCTCCGTGAACACTTTTATAACCAAATTTATTTTCAAATTGGGTGTTTATTCTCTCAAGAATTTTCAAAAACTCTTGAACAAAAGAAAGACTACATTTGTGTGTAATTCTTTAAGGGACCGAGTTGTGACTACAGCCGCAAGGGACTTGTTTCTTTTTAAAAAGTAAACTGGAGCCCTCAACTTGTTCTTTGATGTGAAAGCCTTGCCTGCCTGAACCTTGCCTGTCTTAGACCTGAACTTGGGCAAAAGAATATGCAGATAATTACTGGAGCAGCGAGTCTATGGAACAGGGAGTGGCATTCCTTATACTTACGGTGAAAGAGGGTTCTATCTTTGTGGATGAGTTGGAACATGCAACATGTTATTTTGATGTGTGCCTATTTTTCTTTTCCTTACATTTGGGGTTCTGCTGGTAAATGTCTAACCACCTACTATCCAGGAATGGGGAAGTCCTGAGTTTTAGCACTAGATAGTTTCAAGGTGTAAATAAGCAGTTTCAAGCTACCAAAAGATGCTACTGACGTGGAACTAAGATAAGAAGTATGCAGTGATGGATTGCCACTATCCTATCTGGTTCATCATACTGTGGTATTTCGTTCCAGGCACTCTCGTGTGATTGGGAAAAGTGAAAATGGAATTAGCCCATGGGGGCATCAAGAGGAAAGAGGAACCATTTTTGTAACAGACCTTGGAGGGAGGGATGCATGCCTATGGTGTTCAGTAAATGGAAAATGATTCAGATTTGATCCTATTTATTTGGATGCTGATGCAATGGGTGTTGCATCTATTACTATCCCAGGGAGCTGTCCATGGTTGTTTAGTTGTTCCTATTAACAGCATGAGGAGTTAACCACAAATGCTCAGATTTAGAAAGAACATCCCTTCCTCATATTTTAAATAAAGGATTTAGCGACACTCTAATTCCAGCTAAGCCTGTCCCAAGAGGGAACAGCACACATGCACACAGGTATTTTATTTTTTTCCCTTGGAAAGCTTTTGTATACAGTTGCTCTTGTGGGAGAATATAAAAGAGACTGCAATCTAACAAAAACTGTGAAGTCACGTCACAGGCTGCATAATGTTGGAAGGAAATGTACCCTGTGGAGAATCCTGTTATTTATGCACTAAGAGCAATAAACACCCATGTTTTCTTTTTTTTTCTACCAGAGTCAATGCTAGATTGTCTTTGTCAACATGGGTCTGAAGTCTGAAGGACTGTATTGATGGCATACTATATGGTACTAAAGTCCTGCAATGATGAATTACTATATGATGGGCAAGGATTATGTACCTGAGGAAGTAGTCTATTATTACCATCAGTGTATTTGAAGCAAAGGGCAAAAAAAATCAGGTAGAGGTTTAAAATGTAGCAGCAGGAAGGAGGTCAGCGAGACTGGATTAAGTGCTCTAAACCTGAAGTGTGAAAAGCTGGATTCGTTGGTATGTGCATTAATTTACTTAGATATTGAAGTCAGGTAAGTTTATGAAGGGGAAAATGCTGTACCCCCAACCTGAAGTTTCTAACCCAAGTTGAAGGGCAACAAAGCCGTTCTTTGGACTGCAGAGTCTTGAAAGTTTCTTTTCAAAGCTCAGAATAATTTTCAAATGTGGAAGAAGTGTAAAACTTTCTCAACTGTGATGAATTTAATCCAGTAAGATATCTGGTGAGGGGGTGCTTATGAGATTGGATGATATTTAAATTTTCTATTCCTATTCACACTTTATTTTCAACTTCTCTTGGATAATACAAAGCAGCAGGCCTGGAAATCATAGGACTGTCACAGTATTTCAGCTTTAAGAAACTATTAAGTATATGAAGATCTGAATCGACACTTCTTGACAGGTTAAAATACATGACTAGCAGGTGTTTTTTTTTTCTTTCTTATTGTATCAGTTTGGGCTTTAAGGCGGATAGATGATTCTGACACAAACACAGTTTCCTGGGTGAACAGTTATTGGAAGTTCCCAAAGAAGGAAAGTTACACAGGAAGACCAGAGTTCAGGAAGTGTGGGTTTTAATTCTTTTTTTCTGTGTCAATAGTCTGTGTATGTGCTCTTGTATACATGCCAAGTATGCATGTGAATGGCAGAAGATAATTTTGTAGGGTTGGTTTTCTCCTTCTAATTTTATGTGGATTCGGGGAACTGAACTTGGGCTTACCCAGCACATACCTTTATCAGTTAAGCTACTCATCAGCCAGAAGCATAAGTTTTCAAGTAGGTATCATTAAGAACAACTAATATGCCCATCTTTTCCATTCATCCCTGGAAATGCAAACCTGCCTTGCTTTTATTTTTAATATGGATCCTGGGAATATGTTCCTGACGTGAGTCATTCGCCATGATTTCCTGTGATTTACTATTTCAACAAGTTTGTGCTTTTCTTTTTTTTAATTATTTGTTTATTTATTATGTATACAATATTCTGTTTGCGTGTACGCTTGTATGCCAGAAGAGGACACCAGACCTCGTTACAGATGGTTGTGAGCCATCATGTGGTTGCTGGGAATTGAACTCAGGACCTCTGGAAGAGCAGGCAATGCTCTTAACCACTGAGCCATCTCCCCAGCCCAAGTTTGTGCTTTTCTGATTTCTTTCTTTTGTTTTAGTTTGATTTTGCCTCCTATCCCCCAACACACGTGTGTGTGTTTTACCTTTGTACATACATGTGCACCTTGTGTGTGTCTCATGCCGGCAGAGGTCAGAAGAGGGCATTGGTTCCATCCCTGAAACTAGAAATGCCAAAAGTTATAAACCAGGAAATAGGGGCTGGGCACTGACCTCAGGTCTTCTGCAAGAGCAGGACATACACGTAATGTCTGAGCTGTCACTTCAACTCTCTGACTTTAGTTTTGGTTTTAGACGTTTGAGACAGAATCTCACTACAGAACCCAGGCTTCCTCCTAACACACAGCAATAGTCACACCTCAAATATTCCTGTACTTGGATAACAAGCAAGAAACACCATGTCCAAGTCCTCTGATTTCTTAAGATACAAAGCCTAAGAAATGCTATCAGAAGCTTATTCTACATGATTATGTTGACAATATTTATGTAGGAGACTAACATTTTGGTTGTTCTTACTAATTCATCTCCAATGTTTCTGTATGTGAGCTGTGAGTTTTATTAGTGCAGACTGGGCCTTCATTTATACTCTTTACTTCTTTCTGCCTTGGCCATAAAAGATTTTTTGGATAGTCTCAATGGGTTTGGCATAGTCGTAGACCCCAAGATGTCTCAGTGAAGATACAGGCCTGTATTCCTGGATGTTTTATTTCAGTGAGAATGGCTGATACATTTTAGGAGATGGGGCAGGAAATTGCTGTGGGAGCTCATTCAGCCAATAGCCATTGAGATACCAGCCCACTAGGGCGTGGTATTATGTACATATAAAATCAACATGAAGGAAGGTGTGGACAAACAGGTCTGGGCAAGCACAGTTGTCAGTAAGCTACTAGGTTTCATGTTTCTCTCACTCAAATACCACATGTGAAAATAAGAGATTTAGATAATCATTATTTGCTGGAGGGGACTGTTTGTTTATCCCAGTCACACAGAACCAAAATAATTACACAGAAACCATATTATTTAAGTCACTGCTTGGGCCATTAGCTCTAGCTTCTTATTGGCTAACTCTCACATATTGATTTAACCCATTTCTGTCAATCTGTGTATTGCCATGTGGCTGTGGCTTACCAGATAAAGTTCTGGCATCTGTCTCTGGTGGGGCTACATGGCTTCTCTCTGATGCCTGCTCTTTTCTCCCAGCATTCAGTTTAGTCTTTCTCGCCTACCTAAGTTCTGACCTATTAACAGGTCCAAAACAGTTTCTTTACTAACTAATTATATTCATAGTATACAGAGGGGAATTCTACATCAATATTGGCCATTAATGAGTATTTCAGGGTTGAAAGATGGCTCAACAGTTAAAAAAAGTAAATACTGTCATTCCATAGACCCAAGGTTGATTCCAAGAACCCATGTTGGCTCACAACTGCCTGTAGCTCCAGTTCCAGGGATTCAACACCCTATTTTGTAGTCTGTGGTACATGCACTCACATGTGAACATACCCACAGATGCACTCATATATACATAATTAAAAATAAGATAAATGTTTAAAAATCATTTTAAAGAGAATTTTTTAATTTTTACCTCAGGATTGTTTTTAATTATGGAGAACTTTGATTTTGCTTTTAAATTTGTTTTTTTGAACAAATTTTCAGTCAATTTTCTTTCTGGAATTTTTTTTCTAGAAAGAAAGTCTCCCTGTACTGCAAAATGAGTTGCTGTACATCTGATTAGCAGGGTTGTGTTCTCTGCCTCTTTTGCATCTCTGGGTACGTTATGTATGGAGTTCTTACTTGATCCCCACAGGTTGTTGGATGCATGACTGAACCATTGTTCACAGCATCTATTTGGTGTAAACTTAAAAGGCATTTGAACAGCTGCTGCCAGAAGGGCAGGTCAAAAACTGTGTTTCCATACCTCCAGCTGGACTCCATGAAGTATTTATTTCAGTTACTAATGTGAACAGGACTGTGATTTTTTTTATTAATGAGGGTTTCTATTCATTGGGCAACATATGAAACATTTAATAATTTAATGATTTTGTATTTTCAAAGTATAATTGATTTTTGAGATTGAGACACTAAAAGCAATATTAACTTAAAGCAATGGCACTTGCAGAGATTTTTCTTCTGCTGCTTGCATAGGTACAATATTACTTGAAGTTATCCATCATACCAGGAAGTTTCTCCCTGTAGGATTTAACTGGCTGAGCAAAATAAATAGAATTTTATATTGCTTAATGATTGCCTTTACTAGGTGTATTTCATCTGGCTGTTGGAATCATGATACTATCACTGTAATTCAATAATAGCATTTACTTTTGAATATCTATGTAACACATCAGATCATGTCGGTTTAAGATATGGATTTCTATTGGGATTGCACTGAATTTTTAAAATGCTTTCTGTAAGATAGCTATTTTCTTAAGATTAATTCTGTCAACTCATGGCTGCAGGGGGTTCTTTTCATTCCTTAGTGTCTCCCTCAATCTACTTTTCCATAGATTTAAAGTTTTCATTGTATCGGGCATTCACAACCTTGGGAAATCTTACAAGGTTTTTTTTTTATGATATTGTGAATAGGAGTGTTTTCACAGAAACTTTTTTAGTTCCTTTGTTGTTTGTATATAGAAAAAATACTGATTTTTGTATGTAAATTGATTTTATATGCTTTTACTATGTTGAAATTATTGATCCTTTCTAGAATTTTTCTTGAGGATTGGGATCTCTCTTGTAGAATATTATAGCATTTAGAAACAGAGACACTAAAATTCTGCCTTTTCTACTCGTATTTCTTCTTCTCTTATTTAATTATTCTGGTCAGTACTTCAAGCACAACATTGGAAAGAAGTGGAGGATAGTACACATCCCTGTCTCATTCCTGATTTTAAGTAGAATTGCTTCAAGTTTTTCTTCAATTAGGATAATGATAGTTATGGATGGATACATATAGTCTTTATTATGTGACGTTTGTTTCATATAGTCCTACTTCATAGGATGCTTATCATGGAGGTATGTAGGAATTTGCCACACACATATTCTGCATCAATAGAAACAAACAAAACCACAAAGAATCAAGAACACTAAGAGCTGATTCTTTGAGAAGAAAAACAGGATCCACAAACCTAAATGTTCTTTAACTAATGAATATGACTAATGTGAATTATATTTGTCAACTGGCAAAGTGCCTCTTTCTATTTTTTTTCCAATTTTGGTTACTTTATAACTAACTGTGTGAAGTAAGGCACTTGATTACATTCACCTCGATTACTTTGTCCTCTTCTATATTTTTTCTTTAGTGACAAAAAGGGGAAGTTTTCTTTTCAAGATCCATTTTAAACATTTTGAATATCTAGCAAAAATGAAAAAAGACAGATAGCCATGTCAATACCCCTATTACCACATCAATAACTAATAATTTGAGATTAGTTTTGTGATAGGACATTTTTTCATTGCAATACTGTTTTGCCAATAGCTTAAGCATATTTCTGGCAAACTCTTATATCCTAAGCTAACCCATTTCCATTAATCTGTATATCACCTCAAGGTTGTGGCCTACGGGCAAAGTTTCAGAGGGCTCCAGCAAGGCGTCTGTCTCTGGTAGTGACTACATGGCTTCTCCTTGACTCTGCCTACTCTCTTTTCCTCTATCTGCTTTGCACTCCCACTTTGCCCTATTCTGCTAATCTATTAGCCCAAACAGCTTTATTCATTATATTCTTCATAGGCTCCCTTTTGCTGGCATGCCCTCTATTCTTATCCCATATCTGAAAAAAAAAAAAAAAACAAACACAAAATGCCTGTAATGATAAGCAAGTTGTTTTCATTTAGCATGATGATTTCAAGTTTTGTTATCCCGGCTACTGATTCCCAGAATGTCATTTTTATTTAAATTTTATCTTAGGGCCTGGAGAAATGGCTCAGATATTAAGAGGGGATCTGCTCTTCAAAGGGACTGGACTCTGCTCCAGCATGTCAGGTGTTTTTACAACCACTTGTAACTCCACCTCCAGGGGGATCTGACTTCTCTTCTGGCCTTGGCAATCACCTGCATTCACATCTGTACACACACACACACACACACACACACACACACACACGTTAGAAATGCTAATTTAAAGTTTGTCAAGAATTTTATAATTATTACACTGAACCATAATTGTGCAGGTAAGTTTTAGATATACAGTGTCCAAATGTTTACTCTGAAACTAAATAGACTATAAATTCTTATATTTATGGGTCTGGGTCATATTATTCAATACTACTTGAGATATTTATTTACTAAGTCTATCAGACTTCAAATAATTAGATGTAAAATATTCTGGAAATTCGAAAATAGCTCTATCAAAATGTACTTTAATAAACAAAAATATTAAACACCATAGTGATTTGTTACAAATGTACCATAATTAAGTTTTCATAACATTTTTCAAAAGGATTTGTTCTCACAGATTTAATTTTCCAGGATCTGTTGTTTCTTGAGACATTTAGAGCCATGTCCCAATTATAATTGTGGCAGAATTCTTTCTTTTATATATTATTTCATCATTTCCAATGGTTAAAAAAAGAACAGAAGCTGCAATTGATTCTATTAAGCGAATAGAAACTAACTTCAAAAATTTGAAAATAATAAAATTAAATTGCCTGGAGTCTTAAATATTTGATTTTACAAATAGCTATATCCCTAAGGTACTATAGAGCCATCTTGTGTTGCAGAACCCCAGAAATAGAAACCCGAATGGAGAGTGTAGCATAAATGGCATCTTGAGATATTGTTTTATTGACAGTTCCATGTGATATTTAGCATCAACTGGATTTTAGAGCAAGCTCAGGAACTTAAGAGAATTTATTTCCAAATGAAGCAAAGGACCATCCTGACTGTGTTCCTATGCCAGTCAGTAACTGGCAATGGACTGCCATGGGTGAAAAGTAACATTTTAGGAGATGGTGAACTCTGGACAAGGAGGGGCCAGTGACTAGGCTTGGACCATTTTTCAATGTCCATGGAGTAAATACTCCCCATCACGGCCTACACCTCACTGCTTGTGTAGCACTAGTCCCTGTACCACTCACTCAACGTTCAAGCAGTGAACCCAAGTTTAAAAAAATGATTCTGTGTAGAGTTCATACCACTCTCTAGTTGTAGCAGGAAATTTTAAGGAACCACTTGGTCCATTGTTATTCATTGGACAAAAGGAAAAACTATCTCTCACCAAAGCTACATAAAATTGAAGGAACTGTGATTCTCTCAAAGGTAATAGGGACTCTTCCTGATGAGTGGAGACTGCATAGAATTTCTGACAGATATGGAGCAGTTGTTGGCAGGACTGTTTAAGAAAAAAATGAATTAGTATTTTAAATAAATGTTTTATCAAGATACCAGTTTTTCTTGTATGTTAGCATCTGTTCTAACTACTCCTTAAGTGCATCAAAAATTATTAGATGTCTGTTTACACTTTTCTCCAGACTCCCTTTTTGATGGGGAATTCTTTCTGTTAATAAGAGTTTTAAAAATGTCAAATACTGACTTTCCCAACACACCTACTGTACATGGAGAATAGACACTTGACACAACTGTTGACTGTATGTTTGTTTGTTGCTATGGCTGCTATCTTGTGATAATGGGGGGGGGGGAAGCCAAAGAAATCCAAGAAAAGCAGATTCATAGCTATGACCTTGTAGTGTTAGCTGACTTAACACTGAAGCCACAGATCTTTGTTGTTATTGTTGTCTGAAATCTTAAGCCTTTTATGCCTTGCTTTGATTTGAGTGTTCCTTTGTTTGATGTATTTTCTCTATGTCATTTATTTTTATAACGTCTTGTGTGAGAAATATTTTCATATTCACTTCACATAAGGGAAGAAGAAGAAAATTCTTAAATGCCTTGGCTGGAGTATAACAAAATTCCTACGTTTGCCTATCTAACTCCACACTATATGCTGAACTACTTTCATAGTGTAAATAATTCTTCCCACTGTTCTTTTTACAGTCCTCTGCCGGCTTTTCTTCCCCTGCTGACATCTCCATACATCAGTAGAACTGAGTTATCCACAAGTCAGTCCTGTAGCACTATCACGCTAAAGGTGAAGGTTAGATTCCATTAGCCAGAAAACATGTTTGACAATAGAATAAAATGAATATGAAGCGTTGCTTTCGGTTATTTTCACTGTTTTATGTATGTCTGAATTATGTAAATAGAAAACAGCAGGTTAGGCCCTCTAAAGCAATATCCAAATGTAGCATTAACTACAGCTTATTAATAACATCAATAGTATGACTGCTGTTAACATGAAAATACACTAGAGAAAACATACCCCAGCATGTGAATGAGATCATGGCTAGAACTTGACGCTCATGGTGGCAGTCTTCCAGGAAAGTATGGCTCTGGTGTCTACTCTCCCACCACACAAGGAAGAAAAGTAGCTGCTCCCCAATCCTGTTTTGTTCATTTGCTTGAGTCTGTGGGTAGCATTAAGTAGCAAGTGACTGAAGCCAAACTAAGACCTTAATATTTAACTTGAGAATTTTCATTGATGCCTTCGTGTTTTCTCCTATATTGAGGACTGAGAGGTGAAGTGGTAAAACTTTCTTGACACTGGAGTCCAGAACACTGAAGAGGGGAACTAGAAAACACAGGTTCCTTTTGTTGTAGCTTATTCCATATCTGTCCTAAGATTGTCATAACACTACACTCCTTTTGTGGAAAAGTTAAACGTTACACGAGGAGATAAGTGACCTCTCTAAGGACATATTGTTGCACAATTGCTCATCTCTTGGTCTTTCTCCATTGTGATTTGTCCTACAAAAGCCTTGCACCTATCTGAGACCATGTTTTCAATAAACAACAAAATATTTAAAAAGTGTATTATGTTATATAATCATTTTATGCTTATTGTTTTAAGACTTTTTTACTATTATTTTATATGTACGATTGTTTTGTCTGTGTGTACGATTGTATGTGCTCTGTATGCATGCCTGGTACCTTCAGAGGTCAGAGAGAGTACTGGTCCCCTATAAGTGGCATTGTGGATGACTATGAGGGATCAGGTCCTCTGAAGCACAGTAAGTGCTCTTAAGCATTGAGCGGTCTCTCTAGCTCCTGCACAGCTATGTTCCAACGAGATTTCTTATTACATAATGGCAATATTAAGAAGAATGTGAATTTTATTAAATCACCTTATTTGGTCTAACATATTACGTTCTTAGTTGGCATTGTCAGTACAAACTTAAAGAATTAGAATTCATAAAGTAATTAATTGCCATATATCTCAATAGATACTCACCTTCAAATGATGCATTGTAGTAACAGATCGTTTCTTTTATAATAAATATTATTTTCCCAGAGTTACCTGTAGAACAAGAAAAATGCAGATTTCCTTGAGCAATGTATTGCAATTTAATAAATTATATAATGTAACAATACTGTATAGGCTATTATTACGAGTCACATGCAACCTCAAAATTGAACAGTTTAAAGCAACGTGAAGGTTTGCTTTCTGTTTGCTCTGAGTTACTTGGCCCTGTGTCTATAGACAGAGGGAGGCTGGGATGTCTGATTTAGGATGTTCTCTGCTGGGATGCCTAGAGTTTCTTTCCCTGTAATGCCATTTCATTCCAGAAAACATGCTAAGCTCAGTCCCATGGTGAACGCAGGGTCCCTAGAGAAAGTTGGGCCACAGGTTTCCTGAACCCAGTCTCAGAATGGGCATAGTCACCTCTAGTTTCTTCAGTTGGCCAAAGCAAGTCACACAGTAAAAGCCCAGACTCAAGGAGTGAGGAGGACCCCATCCCTTGGTAACAGGATCCCCAACATCACACAGCATGAATCTTTGATATAGGAAGGAATCAGATGGGACCATTTTGCGACCTGCCACACAGGGATTACTGTACCAATACCAAATCAATAATTCTTGTCTGTTTTGCCATCAATATTTTAAAACAATTCATCGGCTTGTCACTTCTTCTAATCCCAAGCACCATTGTCACTGACGTGTTTGACCACAGTAATCCCTTGGTTTATCACCCTACTTTTACTCCTGACCATTCCTTTCTTGCTCCCCCAAGTACTTTCCATCCTGTGCTATGAGTACATTCTTATATTATTAGAAGTGATAATTTAATGCCTGCTTCCTGTCTCTGCTACCCAATATGTGTTTCATTGGGCAACACTAATAATGTGTGTCTCTACACATAGTAGTCACTTCATAAATGTTTTTGATGTATTACAGAGAAACATTTTACTAAAAATGTCAATTTAACTAAAAAAATAGAGGAAACTTTGTAAACTTTTCTTTTTCAAATATGTTTTATTTCATTATTTCTATGGCAATATGCATGGTTGTACATCCCAAGTCTTCATCATCACAAATGATCTTTCATTATAGAAATAAAACCAAATAGTCCAAGGAATGAAAAGTAGATGTGTATACTTTATACATAGCGACGAAGTTTATAAAATATGTGGACTACTGCATTGCTGCATTAATATAGAGTCAGAAAGAGATCTTGGCCAGATGAAGGCCCCTGCTCAGAGCTGTGCTTCCCAAATGGAAGAAAGCTCACGAGTAGTAAATTGTATTCATGTTTCCGAGAGAAATATAATTTCCCCATCATAAAAAATGGGCATCAGGTGCTTTTGATTTTCTTTTATCAGCTGTTAATCGGGAGAGAGGAGAGGAGCCGAAGAAGCTAATGAAGAAAGCAGCAGTTGTGAAGGCCGCTGTATTATAGGAGCTTTGTGATTGCTAATTAGGTGGTGGCCTTGGGAAATACACTGCAAGGGGGAGAAATGGAGAAGGAAGCAGGATATTGCAAAGCTTCTCCCTAGGTGGACAGCATTGGAATTCGTGTTTGTACTCAAATGTTGTGAGTCATTTGAGAACTAACATTTCGAATGTGAGACAGCTGGTGTCTGAGAGATCCTGGACAACCTTTCCAATTTACTGACCCCCCATGCATTAGTAATGATTCGGATCTACGTGTGAGCAATTATTTAGATCACCTCTTAGTACAAATAGTTTGGAAGCATATTGTAATGTATGTTTCTAGCTTCAGAGACTTCCAAATACCGGAATTCTCTTTTCTAGCAGGCAAAACTCCCACTTTTGGGAGTCTTAGAGAACCGTGCTCCTCCTCCCCACGAGAAAGAGCTGCAATCTGAGTTTCTCAATTTCCTCTGCACCTAGACATAGGCATGTGACCTGGGCATGAACAATCAGTTAGGCACATCCTACGCTATAATATAAAGAGTTGGGGGGGGGCAGGAAATAATTCATTTGTTGTCAGAAGCAATGGCATGCGGGTCCAAGGGGCCAGCAGGCACTGTGACATGTGCTGTCTGAAGTGACAGTGTAAGCTGGAGTGGTCTGTGTCAGCGGATCTCTGTCCTCACTAGGCAGGTTTGGGGGGGCGGGTGTTCTAGACAGTATCCATCTGCTGCTTCACCTCTCTGATTGTCCACGAATGGTTTTTAGAAAACATTGTAAGTCCCCTCTTTTCCTTTCAATAATTCCTTTTAATCTTCCCCAAAAGCAGGGTCCTCAGTTTTGTTTATGCTTTAGAACCCATGTCTAACTCCCTCCAGTGGAAATTGGGAAGCATCTTGCGAGTCTCTTATAGTAGGCAATGACAGTTCTATAAATGCTTACAACCTTCTGTGAGTATACTACTCAGCGTCACTTAAACATTGAGAAATATCTTTAGCAGGGATCAAATTCTCATTATGTTGGCTTCCCAACACTTGCTTTTTAATACTTTTTTGATCACAAATTAAAATTATAACTGATTTAGGTTTTTTTGCTCTGTTAAAAAAAAAGTTAAATAGACTTGGTTTCTTCAAAAATATGTCTTTTTAGTTTTTCCCTATTCCTGGTGTGTTTTCAGAGGTTAAAGAGACAAACACTTGCATCTACAACTAAGAATAACTTCCTTCCTGGGAGATAGGTTGAGTAGTAATTGATAAATGGCAATGTGTTCAAGATTAATTGCCTATGTGTCTCAACATCCATTTAATAAAAATATTTGATAAATCAATCGATTGATAAGCCAGGATGTTGTCCATCTTTAATTTCTCCTTCAGAACTCAGCTGCAGCTGGGACAATGGGAATTAGTTACCCTCCCTGGGTGGCACTCACAGGGGGACTGCCCAATAACACTCGGAAGTGATTGTTACCTATACAGGTATTGCATTGAACAGTGTAGAGATGCCCCGACAACTGAACAAAGAAGTAGCATGCTGGTGCTATGGAATAGAGGAAGCATTTGAGATTAAAAACAACTACTGAAATAGCTGGGAACTCAAAAGCACTGGGGAGTTAGATTAGGAATGCTTAGGTAATTTCTTTTTAGAAGATGGAATTCTAAAGAGGCCGAGGTCTAGGGCAGTGCTAGGAAAAAGTATGGCACGCAGCCCTGTCCTGTGTGCAACCTCTCCCACTCAGCAGGGAGATGTGTCAGTGTAAACAAACTGGAAGCCTGGTCTACAAGAGCTAGTTCCAGGACAGGAACCAAAAACGCTACCGATAAACCCTGTCTCGAAAAATAAAAATTAAAAAAATAAATAAAAAAAATCTGGCTATGACATAAACCAGGCCTTTCCTTTGTTCCTGATTTCCAGGGACATGACATGACGGAGAAAAGAATTACTTAATAGAATATGTTTGACTAAACAGTATATATACACACATTCACATTGAGGGGCTTGACATTGACATGCCCCCTTTTGTTTCGTAGTTTTCTTTGTAGATCTTGAGAACTTCAGCACCCATTTTACTGTTCTTCAGTCATGTAAGATTTTACTATATAACGTGAAGGGCGTTGAGTGTTACCCGAAGCTTGCTAAAATGGAGATAATTACATGCAACCTGAAACCTACCCAGCCAAGATGTGTGTGTAACAAAAGCTCCATGTACTCATTACCGCTAGGTTTCTGTGTAGAAGTCTAAAGTCTATGGCTGAAGAAAACACAGAGTATTTAGAATACTACATCACTGCAATGATAAATTAGGTTGCCTCTTTTGTATCCCTTTCTCCAAGAACTATAGATACTGAGCTGACCATCTAGCATTTGCTGAGTGGACACAGCTCTCAGAGAATGTTTCCTGCCTTCACAGGAACTGAGTCACCAACATTAAAGTCCATCTTCTCACAATCGTACGTCAAATTAGCTCCATATGTTAAAACTAAATATTGCTTTTTGGTGTGTCATCATCACTCTGAGTTAAAGATAATACGCAAAGAGACAAATGTATCACTTGATGCTTTTGACTAAAGGATAGCAATTTAATAAGAAATAGCTTTCTTTCAATTAAGTGATGAAACTGAGAGAAGGAAATAGCGTGAAGATGCCCAAGTGTCATATAATTAATGATGTCTCATCATTGGCTTTGTAATGTATGGGCTTCTCACTTTTCCTTGGGAATTGCTTCAGCTCAAATTGAGTGCCAAAAAAAAATCAACAAAAAAAAAAAAAAAAAAAAAAAAAAAAAAACCTCTGAAAACCTGGCTTGGGAAGAGGAAAGGGCTGATTCTTCTTTCAACCATGTTTACCTCTCTTGAAACTTCCTCAGCAGCTTGTCCACAGGGAAACTCAACAGCTCATTCCCGAAGAGGCCTCTCACAAAGCAGGAACTGAATTCTCGCAGCACAGAAAACAAACCTTTAAATTGTGATTAAGAGGAAAGTAAAGTAAGAGCCTAGCCTAAGCACCATGGAGGTACCAACCATACCAGCAAACACCAAATTGAGACAGGCTGAAGTCCCACCACACCACAGACGACCCTTAGTGAACATAAATTAGGATAGAAGATGATGATTCTACTGCACATACTTCATACATGTGATGGATTTCCCCCACAATATTGCCATTCAACAGAAAGACACACCCACAGTGTTTGATGAGGCTTCTGAATCAATACTTCTCTCGTGTAGTCACCCTGTTCTGTTTTGTTTCAGACTCTTTCTTTCCTTAGTATCTAAATGTATTTATCCATCTATTAAATGCGTTTGGCACATTGCTCTCTAAAGAGGATGCCAATTTAATCAGAAAAGTCCTCTCTGTTAATGAGCTGAAATCATCTAGCTGGGACATGGGGAGCCCAAGCCAGTTTGTCTGTTGAGTAAGCTATTAGAAGCTGAAGACATTTGTTCTAGAAGGCATATGGTTTTCTTGGACTTTTGTCTCCATTTATTGAGGTCTTAGAACAGCCTATAGGTTTTGAATTACTGTGGCTACTATGACCAATTACTTTATTTGTAATGATTTCAAACACCAGTTCATTCTTACAGCCTGAAAGACACAAGTCTGAAGCTGGCATCAATGGGCAGAAATTAAGGCACCACCAGGGGCCACTCCATCCAAAACCTCTGTAAGGAGGTCTGCCCCTTGCTCTTTCAGCTTCTGGTAGTTTGCAGCATTAGCTTGTGGTCACAATTCAGTATTCTAGGTTAGCATCTTCAAAATTCTAATTACATATCTTCTCATTGTCTCTTTCAAAGCATTCATGGGTATACCTGGATCATCCAAATTAACCCTCTGGGCTCCAGCTCTTGTTTTCACCTACAAAACCTTTGACATAATATATAATATTCCTAGGTTCTCAGAAGTAGGATTTGGCTGTCTTTGGAGTTACCTTGTTTCAGCTTGACACAGACTCCAAGAAATTTCTCTGTAAGTTTTCACTCACTGAAAAATATTTATGAAGAATACTGGGGCTCCACAAAGACCTTATCCAACAAGGAATCTGAATAAAACATCAGCACAGTCACCCTAACCTAGGTGCACCCTAATCTAGGACATCCTGGAACCTCCAGGGTAGCCTGCTAAAATTCTATTCTTCTGTACTGGGAAGCATTTTGGTTTAGGAAGAGCCAACATGCACTATCTACAAGCGGCATAGAGTTGGTTCAGATGAAACTGTTCCTGGTGGTGGTTGAAGACTAGTCTGGGTGTTTCCAGGTTCTTCTTGTCTTGTTCAAAGAGTTATAATAGAGGCACACAACCATTGTAAAATAGTAAGAAGGCTCTATTCAAAAGCAAAGTGACAGTAGAGACCAGATATTCTGTCAAGAGTGACAATGGACTGCTTGAATTAAGAACCCAAGTTCAGTTCCCCAAGGTACTGTCCACAGCCTTTCTTTGTGGAGTCTAAGACAAGCAGGGGTTTTGTTGCTGGTGGGGAAGAATACAGGCAGTCCTCTACTTTATTTGACAGATTTGAATAGTATATGATTTGAATTTTTTATTATCTACCTCCCTTCCCATGCTGCTTCTGATTTTAATCATATCCATGACCAAACATGCATAAGCTTAATACGGTTAACAGGCTTGGTTTACTGAAAAACACACAGTTCACCTTTACTGCTTATGTGTCTGACACCAAACCAGGCCAGATGGGCTGATTGTACATAGTTGTTAAGTATGTTTAAATGAAGATGAAATATTAACAAAGAGTTACCAAGGAGATTAACTCACTTTATTGTTTGAAATGCGGTATACATGGGCCTCAATATAGGTGGTAGTTGGGGATCCCGGTTTGCCAAAGTATGTGGTGCTAAGCTATGTCCTATGTTTGCTTGCCTAATAAGTCAGCCAGACTTATGCTTCTGAGACTGTATGCCTCATCATATATATTAGAGCACTACTTAAATGAAGCTAATTCCCCAACAGAGTGTATGCCATAAATACATAATTTCCAGGTTAATTGCATGTGAAAATCAAGAGAGATCAGGTGTATAAGCCTTAGATAAAAAGTTTCTGGGTCATTTCCTGCTGATGAATCTCAGTACAGAGTTTATAATGAAGTCTGTTCTTGGCAATACTAGAACTCCCACTGTGATAGCCTATCAAGGAGGGATTCAGTGACAAACACACTGTAAATTCTCCTTTTCCTACATGTGGATATTGCGTTGCATTTGAAAATGTTTCTGTATGATGATTACACCCCAAGATTGAGGCACTTTTCAAGATATACCATTCAGAGTCAAAGTATGCAAATAAATAATAAGATACCATTTTTGCAATAGAGCCACATGAAATGCTATGTGGGCACATGTGTGCATGCGTGTGCACGTGTGTGCCTTGTGTTTTAAAGAGTAGCACTCTAAAGCAAATAGCAGGAATGAGAGGCAACTTGTTTAACAGCAAGTGCCATGGGAATAGTGTCTTCTGTTTGAGCAGAACTTGGTCTAGTTGCTTAAAATGAAGATGCCTCGGGGACTTTCGTAAGTAGAATGATCATCAGTGTGTGTGTAATTTATTTGTGGTATATTTAGATGCCTTTACCACACAAGATTAAAACAATTAAAAATCTACTGCCATCTGATGAATGCGAGTGACTTGATAAACTAGCATCACTTTTGTGTTTGTTTATGGATGCATCTGCCTGAGTTTGAATGGTAACCTTGGCTGTAGAGGCAATAAGAAGAGTAAGATGATTTCTTCTTTACTTTATTTGACTTATCCGTGAAAGAGACAGTGTACACTTGGCTCCTGATATTTGTAATGCCATCTGTCTGTTGCTTCCCATGCTGTGAGCAGATTCACAGTAGCATGTGGGTGGGGGAGGATCCTTATTAGAATCTTTCCTAAGAAGGTCAACCCTGTGTGTGCACACTGAATGCCTGTGATGGGGATAGAGAATACATTGCTTTATTCGGCCTTCAATTCTCCATGCTTTAAGAAATTGTACATATGGTAGGATCATTGCTGATCTCCAGCCTCTTTAGGTCTTCCTAAGGTAAGATTTGAAGTGAGAAAAAACATGCAGGAAATTTGCCAGTGGTTTGCAAAGTCCTGCAATCAGGAAAGGAAAGGAGGAGGGAGATTTTCTCTGCTTGCTCACTGAAGTCCTATTTAGTTGCTAATAAAAGTGGGTAAAGAAGAGATTTTGTGTAAAGCCCCCAAAGTCTTAAGTAGTTGCCTTATTATGCTCCTGTAAACCTGCACCCTCAGCAACTGTCCTTGCCATGAAGCCTAATATTTTAAAGTACCTTAAAGATTTTAAAGCAATTTTCGAGATATTATCACATTTTCTCTCTGGATTAAATATCTGAAGTTGTTTGAGTAGGTACTAATCCTCAGTTTATACATGAAAAAAATAAAATTAGGAGATGTTGAGCAATGTGCTCAATTCATACCACAAGATTGGAGATCATTTCTCCAAGAAATTAATCCAAAAGTCATTTGCTAACCATGATAGGCATGCTCAATGTCCTACAGCGACTATAGGGCTAACACTGAAGTGGGGCTGGCTTCTTTCTCATGCTTACTACAACACCCCTCCACATGTGGAACTTTGTGGCAAATGTCCCATGACTCTGGCATCTCTAATATTCTGGCTTCTCTATTGAGATGATCACTCAGGACCTCTCTATGGGTATCCCAACCTTGCCGCACACAGTAACTGGTCTCAGAAGCTTTTCATCAACCCCTCAGTCTTGCATCTTTGCCTTCAAAACTAGTACTACATGGACAACTATTAAAAGGCCGCAGAGCTTTGTTAACATGAGATGTAGCCAAGATTCCTTGGACCACAGCTGTATCCACTTCTGTATACTGGTCCTCAGGAAACCCTTTTCAAGGCAGTTGCTTTCAAGGATCAGAAAACTCCTTCAGCATAAGTTTTCTGCATTTAAATGCATTTAGATCTTCACAAGATGATGCTTGTAATGGGTAGAGTCTTCTGAAGACACCCTTCTCTTCTACCACAGTGAAACTCATGGTTCTCTGCTCCTGCACTGATAATTTCATCAATTACAGCGGCCTTTTAAGCACCACCTTGACTACTACATTGCTTTGAATTTTCCCCTGCCTAACAACTCAATATGTCTGCTTCAAACTTATCCCCATTCAGACTCTCAGAATACAGGCAGACTGCAGCTAGGTTGTTGGCCAAAGTATCCAACAAATGGCCCTAGTCCAGTTACTGTTAGAGTACTTATCCTCTGAAGCTTTATGAGCTGGACCTTCATCATACATGTTTCTTCCTCTCTTCCACTAGAACAGCCATAGTCTTTCTAGGCAATATACCTAACTTTTCCACATTTCAGCAACAATACAGTTCAAGTGTCATGAGAAACACATAGTTTTATCACAGTAACTTAGTCCTCTATTGTAATTGGAGATTTCTCTCCTGCCCTCCAGTTCCCGAATAACCACTCTGAGGCTTAATTTTAATCACAATCTGTTTGGTCTTTTACTAACAAGCTATTACAAATTAAATTAACCCATTTTTATTAATCTGTGTATTGCCACATGTCTGTGGTTTACCAGTGATGCTCGGTCATCTTTCTCCTTTGGCGACTGGACGGCATCCCTCTGACTTTGCCTTTTTTTTCCCTTGTATCTCTGCTTGGATTTGTTGCCTGGGATTATTTTGTCTAGCTTATTGGCCAAATCAACTTCTTTATTAATCAATAATAAGAAGACATATTTACAGCATACAGAAGGGCATCCCACAAGACTAAGCCTCTCCCACCCCCGTATTTAGTAGGAGCAAGGTATCCCTCCATGGGAAATGGGCTCCAAAGAGCCAGTTAGTGCACTAGGGCTAAATACTGGTTCCACTGCTAGTGGCCCCAGAAAATGCTGAAGCCACACAACTTTCACCAACATTCAGAGGACATAGTTAAGTCTTATGCAGATTCCCCAGCTGTCAGTTCAGAGTCAGTAGACTCCCACTAGCTAGGGTCAGTTGTTTCTGTGGGTTTCCCTATCATGGTCTTTGCCCCTTTGCTCATAATATTGTTCTTCCATCACTATGGCTGGACTCTATTTCAACCCAGTACTTAGCTGTGTTAAGTGCATCTACTTCCATCAGTTACTGGGTTCTATGATGACAATTAAGGAAGTCATTAATCTGATCACAGGAGAAGGGTAGTTAAGGTACCCCCTTTACTATTGCTTAGATTCTTGGAGTTGTTAATAATTATTTTACCCTTAAAATATAAAATGTGGACAAGAGCTCTAAGTTGGCTTGAGATACCAAAACATCAAAAGATGGGCAGAAGCAGAAGCTGTGACTTTCATAGAGAAGTATCCAAGTTTGATCAGGTCTTTTCTCCCATTTCTGTCTTCCCTGAATCCAGACCGAGGCACAGTGATAAGGCAAGCTTCTATCTAGAGAATTTTCTTATAAGAGAACTCTTCTGTGCAGTAAAAGTCTTTTCTTCTAGCAGGCGGGAGTTTCCTGTTAATCAAAATTGCACACTTACTGACTATTCCCAAAGTTGGTGATTCTCTCTTATTCAGAAAGGCTTCGACTCAGACCCCTACAATGGATAGGGGTACAGCAAATTTACTGGCTCATTTTAGCAATGATGCCAATTACTTTTTGAAATAAATTAAAAATATTACTTAGTCTTGGGCAAATGTAGTTTACCTGCTTCTGAACCTTTGTCATTTAAAACTCAGCTTGCACCCAATGTAAGGAGGGTACTAGAAATTCTCACAGCTATCATTTAGTAGTGTTTTTCTGATTATAAATAATAAACAGTGTTTTGATACATGCGGGATTCCTCTTATCAGTCTATCACTACCACATGAGAGAATAAATAATGAGCCCTACCTAATCTTTGCCGGGATTAAGTACCGTGGGGGCTTCAACACTGCAGGAGAATCGTTGAAATCGTTCAGTGCACACCATATTTAGGAGGCAACTTAAAATTTCATTAAGGTTATCAGAGGTGCCGACAAGAAATATCCCATTTAATTTACGTGTCCTACCTGGCATTTCTTACTCACAGGATTCCCAAGAGCCATGTTCTTCATGGCTTCGGGGATTCACCTAACAAGGACAATGAATGAATGAAAGGGCAGACACATAGACACAGGTACAGAAAAACTGGGCTCGGGTGGGACGTGATCACTCTAATGGCTCACTTATGATGAGCAGCACCTGCCACAACAGCAACCTGGAAACCCAGTGTGTCCATCTGAATTGAGGAAGTGGGTTTGTTGTACACTCCTAAAGACCTGAGTGCATGATAAGCAGCTGAGTGAGGAGTAGGTTTAGTTGATCTCAGTAGGGGGTCACTGTAGATGAACAATCTCAGGTTGCAGTCATCAAGAAAACCGAAGCAGTGATAGATAATCTCTGTATATATCATCAGCGTTTACACTGGGACCTAACAAAGACTTTCCATCGTCTTTCAAACTCACCCAGGGAAGGCGTTGCCATTTCCCTGGGTTTCTTAATATGACAGCGTTCATGCTATCAACATATTCCTGCAGGGCTTCATCTGCTCCCCATACTAAAGCCTGGTCTCTGTTATGCACTGATAACCCCAAGAATGAGAACTACCATGAAAAGACATCAAAGATAAATCTTGGAAAGGAAGGATAAGAAAAATCTGAAAAGAAGACATCAAAGAAAAACTTTGCATACAGAAAAGCAAAACTGAGTATAATACCATAACTCTAATTAGATACACCATTAATACAAAAGAGTAGAACCTTTGAAGTACTGAAACAAAAAATTATCAATCTAAAATTCTGTAGCCAAATGTATTTACAAAATTGAAGATAAAGTAAAAAACATATTTTGAGACAAAACAAAACAACCTTGATAGAAACAATAAAAAGAAATAGCTAGCAAATGATACTCATTAGCTTAATGTTATCAGTAATCAAAATAAATACAAAAAGATTAAATATCTTATTAAAAGTCAGAGATAGCAGTTTGGAACAAAAAATAGCAATGCCCATGTGTTGCTCATTTAAAACCTTTTAAAATGAAAACTAGAGTAAATCTAATGAAAAAAATGGAATATTATGTTAACATAAACAAACGAAAGTTTGGATGCTGTATTTTGGAGCAAAGAATATGAACAGGAGTAAAGCAGGCCATTTTACAACAATAAAGGAGGAAATGCATCATGAAAATAGAACAATCCAAATTATATCTCTGTCTCACAACAGAGATCCAAAACATAAAACGTCAATGATGTTGCAAAAGTAAGGAGAAACAAAATACGGGGCATCAGTGGAGAGACAGTGCTGTTCAGTGGCTAAAATTGCAGACAGAAAGTCAGTGTTAATTTCGGTAATGACTAAATACGAGAATGAACCCAGCTGAATATGGGCAAAAGAGTTTGGAAATGTGCGTGAACAGATACTCCATGCAGATGCAGAGACGGTAAAGCTATTGATAACACACCTCAGAGATGGCTCTTACCACTTATGTCGTGAGAGGTTTGGTTAATAAGTAGTTAGTTTCTTTGCAAAGTGTACATTAAGTTTTTAAACTTTGATATGACTTTATTTTTTGAGGAGATTCAGTGGGGATTTATTTCATCTTTGTCTATATCATTTTCACCAAGTTTAGTAATTTTCTCAGCCATATTTTTAATTTCTGAAATGTCTAAGTGTGTATGTGTGTGTAGTATATAGAGCAGCATGTGTTCATGTGTGAATGTAAGTCTGTGTGTGTAGATGTGCGTGTGTACTGGTGCACGTCGAAGTCAGAAGATATTGCTTGTCTTCCCCGAGTGCTTCCACCTTAGTTTTGAGAGAATATCATGCTAAACATGGAGCTCTCTGTCTTGGCAAGGCTGGCTGGCTAACAAGCCCCAGGGAGCCTCCTGTCTCTTCCTGATCAGTGATGAGATTGCAGGAATGTACCATCATTCCTGGATATTCCTGGAAAGTTTTTTAGATGGTGCTTAGAATCCAAAATCAGGCACATCCTTGAGCTTGCAAAGCAAACACTTCACTGTCTGTGCCATCACCTAAGCCCACTCAAATTTTTCTTCTATATATTCTCATCAGAGAATACATTACATCTATATTAGGTCACGTGAAATTATCCCACAGGTCACTGATAGGCCATTAATTTACTTTGTCTCTGTGTTGTGTTAAATAGTCACATATTTATTTCATGATATCTGTAATATGTATATGTATGTATGTATGTGTGTATGTATGTATGTGTGTGTATGTATGTATGTGTGTGTATGTATGTATGTATGTATGTGTGTATGTATGTATGTGTGTATGTATGTATGTATGTGTGTATGTATGTATGTGTGTATGTATGTATGTATGTGTATGTATGTATGTGTGAATGTATGTGTGTATGTATGTATGTGTGTATGTATGTATGTATGTGTGTATGTATGTATGTATGTGTATGTATGTATGTATGCATGTATGTATGTATGTATGTATGACAGCAGGGCAAGGTGACTCAGTTTGAGGAGGGTCTCAAAAGCCAAAAGCAAGAAACGAGTCAGAGACCAAACGGAAAATCAGCGAGCCTAAATGGGACTGACCTAGATACTCTGCATATGTGTTACAGCTGTGTAGGCTGGTCTTCTTGTGGTATTCCTAACAGTGGGAATAGGGGCTGTCCCTGTTATATTCTTTAGACCATTGATTTGATTCTTTTCCAAGCATATGAAATACCGTTATAATCACGGCTTTAAAGTCCTGGATTGTTAGTTATTATATCTGTGCTAGTTATGAACTGATTTTGACTAAAGATATATTTTCTTTTTATTGGTCATATTTCCTGGCATTCTTACAGATTAAGAGTAGATGCCACATTGAAGGATGTTATACTTAGGGATATTAGAATCCTGTATTCATGCTACTGTTTTTCAAACTGGATATTGAGCCCAAGGCCTCACATATTGCCAAGCACATGCTCTACTACTGAGATACACACAGGTCCCAATTCGTTAATATCCTAAAGCTTTGTTCTCGACCACAATTAAGTTCCGCGAAAGCCGTGTGACACTATTTAAAATGTGTTTGTTAAAACCATGTAAGAATTGTTGCTTCAGACCAGTGGCCTCTTCACACATTAGTTTAGTTCATAGAAGAAGATCAGACTTGGTGAGATGTCATTCGTTCAATTGTTCAGCCAGGGTGAATAAAGGAAAAGGTGGTAACTATGTGAGATGATAGATGTATTTATTGTGATGAATACATCACAATGTATATGCATGTCAAAACAAGTTATACATCTTAATAGACACAATATTGGCTTGTTAATTACATATATTCACAATCTCAGCATCAACATCTAATGCCTTAGTAACATTCATCCATCAAAATATGTAATTATGTATTTAAGTGTTTAAGTTAATTTGAATTATTTTCTTTACTAAGCTATTATTTCTGTGATGCTAAAGGGCCATGTCTGATTAATGCACAGTTCACTCTCCAGTTCCTAACAGTGTCTGTCCATTTAAGCTCTTGGTAATACTTTAATACTTGTTCGAAATCCTTCTAAGAGACTAAGTACAAGAGTCCAGTAAAGCAAAGCAAAAGATACATATTTAGGAGATACATATTGTCTCTTCCAGATTATTCTGCTAATCTAGGGTTATAAATAATAAAATCTGATAATTGATTTTTCACAATGATCATGTTTTCTTTCTCTTTTAAATTTATTTATTATTTATCTATTTATTTATTTGTTTATTGGATCGTGTTTTCTTAAGGAAGGATTTCATAAACCTTCAAGCTAACTGCAGTACAGCATATTTAAATTATTTAATTTTATTATTTACTACCCAAAGATTTTTATTCTGGATATGAGTTTAGGTATGATCAGAAGCAAATGAGAGAGTAGGTAGAACCAGAGGGAAGATACTGACAGAATAGCCTCCATAAGAGTATCCTGAATTCTCTATGACCCTTGCATGGAATGCAGTGTAAGAGAGGAGAGTAGGTGGGGCCCACATAACAAGTAGGATCATCAGTGCTATTGGTGGAATCACGTTCTCAGCAGAACCCAGGTGACTGTACTGTATCACACAGATCTGGCAGCAACAAGGATGGTAGTTTGATCCTGCAGTGATGTGGACTCCAGTGTCAGCTGTTTTGTTCTGAGATTGTGTTTCTGCTTGTGCTTTGATTTTTGTTTTGTTTTTCAGTTTTTCTATATTGAAAATGTGAACAATTTGTAATCAGAGTTTTTAAATACAGCACATTTTCCACTTATGTTAGGTATAAGTTATTGATGTTATAATACAAATACAAATGAAAATCTACCCTAAAAGGTACCCATACCAAGTATTATTGGGTGAACAGATAATCTGGCAGCAGTTTAAATGCTTAAAATGCTTTATTGATGTTAGAGCACACACGCTGCTCTAAAAGAATTTTAGACTTACAAACAACTTTAGTTCATACCTTTGTACTTTTGTAGACAGCATTAATTTTTGCCTAGAGATTTTTTCTTTTCTTTTCTTTTTATTGAAAGAAAAAAAGAAATTCCCGCCTCCTCCCAGCCTCCCATTTACCTCCCCCTCCTCCCACACTTCGCCTCCTCCCCCCACTCCTCTCCCCCTCCCTCTCCAGTCCGAAGAGCAGTCAGGGTTCCCTGCCCTGTGGAAAGTCCAAGGTCCTCGCCCCTCCATCCAGGTCTAGGAAGGTGAATATTAGTATTCATCCTAATCTCTGTACCTTCTATTCAACCTATTAAGCCTACAGATCATTTTAATGATTTGGTTGACCCTAGAGAAAATTTTTGCATGTCAGTCTTTAATTCAAATGAATTTTCTAAAGATTAGTTAGCATCTAAAGCTTATTATAAAGTTGTGACATTAATTTTTGATATTTTATATTCTCTTTAAACTTCCTATATTGTTTTATTATTCATATTACAGAATATACATAATTGTGTTTTTGTTATTTGCTTGGGATGTTTAACAAAAACTCAAGGGGTTGTACTCTGTCATACTTACAGACTACAATATTTTTTTATACTAAATAGCTTAACTGCAAATGAGCCAGTTGTCAGTAATATACTTCATCTCCATTACAAAGTATCTGCTCTAAATCAAACATATTCAAATGTTGAAACAAAAGTCTATTAGCTGATGTCAGCTTCTGCATGAACATAAATTCCTATTAATTTTTACTTGGAAAAATTCCTTAAAATCATATTTGAAATTTCACCATTTTCCTCTGTTATCACTGTCATTACAAAGGTTTCTAAATAATCACAATAAATCATAGATTTATTGGGAATTGTGTTGTCAAATTTCAGACCAAGTAATCACATGTGGTCTAATTAATATATATTAATGATTATTCATTAATATATTAATAGTGAATACACATATAAACATGTATAAATTACCTTCAAACATATATATGAACATATATGTGCATATAGGAGTATAAAGAGGATTATATATATATATATATACCAGATATGCATATAGGTGTATAAAGAGAATTTGCATATGTGTATAAACAGAATTTATTTAGAATAATTTATGGACTGTGATCCAGCTAGTCCAACAATGGCTGTATACAAGCAAAACGTCCAAGAATCCAGTAATTCAGTCCACAAACCTGGATGTCTCAGTTGGTCTTCAATATACATCAGGTTCCCAAAGAAATAGGCTCTACTGCCAGTAAGGAATGGACTTGCCAGTGAACGCAAGAGCACCCAGGCAAATAGCAAAATTCTCTTTCTTTCGTGTCCTTTATACAGGTGACCAACAGAAGGGGTGGCCCAGATTAAAAGATGGGTCGGTCTTTCCACTTCTTAAGATTGGCATTCAAAATGGTTCTCTCCACTTCAAGTGATTTAATTAGAACAGTCCCTCAGAGGTGTGCCCAGTCGCTAGGATTTTAGTTCATTCCAGATGTAGTCCAGTTGACAGTGAAGACTAGTTATCTATCACACATGGATACTGAGACCTGCTGGTGCAGATGCCATCCAAATCCAATGTGTTTATTGTACGTGTGACCACGATGCAAATACCTGACCGAAGGGTATGAAAATCATTATGTTTTTGTCACAGTGGGAAAATAAAATTCATTCTTAAAAAATCGTTGATATTTTTAGTTCTGTGATTCACATTCATGGTTCCCTGTCTGTCTATTAGATAGTGCCCTTTACGTATAGTATTTAGAGTTCATTAAAGAGATAAGTTCCACAGAAATCTGTTGCTGAATAAAGCCATAGGTTCTTGGTAAAGTTGTGTCCACCTGAGGTTTTTATCAAATGTTGGTGTCCACAGACCTCCTGAAGTTTTTTNTTTTTTTTTTTTTTTTTTTTTTTTTTTTTTTTTTTTTTTTTTTTTTTGCCTTATTTCATAGCATGGATTTCCCCCATCTTGGCTCTCATTTGGCCTTGGAGAGACATTCCTACCCACCACCCAGACACTTCTAATATTGCCAGGGCTGGTTGCTTATCAGAGTGTGATTTTAGCCACATCCAATTTCACACACATACACACACAATCTGTCTAAATAATTTCAGGGTCTTCTGTTGAAACCCCATTCAGAAACACCACCCTGGATGGGGAATATCATGATTGTGCGTGGGTGGGTGGCCCTCCACTCTGCATAGCTCTCCCTCTTTGTCCTTCTCCGCCACCATCGTTCTCTCAAGTCCAGTGTGGCACATTCTGCCACGTGTCCAATGCCGCAGGAAAGGCAAGCCCAGGTCCAGATGACAGGTACTGTCCCCTTCAGAAAGAGGCAGGAGTCCTCAGACTCCTGAAATGTCACCAGGTTTTGAGGGGACCTATTTTCATTTCCTCTATCAGATTAAATTTAAATTACTCAAATCCAAGCACCTATGAATTAAAATAGCATTATGTAAATTAAAATAACTAGTAGTGTATGACACTCGGAATGATTCCACATGTACATGATTTCACTTAGCTCTCTGACAATGGTGTGAGGGCTGCCATTACCTTGGACTTATGTTGAAGAAGCTCACATGCAGAACAGTTCAGTCAGATAATTAAAAAATATATATCAAGTTCATCTCAATGGACCTGGAACCTGGTGCAACCAGTATATAAAATCATAAGTGCTTTTCTACCAGATCAGAAAATCAGTCTATCCAAACCTGATTTTCGCTTTGATTTTCTGTATAAAGAGTCATTAATTCAAAAATCAAAGTAACCCGTTATCTGTGGTCTACCGGAGAACTGAGAATTCAGTTTCCAGTCCTTGAAAGGCATAATCCTTCCACTGTCCTGGAGGAGTGAAGGGGCCAAATATCCAAGCAGGGCTTTATTCTGGAGGAAAGGTGAACATACCTTTTTTAAAAATGAGCTTCATTTTTGTGTGAAAAGAGAAACGAAATAGTGCTCAGTGCGAATTTGAGGTAATCCAGGTGCAGCATGGAGCTCTGTAGGCTCTGAGAAGTTTCCCGGGAGAGGTTTCCCTCTGCAGGTGCATAAATAATTAATACAAAAATGTGGTCCCATCTGCCACAGTTTTCACGCTTTGAATGAAAGAAGATCCATTTGTGAGTGGACTATGTTTTCAACCCCATCCCCATGCTCTTTATTGAGATGTTGAATGTTTTTGTTATGGTGGAAGCAGAGCACACCTCCTTCTGTTAGAGAGAGGAGAGGATGGGATCCGGAGCTCCAGCTATAAATATTTCATTTTTGCAGAGGCAAAGATCACAGAGGGGCAGATGAGGAACAGAAAACAAATGGGAGGTTGCTTACAAATCCTCAGAGGAGGAGTGTGTATAACTGCTCCTGCCAGCTTGCTGTCTGCTCAGATTTTACACTGTCAACCTTGGTCACGAGGCCGTTTTGTACCCCCTTAGCGTGAAAGGGAGAACACGCCATCTGAGAGTGCTAACTTAACCACGTTAGGGATGGCAGTCAGAGCGGCTGCGCGGTGGGTGGCGCTGAATATGTATTTTGAGAAAGATGGTCTGTAGTATTTTCTTAGAAAGACTGTATCCTCATGAAAAGAACAATTGAAGAAATAAATTGGGTGTTAGGCTTATTCAGTGAAATCGCCTATTTTTTTTTTTCTCCTTGCCCTCCAAAGTCTGCAGATTATGCCAGGCAGTGGTAGCACACACCTTTAATCCTAGCACTTCCGGAGGCGGGGGGGGGGGGGGGAATCTCTTGAGTTCAAGGCCAGCCTGGTCTACTAGAGCTAGTTTCAGGACAGGCTGGCTCTAAAGCTACAAAGAAACCTATCTTGAAAAAAAAATCAAAAACAAACAAAACAAAAGGCTTGCTGAGTATGAGAAGACTTCAAGTTGATGGAATTAGCATCCTTTGTGATTACAAAACTCTTCTGAGTCATGCTTTCCTCCCATAACCGCACAGATGCCACATATCAAATCTATCATCTGCAACCGGGCATCTCTGTACACAGCAGGGATGGGGTGAAAAGTACGTGACGCAGCAGATGCTATCAGATTCTGGGGTAGGGAGTAAAGAGACGATACAGGCCTTCCTGTGAACGCCTTAAAGCATATTTGCCACCCTTCTATGTGATATGGAAGACAAAGGGCATGGCTATAACAGTGTGGACTAGAGAGCTGATGGGGAAGCTGGATTCTGTTTTACATAATGTAGAATTTTGAAGTTTTTTTTGTAACTTGCCAACATGCCGATATCTCAAAGGTAAACGCCATTTCCTTGACGTTTTTGGACCTTTTGAAAACATGCTACATGATACTCTGTGTGCTCAGTACTGAGAACTTGAATTACTACAGAACCCTTGAAAACAAAGTGTTCTTGAATGGGAACTTCATACACAGATACTGCAACCACAGAGATATCTGTTTCCTCACTGGACAAAAACGTAGTTGAGCTGGAAATTATTCTCTCTCTCTCCCTCTCTCTCTCTCTCTCTCTCTCTCTCTCTCTCTCTCTCTCTCTCTCTTTCTCTCTTTCTTTAAATTTCTACCCCTGAGCTAGGACTTGTAAAAAAAAAAAACTTTCTTCTTGAGTGACCCCTGGTTTTTTTGTTTGTTTTGGCTTAGGATCTAATTTAACAACAATTGTGGGGCCTGACTTTTACCACTGAAAACATCAACTAATCCCTTTTACTGTTTACTATAAGCCAGTGGTCACTTCCATTTTATCCATAAACCACCCCATACTTCAGAAAGTCATATCTGTCCTCATTTTTGAAATAAGTCAGTGACATAGGGAACAACCCACACCTCAAAGAGTGCAGGTAGTAAAAGAGAGAGCCTGTGTCTGTACTGGAACTGATCCCCTAGTGAAGGTGAGACATGTAAACATTGAAGCTAGTTGGAATCAAGACCTCCCATTAAGACAGGCACTAGAAACAGGTTCAGCATTGAGGCATACATTTATCTGAATGTAGTCCACTGAAAATTCAAATTTAAATTTAAGCCATTAATGGTAAATTGACGTTGACGTTATGAATGATCTATAAATAAAGGTTTCTTTGAAAAAGGAATTTTAACAGTGATCTGGCATGTGTCATAATTAATTTTGATCTCTTTATTATTTGATTAATCTATTTTCAACATATCATAAATATGTTAAGTAACACTAAATCTTAGAAGTGAAATATAAAGCAAAAGATGATTAGTTATATAGAAAATTTAATGTAATGATAAACCACAAAATTTGCTTCATTAGCTTTGTTTTTCTGGGTCACAAGTTATGCTTTTGTAAAATATGTTGAATTGTCTTTTGCTTATGTTGTGCCTACATGATTCAGTCAACCATAAAACTATCTTCCAAGACAAGGTGACTTGTTTTCTGATATCCGAAAATAAATGAAAATATTATAAGACCAAAAAGTATTCTAGCCAATTCTGAATTCATTCAAAGCACATATGGGCCTTTTAAGACCATATTCCTAGGAAGTCTTGCTTACCCAAGATGTTACTGATAGCAAATCCTGCTGTTCTTGGCCAGGAAAGTTTACCATCCAGAATGTGCTTTTGGGGGGCAACGTTGCCAGGTAATTATTTCCCATGAACTACAAATTAATCAAGGTTAAAATTCAACCGTTTAAAAATTATCAAGAAGTAAACTTAACTGGACAGTTTCTGAAACAGCTTTAGAATACAAATTCTTATTTTAAAAGAGTTGTAAATAATTTTCATTGAAATAGAAAATAGGCAAAGTGTGATTTTTTTATTATGTCTCAGAATGTCAGAGGTTTTGCAAAATGAATTATTTCTGCTAAATGCATACACTGTTTACCCTGGTTAGTTGGTGGATATGATCAAATAAGATAAGAAAAACATGGTTTATTTGGTTTAAGCTTCCACATCTTAGTCCATCACTAAAGGAAGTCAAGACAAAAACTCAAGCAGGCTAGAACCTGGAGGCAGGAGCTATTGCAGAAGCCATGGAAGGGTTGCTAAGTGGTTTGCTCCCAAAGAAGGGAAACATACCAACACGACCACCACCAGTAACAAATACAAAAGTAAGAAGATTTAACTATCATTGGTCATTAATATCTCTTAATGTCAATTACTCAATTTGCCTCTAAAAAGACATAGGCTAACAGAATGGGTATGAAAAGAGGACCCATCCTTCTGCTGTATAGAAAAAACACACCTCAACCACAAAGAGAAACATTACTTCAGAATAAAAATTTTGGAAAATATTTTCCAATCAATAGACCATAGAAACATGCCAGTTTAACTATGCTAATACATAACAAAATAGATTTCAAATGAAAATTAATCAAAAGAGATGGAGAAGGACATGTCATTCATCACAGGAAAAATTTGTCAAGATAAAGTCTTACTTCTGAACATTTATGCCTCAAATATAAGGGTACCCACATTAGTAAAAGAAACATTACTAAACTTTAAATCACAATTCAAGCCCCACGCATTAAAGTGAAAGACTTCAACACCCAACTCTTTCCAATAGACAAGTCTGCCAGACAGAAACTTAACAGAGAAACAGGGGCGCTAACAGATGTTATGACTCAAATCAACTTAACAGACATCTATAGAACATTCCACCCAAACACAAAATGATATACCTTCTTCTTCACACCTCATGGAAGCTTCTCTAAAATTGAATACATATTCGGTCACAAAGCAAACCTCAACAGATACAAAAAAATTGGAACAACTCCCTTTATCTTATCAGATCCCCATGGCTTAAAGTTAGAATTCAACAACACTAATTACAGAAAGCTTACAAATTCATGGAAATTGAACAATGCTTAATTGAATCATCCTTGGGTCAAGGAAGAAATAAAGAAAGAAATTAAAGACTTCCTAGAATTCAGCTCTTACATTAAAAAGGTCTACAACCTATTGGAGTTGGTATTTATAAGGGGGAAAGGTAGAGGAGAACTAGTTCTAGTTTTCTCCATGTGGATGAATAACTTGGTTTTAGAGCACTATTTGCTTAAGAGACTATATTCTCTTCAGTGTATATTTTTGTCAAAAATTGGGTCATTGTAACTGTATCAGTTTATATTTGGATTCTCTCTTCTGTGTCACTGATCTTTGTCTTTATGCCAGTACATTCCTATTTTTGTTACTATGTTTCTGTAGTATATTGAAACCAGGTATGACCATACCTCCAGCAATATTCTTTTTGCTCAGTATTGCTTTATCTATCCAAGGATTTTTATGTTTCCCCGTGAATTTTAAGATTGTGTGCTTTATTTCTGTAATTAATAGAGTTGAAATTTTGATGTAAATTGCATTGACTCTATATATTGATTGCTTTTGGCTATATGTTCATTTTTAACAAGATGAATTCTTCCATTCCATAACTATGTAAGATCTTTCAATTTTCTAGTGTCTTTCCCAACTTCTTTGTTTAGCATTTTAAAAGTTATTGCTGTAGAGGTGTCTTAGGAATTTTTCTATTGCTATGATAAAATACCTACCATGACAGAAAGCAACTCGAGGACGAAAGGGTTTATTTCATCTCCCTGCTCTATATTATAGTCCATCATCAAAGGAAGTTAGGGGAGGGAATTGAAGGCAGGAACTGAAGCAAAAGCTGTGGATTAATGCTGCCTAGTGGCTTGCTCTTCAAGGCTTGTTTAGCCTGCTTTCTTTAGAACCCATGCGTAGCATCACACACCATGTACTGAGCCCTCCAATATAAATAAATCATGAAACAAGAAAATGGTCCACAGTCTTGCCCACAGGGCACTCTGGAGCATTTTATCCATTGATGTTCCCCTTTCCCAAGGACTCTAGTTTGTTTCAAGTTAAGAAAAAAACTAAGCAATACAAGACAACCCTCACATTCTTGTTAGGTTTATTATAAGAGATTGGCAAGGTAATTATGAATGAGGTATTTTTTATTATTTTTAGAATGTTTTTGTATAAAGGAAGACTATTGATGATTTTCAAGTTAATTCTATTTCCTGCTAGTTTTCTATAAGTGTTTGACAGATTTAAGAATTTTAAAAGTGTTTATATGCCTTTCAGTATAATACACAAACATATATGTATTCACACACACACACACACACATATATATATATATATATATATATATATATATATCATTAGTACTTTTATTTTTGTTTCTTGTCCTATCAATCTAGCTAGAGGTAAAAGATTTTATTGAATAAAAATGGATAAAGTAGCTAGTGCTGTCTTGTTCTGATTATAGTTCTGGCTATAAGGTTGTCATAGATAGGTTTTTATGTTGAGATGCATTTTTTGTTCCTAGTTTCTTCATGGATTTTATCATGATGGGACATTAGATTTTCTCAAAAGACTTATGCATCACTTGACATGGTCCTTTGATATCTTATCTTGAGTCTATTTGTGTGATGTATTATATTTACTAACTGTCTGGGGGAACATTGGAAGCTAACCACAGAATTAGACAATAGAGACAGCAGAAAGAAGGGCCTTTATGAGTAAAAATCAAACTCAAAGCATATTGTACATTTGTGTGAAAGATATCATTGTATGGACTGTTAGCCATGTACAATATGTGTTTGTATATTTGTACATATGTATATATACACACATGTACACATAACTAGTCAGACAAACAGTCCAGTAATTAGAGTAGGCCCAAGATTCTGGCATGGAGGGCATATTCCCTGCTCCCACATGGTTCATGTGAAGATGAACTCACAATGGAATGATTATACAGAATTAAGAGAATCTAAAATACAGGCGAGGACAAAGTACTAAGGGAAGTTAAACACCATGTTGGCAGTACTCTGAGTGGCAAAATATTGCTTAAGAATGTAATAAAAATTGGAAAAATTATATAGAAGAATGTAAATGAAGGTATATGTACTTCTTTATAAAAAGAGCATAATGTTGGCGGGTTTTGAGCTCTGTTGGTGCCATGTTGTTACAGAAATACACTGTGATGAAATGCTTCTGTCTGTTGCCAAAATGAACACTGAAGAAAAATGAAGAAAACTGAAGAATTCTGCCAAAAAGTTGCACAACTGAAGTAGCCAAACTCTTCTGGAGTCTTTTATCCACAGCCATCATTTTAAAAAAGTAAGGAAATATATTATGACTTTGCCCTTTTAAATTTTTGTTTAATTTATACATTACTAAATAAAACATAAAAGTTCAGTTCTTAACAATAAAGTGTTTAATGGTTCACTTCTGCATGTTTGCAATGTGCTCTGGGTTCTAGGAATACAGTAATAAATTAAAACATGAAAACTATGGTATTGAAGTAAATGGCAGTATAATGTTGGAAGGGTTAAGTATGTAAATGAGTGGGAAAGTAAAATAGTAGTCACTGATTGTGTTTATGAACATGGTATACAGTCTGGTAAGGCAAAGCATGGAAGAGAGACTACTTGCAAATTGTTCCTTGCTTTCTGCATGACTCCTGGCAACTGGACACGTTGTTGCTGAAACTACTGTGTTATAGGGTTAACCTGTGTAAAAGGTGCTCTTCTAGATAAGAAGTGGTTGGATTCGGGAGCAATAAGAATAGTATAAGGCAGAGAAAAGTAATGGTGTCTTTGTTTGTTTACCCAAACGGGTGTTGATATTTTAGGGAGATGGTATCAGTCCAGTTATAAGGGAGTGAAGATAGGAGACAGGGAAAGAAAGATAGAATGAAGTTGCTGTCTAATTGTGACCATGACATACATACTCCTCTAGATAATTCTGGTGCATATTATAAAGGATATTTTGGATATACCCAGCCATGGAAAACTAAATTGGGGTATTTAATCCACTTCTCACATCTGCCTTGGCATAATGAGAGCTAATTTCTAGGGTAAAATGTGAAAATATTAATTCTCTAGCCTATATGGCCTACTAAGTACTTGAACTAAAACAACAAGAACAGCCAGAGGAAGTTCGCAGGCACAAATCCATACATTTGCCGTCAGCATCTATCATTATCAGCACACAGAAGACTTGAGTGTCTGGGGCTGAGGATGGAGCACTGTCTGGTTATGAGAGAACAACAAAGGCAGTGATCATCAGGAGCTGGGTAATATTCCAGACCCTTCAATTATACCTTATTATCTAGTTCTTATTTGTTGAGTAATCACTCTGTACCAAGGCAATAAATGGTCATAAGTCAAAGTCTCCTCCGAGAGGTGCACTGACACTAGGGTGTGTTTATGATGAGATCTCTCCACGGGAGGAATGGTGAAATAAAAGTCTACAACTTAGATTTCTTCACTCTGAAACAAAACTTTGTAAATTAACAGTGCCCCCCTTGCTACTGGTGAATGGCATATTCCCATTCAGGAGGTGTGACCAATTTTAGTGTGTTACTTAGCAAGCTAATGTGAACATCTCGAGCCTTACAGAGATGGAATGGGAACTTGATTGTGGAAATAAATTCTGGAAAGAACTGTGAATTAAAAACCTGAGCCCAAATCCTCCCCCCTGCTGACTTAGAAACATATTGCCTTTATTCTTCATTTCCAAACCTTGCGGTAGCCCTTTGATCCTATTTCTAAAAGGCTAGGTGAGAATTTAGGAAAAGAAGCAAATGAGCATAAAATAACGTAACACAGGGAAAAACAAATACATGAAGGTCAGTGAGTACTCTCGTTCATAGTCCATTAATTAGTTTAAATTAATTTTCCCTTTGAGGAGAGGAGCATTCCCATTCTATCTTTCGAGGTTCCCTCTAAGAATACCTCTATCAGGAATTTGTGTCTTTTATTCCCTTGCTGAATATTGCATGAAACATAAATATCAGGAGGTGTTGACATAACTGTTCCTTGTGTTATTAAGATCGTTTTATGTTTTTCAAATCGAAGCAAGCTATTTTATTTGTGTGCATGGGCTCTCTCCCCCTAAGGCAGGGTTCAAAAAGATCAACCCTGGACATAGGGATGATGAGATTTTTATAGCTTGGGTGGTAGGCGATTTTCCAAATGGGGAATTTGTCAGGCAAATAAGGGGTGGTGGGAGGTGGGGTTTTACAGAAGCAGAATATAAATGTAGAAAGTTGGCCATAAAAACCTGAAACAAAGACATGGTTACAAGGCAGCCATAACAAGGTGATCACAACCTCTTGAAACAACGTCATGGTTGTCATTTCCTGGAAAAGGCCGCACAGAATCATTAATAATTAGTGTAACAAGTGAGCATAGATCAATCGTTAAAGAACAGATTTAACCATAAACAGGAATGAACCTAGTTTGTCTTTACTATAAAATTGCTTTTAAGCCCAAGATGGGGGCAGGCTGGTTTATCAGTAGTCCCATGGGAAAGCAATGCCTTGGGAGCATTTGTCAGGTTTAAAAGATTAGGTTAAGAAACCAACAGGGTAAGTCCTGGAACACAAGACTGGAGAAGAATGGCAGGGAAACAGAGACATGAAACCAATGCATGCGAAAACTGAAAACCAAACCAAGAGTTAACTAAGCAAGCAAAGCAAAGACAGGTAATCTCCTTCTCTGTCACTCTGTCTCTCTCTGTCTCTGTCTCTGTCTCTGTCTCTCTCTCTGTCCCCCCAAACACACAAGCACACATGCATACATACACACGCACACATATGTACACACACACACACACACACACACACCTAGTCATTCTTAGCTCTAGTCATTGCATTCCAAACTTAGCTATGAGACTGTGCCTCAAAACCAAACAAAATCAACAAAACTAAAGTAAGACAAACATTTATGAGAATCAGAATAAGTCAGCAATCATTGCAAACCTGCATATNATATAACCTAATGATTGAAACTATGTAAACATAGCAGTTTCATGGACAAAAGAAAACTTAGTTTGAGGGTAAAAGGAAATCAAACAGCAAGAACTTGGTATCAGTTACCCAAGAGAAGAAAGAGGCACAACTGCTAAGGAAAACTACCAGTGAACACTATAAGAATAAGAACATAGAAAAGTAGGTTCCAGAAATAGGAATGTAAAAATACAGACTTATAAAGTTGTAAGCCTAGGAGAATGAGAGCAGACTTTCAACATCTTTTTTGAGTAGCTTAAGGATTAGCTATTAACAGTGGGTTACTTTGCTTTACGACTTATAGCTCTGTCTTAAAGGCTGAAGTGGCCCTCTGCAAACTGAGGGTTCCTATGCAAACTGAGGATCAGTTTTTATAGATAATGCCCCCACTCCTGGGCATGACCAGTATCTTACTTAAGCCAACTTTTTATTATTTATTGAATTATATTTTTTCGCAGCTCCCCTCCCTTCTTCCCCCTGCTCTTCTACCCTCTCCCCTGATCCTGTTCCCAATTCACTCAGGAGATCTTGTCTTTTTCTACATCCCATGTAGATTAGATCCATGTATGTCTCTCTTAGGGTCCTCTTTGTTGTCTAAGTTCTCTGGGATTGTGAATTGTAGACTGGTTTTTCTTTCGTTAATTTCAAAAAAGCACTTATTAATGAGTACATATTATATTTGTATTTTTGAACCTGGGTTACTTCACTCAATATGATGTTTTCTAGATCCATCCATTTGCCTGCAAATAAAGGTATCATTTTTTTCCTGCTGTGTTGTACTCCGTTGTGTAAATGTACCACATTTTCCTTATCCATTCTTCAGTCGAGGGGCATTTAGGTTGTTTCCAGGTTCTAGCTATAACGAATAACGATGCTATGAACATAGTTGCGCACATGACATTGTGGTATGATTGAGCATCCTTTCTGTATATACCCAACAGTAGTATTGCTGGGTCTTGAGGAAGGTTGCTTCCTAATTTTCTGAGAAATTGCTACACTGATATCCAAAAGGACTGTACCAGCTTGCACTCCCACCAGCAATGCAAGAGTGTTCCTTTTACCCCACAGCCTCTCCAGCATAAGTTGTCATCAGAAATTTTTAATTTTGACTATTCTTACAGGTGTAAGACGGAATCTCAAAGTTGTTTAGATTTTCATTTCTCTGATGACTAAGGATGTTGAACATTTCCTTAAGTGTCTTTCAGGCATTTTAGATTCCTCTGTTGAAAGTCCTCTGTTTAAGTCTGTACCCCATTTTTATTGGATTTTTTTTCTTTTTGATGTCAAGTTTTTTGAGTTCTTTGTATATTTTGGAGATCATTCCTCTGTCAGATGTGTGGTTGGTGAAGGTCTTTTCCCATTGTGTAGGCTGCCATTTTGTCTTGCTGATCATGTCCTTTGTTTTACAGAAGCTTCTCAGTTTCAGGAGATCCAATTTATTAATTATTGCTATCCATGTCTGTGCTACTGGGGTTATATTTAGGAAGTGGTCTCCTGTGCCAATGTTTTCAAGTGTACTTCCTACTTTCCCTTCTATGAGGTTCATTATGGTTGGTTTTATGTTGAGGTCTTTGATACATTTGAACTTGAGTTTTATGCATGGCTACAGATGCAGATCTATTTTCATTCTTCTATATGTTGATATCCAGTTATGCCAGCACCATTTGTTGAATATGCTTTCTTTTTTCCGTTTGATATTTTTTTGTTTCTTTGTTAAAAATCAGGTGTTTATAGGTGTGTGGATTTATACCTGGGTCTTTGATTCAGTTACATTGGTCCTCCTCTCTGTTTTATGCCAGTACCAGGCTGTTTTCAGTACTGTAGCTCTGTAGTAGAGTTTGAAGTCAGGGATTGTGATGCCTACTGAAGTTCCTTTATTGTACAGGATTGTTTTGGCTCTACTGGATTTTTTGTTCTTCCATATGCAGTTGAGTATTATTCTTTCAAGGTCTGTGAAGAATTTTGCTGGGATTTTGATAGGTATTGTATTGAATCTGTAGATTGCTTTTGGTAAGATTACCATTTTTACTATGTTTATTCTAAATACCCAGGATAATGGGAAATCTTTCCATTTCTGGTGCCTTCTTCAAGTTTTTTCTTCAAAGATTTAAGAAAGAGAATTACAGACCAATCTAACTCATGAACATTGAAGCAAAAATACTCACAAAATACTAGCTATCCAAATCCAAGAACACATCAGAAACATCATCCACCATGATCAAGTTGGCTTCATCCCAGAGATACAGGGATGGTTCAACATAGGAAAATCTATCAGTGTAATCCACCATCTAAACAAACTGAAAAATAAAATGATCATCTCCTTAAATGCTGAAAACACCTTTGACAAAATACAATATCCCTTCATGATAAAGGTCTTGAAGAGAGCAGAGATGTAAGGAACATACCTAAATATAATAAAGACAATATACAGCAAGCCAACAGTCAACATCAAACTAAATGGAGACAGACTCACAATGATCCCACCAAAATCAGGAACAAGACAAGGTTGTCCACTCTCTCCATATCTATTCAATATAGTGCTTGAGGTTCTAGCAAGATCAATAAGACAACAAAAGGAGATCAAACAGATACAAATCAGAAAAGAAGTCAAACTCTCATTATTTGCTGATGATATGATAGTTTACATAAGTGACCCCAAAATTCTACCAAGGAACTTCTACAACTCATAAATACCTTCAGTAATATAGCAGGATACAAAATTATCTTTAAAAAATCAGTATCCCTTCTTTATACAGATGATAAATGGGCTGAGAAAGAAATCAGAGAAACAGCACTCTTCACAAGAGCCACAAATAACATAAAATATCTTGGAGTAACTCTAACCAAACAAGTGGAAGACCTGTATGACAAGAATATTATGATCATTTTATACACATGTTTTCTGCTTATACAAGAATTTTTCAGAGAAATGCAGGAATGAATTATGTTAGGATAGGAGATAAAGGTGACAAAACACCACAGTTTCTTGGAACTAAGGATTTCCCAGGATTCAAGGTGTTTATTGCTAAAAAAAAAAAAAATAGGGTAGGCTCGGGCAAAGTGGTATAACTGCTCGTTGCGAATGCATGCATGCCTCTTTTATACATGCTATAAGCTTTTTCCCATGGAAGTGCATTCACAATGCCAACAAGCAGTCTGTGAGTGCTTCCATTCAACACTGTTTTCTTCATGCTGTATGTTCTCAACATCTTAACTTTTGCCAATCAGTTGAGTGTGAAATGGAATCTTGCTGTAATTTGATTTTCCTGGTTACTAATGAGGTTGGCATCTTTTCATGTCTTGTTCGCTGTTTGGTGGTTGCTCTTCTGTGAAGTGCCTTCCTTCTTCCCATCTTGTTTTCCTATGGGTTGTGTTATCAGATTCATCTTATGCACCTTGTCAGAGTCTCTCTTGGTGTTCCCACCATTTACACTCTATAGCAGTAGCACTAATAGCATTTTAGATTGAATAGTTCTTTTTGTGGGATAGCATCCTGATTAGCAGTCTCCTTGGTTCTTACCCACTATCTGCAATAGCATCCCATTTGAGAGAATAAAAAAAAAAAAAAAAAAAAAAAAGCTCCTACCATAAAAATATCTCTAGTCCAATGGTTCCCTGGTTGAGAATATCTAACCTATAGCTCATCATACAAACTCCTATCAGAGAGATGAATGAGCAATGAATAAATTCCCTTTCCATTTCTCCTTGACAGGCTCTTCTAAAGTCTATACATCTGCATTTGTTCAGAGATTGTTTCAAGTTATCTAACAGATGCATTTGCTGGCTACTGGTGCTATAGTTCTTAGAAGTGTAATGGCCAGAACAGTAACATATCAAGTTGTCTTCCCATCTTGCCCTGCCTCTTTGCCTATATCTTCTCTCCCCTTTCTTAGAATTAAATATTTTAATTCAACTGTTAGCACCAACTATTTGTTGTTGGGGCCAATTGAGTCCTGGCCTTCAGCTGCTCTTCCCTGCTAGAGCCTTCTAATTGAAGTTACTAAAAGCTGTGCTTTGCCTAGAGGATCAGAGGATGAGATTTTTACCTGTTGGCCATTGACTGCAGGGTATTTAAGCCTCCATGGTGCTTTTAAAGGGGGGCTTTTGTACCAGCGATTAGAGGTCCGTGTGTTGGTCTGTCTCTGTGTGTGTTTCCTCCACCTCCAGCAAAGCTCGCGAACTGGATTCTAGCACATAGAGTGAAGACGGGGGGGGGGGGGGGGGGGGGGGGGGGGGGGGGGGGGGGGGGGGGGGGGGGGGGGGGGGGGGGGGGGGGGGGGGGGGGGAATCTCTTGAGTTCAAGGCCAGCCTGGTCTACTAGAGCTAGTTTCAGGACAGGCTGGCTCTAAAGCTACAAAGAAACCTATCTTGAAAAAAAAATCAAAAACAAACAAAACAAAAGGCTTGCTGAGTATGAGAAGACTTCAAGTTGATGGAATTAGCATCCTTTGTGATTACAAAACTCTTCTGAGTCATGCTTTCCTCCCATAACCGCACAGATGCCACATATCAAATCTATCATCTGCAACCGGGCATCTCTGTACACAGCAGGGATGGGGTGAAAAGTACGTGACGCAGCAGATGCTATCAGATTCTGGGGTAGGGAGTAAAGAGACGATACAGGCCTTCCTGTGAACGCCTTAAAGCATATTTGCCACCCTTCTATGTGATATGGAAGACAAAGGGCATGGCTATAACAGTGTGGACTAGAGAGCTGATGGGGAAGCTGGATTCTGTTTTACATAATGTAGAATTTTGAAGTTTTTTTTGTAACTTGCCAACATGCCGATATCTCAAAGGTAAACGCCATTTCCTTGACGTTTTTGGACCTTTTGAAAACATGCTACATGATACTCTGTGTGCTCAGTACTGAGAACTTGAATTACTACAGAACCCTTGAAAACAAAGTGTTCTTGAATGGGAACTTCATACACAGATACTGCAACCACAGAGATATCTGTTTCCTCACTGGACAAAAACGTAGTTGAGCTGGAAATTATTCTCTCTCTCTCCCTCTCTCTCTCTCTCTCTCTCTCTCTCTCTCTCTCTCTCTCTCTCTCTTTCTCTCTTTCTTTAAATTTCTACCCCTGAGCTAGGACTTGTAAAAAAAAAAAACTTTCTTCTTGAGTGACCCCTGGTTTTTTTGTTTGTTTTGGCTTAGGATCTAATTTAACAACAATTGTGGGGCCTGACTTTTACCACTGAAAACATCAACTAATCCCTTTTACTGTTTACTATAAGCCAGTGGTCACTTCCATTTTATCCATAAACCACCCCATACTTCAGAAAGTCATATCTGTCCTCATTTTTGAAATAAGTCAGTGACATAGGGAACAACCCACACCTCAAAGAGTGCAGGTAGTAAAAGAGAGAGCCTGTGTCTGTACTGGAACTGATCCCCTAGTGAAGGTGAGACATGTAAACATTGAAGCTAGTTGGAATCAAGACCTCCCATTAAGACAGGCACTAGAAACAGGTTCAGCATTGAGGCATACATTTATCTGAATGTAGTCCACTGAAAATTCAAATTTAAATTTAAGCCATTAATGGTAAATTGACGTTGACGTTATGAATGATCTATAAATAAAGGTTTCTTTGAAAAAGGAATTTTAACAGTGATCTGGCATGTGTCATAATTAATTTTGATCTCTTTATTATTTGATTAATCTATTTTCAACATATCATAAATATGTTAAGTAACACTAAATCTTAGAAGTGAAATATAAAGCAAAAGATGATTAGTTATATAGAAAATTTAATGTAATGATAAACCACAAAATTTGCTTCATTAGCTTTGTTTTTCTGGGTCACAAGTTATGCTTTTGTAAAATATGTTGAATTGTCTTTTGCTTATGTTGTGCCTACATGATTCAGTCAACCATAAAACTATCTTCCAAGACAAGGTGACTTGTTTTCTGATATCCGAAAATAAATGAAAATATTATAAGACCAAAAAGTATTCTAGCCAATTCTGAATTCATTCAAAGCACATATGGGCCTTTTAAGACCATATTCCTAGGAAGTCTTGCTTACCCAAGATGTTACTGATAGCAAATCCTGCTGTTCTTGGCCAGGAAAGTTTACCATCCAGAATGTGCTTTTGGGGGGCAACGTTGCCAGGTAATTATTTCCCATGAACTACAAATTAATCAAGGTTAAAATTCAACCGTTTAAAAATTATCAAGAAGTAAACTTAACTGGACAGTTTCTGAAACAGCTTTAGAATACAAATTCTTATTTTAAAAGAGTTGTAAATAATTTTCATTGAAATAGAAAATAGGCAAAGTGTGATTTTTTTATTATGTCTCAGAATGTCAGAGGTTTTGCAAAATGAATTATTTCTGCTAAATGCATACACTGTTTACCCTGGTTAGTTGGTGGATATGATCAAATAAGATAAGAAAAACATGGTTTATTTGGTTTAAGCTTCCACATCTTAGTCCATCACTAAAGGAAGTCAAGACAAAAACTCAAGCAGGCTAGAACCTGGAGGCAGGAGCTATTGCAGAAGCCATGGAAGGGTTGCTAAGTGGTTTGCTCCCAAAGAAGGGAAACATACCAACACGACCACCACCAGTAACAAATACAAAAGTAAGAAGATTTAACTATCATTGGTCATTAATATCTCTTAATGTCAATTACTCAATTTGCCTCTAAAAAGACATAGGCTAACAGAATGGGTATGAAAAGAGGACCCATCCTTCTGCTGTATAGAAAAAACACACCTCAACCACAAAGAGAAACATTACTTCAGAATAAAAATTTTGGAAAATATTTTCCAATCAATAGACCATAGAAACATGCCAGTTTAACTATGCTAATACATAACAAAATAGATTTCAAATGAAAATTAATCAAAAGAGATGGAGAAGGACATGTCATTCATCACAGGAAAAATTTGTCAAGATAAAGTCTTACTTCTGAACATTTATGCCTCAAATATAAGGGTACCCACATTAGTAAAAGAAACATTACTAAACTTTAAATCACAATTCAAGCCCCACGCATTAAAGTGAAAGACTTCAACACCCAACTCTTTCCAATAGACAAGTCTGCCAGACAGAAACTTAACAGAGAAACAGGGGCGCTAACAGATGTTATGACTCAAATCAACTTAACAGACATCTATAGAACATTCCACCCAAACACAAAATGATATACCTTCTTCTTCACACCTCATGGAAGCTTCTCTAAAATTGAATACATATTCGGTCACAAAGCAAACCTCAACAGATACAAAAAAATTGGAACAACTCCCTTTATCTTATCAGATCCCCATGGCTTAAAGTTAGAATTCAACAACACTAATTACAGAAAGCTTACAAATTCATGGAAATTGAACAATGCTTAATTGAATCATCCTTGGGTCAAGGAAGAAATAAAGAAAGAAATTAAAGACTTCCTAGAATTCAGCTCTTACATTAAAAAGGTCTACAACCTATTGGAGTTGGTATTTATAAGGGGGAAAGGTAGAGGAGAACTAGTTCTAGTTTTCTCCATGTGGATGAATAACTTGGTTTTAGAGCACTATTTGCTTAAGAGACTATATTCTCTTCAGTGTATATTTTTGTCAAAAATTGGGTCATTGTAACTGTATCAGTTTATATTTGGATTCTCTCTTCTGTGTCACTGATCTTTGTCTTTATGCCAGTACATTCCTATTTTTGTTACTATGTTTCTGTAGTATATTGAAACCAGGTATGACCATACCTCCAGCAATATTCTTTTTGCTCAGTATTGCTTTATCTATCCAAGGATTTTTATGTTTCCCCGTGAATTTTAAGATTGTGTGCTTTATTTCTGTAATTAATAGAGTTGAAATTTTGATGTAAATTGCATTGACTCTATATATTGATTGCTTTTGGCTATATGTTCATTTTTAACAAGATGAATTCTTCCATTCCATAACTATGTAAGATCTTTCAATTTTCTAGTGTCTTTCCCAACTTCTTTGTTTAGCATTTTAAAAGTTATTGCTGTAGAGGTGTCTTAGGAATTTTTCTATTGCTATGATAAAATACCTACCATGACAGAAAGCAACTCGAGGACGAAAGGGTTTATTTCATCTCCCTGCTCTATATTATAGTCCATCATCAAAGGAAGTTAGGGGAGGGAATTGAAGGCAGGAACTGAAGCAAAAGCTGTGGATTAATGCTGCCTAGTGGCTTGCTCTTCAAGGCTTGTTTAGCCTGCTTTCTTTAGAACCCATGCGTAGCATCACACACCATGTACTGAGCCCTCCAATATAAATAAATCATGAAACAAGAAAATGGTCCACAGTCTTGCCCACAGGGCACTCTGGAGCATTTTATCCATTGATGTTCCCCTTTCCCAAGGACTCTAGTTTGTTTCAAGTTAAGAAAAAAACTAAGCAATACAAGACAACCCTCACATTCTTGTTAGGTTTATTATAAGAGATTGGCAAGGTAATTATGAATGAGGTATTTTTTATTATTTTTAGAATGTTTTTGTATAAAGGAAGACTATTGATGATTTTCAAGTTAATTCTATTTCCTGCTAGTTTTCTATAAGTGTTTGACAGATTTAAGAATTTTAAAAGTGTTTATATGCCTTTCAGTATAATACACAAACATATATGTATTCACACACACACACACACACATATATATATATATATATATATATATATATATATCATTAGTACTTTTATTTTTGTTTCTTGTCCTATCAATCTAGCTAGAGGTAAAAGATTTTATTGAATAAAAATGGATAAAGTAGCTAGTGCTGTCTTGTTCTGATTATAGTTCTGGCTATAAGGTTGTCATAGATAGGTTTTTATGTTGAGATGCATTTTTTGTTCCTAGTTTCTTCATGGATTTTATCATGATGGGACATTAGATTTTCTCAAAAGACTTATGCATCACTTGACATGGTCCTTTGATATCTTATCTTGAGTCTATTTGTGTGATGTATTATATTTACTAACTGTCTGGGGGAACATTGGAAGCTAACCACAGAATTAGACAATAGAGACAGCAGAAAGAAGGGCCTTTATGAGTAAAAATCAAACTCAAAGCATATTGTACATTTGTGTGAAAGATATCATTGTATGGACTGTTAGCCATGTACAATATGTGTTTGTATATTTGTACATATGTATATATACACACATGTACACATAACTAGTCAGACAAACAGTCCAGTAATTAGAGTAGGCCCAAGATTCTGGCATGGAGGGCATATTCCCTGCTCCCACATGGTTCATGTGAAGATGAACTCACAATGGAATGATTATACAGAATTAAGAGAATCTAAAATACAGGCGAGGACAAAGTACTAAGGGAAGTTAAACACCATGTTGGCAGTACTCTGAGTGGCAAAATATTGCTTAAGAATGTAATAAAAATTGGAAAAATTATATAGAAGAATGTAAATGAAGGTATATGTACTTCTTTATAAAAAGAGCATAATGTTGGCGGGTTTTGAGCTCTGTTGGTGCCATGTTGTTACAGAAATACACTGTGATGAAATGCTTCTGTCTGTTGCCAAAATGAACACTGAAGAAAAATGAAGAAAACTGAAGAATTCTGCCAAAAAGTTGCACAACTGAAGTAGCCAAACTCTTCTGGAGTCTTTTATCCACAGCCATCATTTTAAAAAAGTAAGGAAATATATTATGACTTTGCCCTTTTAAATTTTTGTTTAATTTATACATTACTAAATAAAACATAAAAGTTCAGTTCTTAACAATAAAGTGTTTAATGGTTCACTTCTGCATGTTTGCAATGTGCTCTGGGTTCTAGGAATACAGTAATAAATTAAAACATGAAAACTATGGTATTGAAGTAAATGGCAGTATAATGTTGGAAGGGTTAAGTATGTAAATGAGTGGGAAAGTAAAATAGTAGTCACTGATTGTGTTTATGAACATGGTATACAGTCTGGTAAGGCAAAGCATGGAAGAGAGACTACTTGCAAATTGTTCCTTGCTTTCTGCATGACTCCTGGCAACTGGACACGTTGTTGCTGAAACTACTGTGTTATAGGGTTAACCTGTGTAAAAGGTGCTCTTCTAGATAAGAAGTGGTTGGATTCGGGAGCAATAAGAATAGTATAAGGCAGAGAAAAGTAATGGTGTCTTTGTTTGTTTACCCAAACGGGTGTTGATATTTTAGGGAGATGGTATCAGTCCAGTTATAAGGGAGTGAAGATAGGAGACAGGGAAAGAAAGATAGAATGAAGTTGCTGTCTAATTGTGACCATGACATACATACTCCTCTAGATAATTCTGGTGCATATTATAAAGGATATTTTGGATATACCCAGCCATGGAAAACTAAATTGGGGTATTTAATCCACTTCTCACATCTGCCTTGGCATAATGAGAGCTAATTTCTAGGGTAAAATGTGAAAATATTAATTCTCTAGCCTATATGGCCTACTAAGTACTTGAACTAAAACAACAAGAACAGCCAGAGGAAGTTCGCAGGCACAAATCCATACATTTGCCGTCAGCATCTATCATTATCAGCACACAGAAGACTTGAGTGTCTGGGGCTGAGGATGGAGCACTGTCTGGTTATGAGAGAACAACAAAGGCAGTGATCATCAGGAGCTGGGTAATATTCCAGACCCTTCAATTATACCTTATTATCTAGTTCTTATTTGTTGAGTAATCACTCTGTACCAAGGCAATAAATGGTCATAAGTCAAAGTCTCCTCCGAGAGGTGCACTGACACTAGGGTGTGTTTATGATGAGATCTCTCCACGGGAGGAATGGTGAAATAAAAGTCTACAACTTAGATTTCTTCACTCTGAAACAAAACTTTGTAAATTAACAGTGCCCCCCTTGCTACTGGTGAATGGCATATTCCCATTCAGGAGGTGTGACCAATTTTAGTGTGTTACTTAGCAAGCTAATGTGAACATCTCGAGCCTTACAGAGATGGAATGGGAACTTGATTGTGGAAATAAATTCTGGAAAGAACTGTGAATTAAAAACCTGAGCCCAAATCCTCCCCCCTGCTGACTTAGAAACATATTGCCTTTATTCTTCATTTCCAAACCTTGCGGTAGCCCTTTGATCCTATTTCTAAAAGGCTAGGTGAGAATTTAGGAAAAGAAGCAAATGAGCATAAAATAACGTAACACAGGGAAAAACAAATACATGAAGGTCAGTGAGTACTCTCGTTCATAGTCCATTAATTAGTTTAAATTAATTTTCCCTTTGAGGAGAGGAGCATTCCCATTCTATCTTTCGAGGTTCCCTCTAAGAATACCTCTATCAGGAATTTGTGTCTTTTATTCCCTTGCTGAATATTGCATGAAACATAAATATCAGGAGGTGTTGACATAACTGTTCCTTGTGTTATTAAGATCGTTTTATGTTTTTCAAATCGAAGCAAGCTATTTTATTTGTGTGCATGGGCTCTCTCCCCCTAAGGCAGGGTTCAAAAAGATCAACCCTGGACATAGGGATGATGAGATTTTTATAGCTTGGGTGGTAGGCGATTTTCCAAATGGGGAATTTGTCAGGCAAATAAGGGGTGGTGGGAGGTGGGGTTTTACAGAAGCAGAATATAAATGTAGAAAGTTGGCCATAAAAACCTGAAACAAAGACATGGTTACAAGGCAGCCATAACAAGGTGATCACAACCTCTTGAAACAACGTCATGGTTGTCATTTCCTGGAAAAGGCCGCACAGAATCATTAATAATTAGTGTAACAAGTGAGCATAGATCAATCGTTAAAGAACAGATTTAACCATAAACAGGAATGAACCTAGTTTGTCTTTACTATAAAATTGCTTTTAAGCCCAAGATGGGGGCAGGCTGGTTTATCAGTAGTCCCATGGGAAAGCAATGCCTTGGGAGCATTTGTCAGGTTTAAAAGATTAGGTTAAGAAACCAACAGGGTAAGTCCTGGAACACAAGACTGGAGAAGAATGGCAGGGAAACAGAGACATGAAACCAATGCATGCGAAAACTGAAAACCAAACCAAGAGTTAACTAAGCAAGCAAAGCAAAGACAGGTAATCTCCTTCTCTGTCACTCTGTCTCTCTCTGTCTCTGTCTCTGTCTCTGTCTCTCTCTCTGTCCCCCCAAACACACAAGCACACATGCATACATACACACGCACACATATGTACACACACACACACACACACACACACCTAGTCATTCTTAGCTCTAGTCATTGCATTCCAAACTTAGCTATGAGACTGTGCCTCAAAACCAAACAAAATCAACAAAACTAAAGTAAGACAAACATTTATGAGAATCAGAATAAGTCAGCAATCATTGCAAACCTGCATAT